>NW_024582388.1:2217212-2287298 GCF_018398535.1 Haplochromis burtoni | reverse complement strand
AAAGCGCTCTGCATAACACCATAATTCCCTCCACACTCACCACCAAGCTGGAGCATCTGGGACTCAGCTCATGTGTCAGTGGATCTCCTTTTTTTTTTTTCCTGTCCCGTTTGGCTCTTTTGCCATCAGAATTGTTGTCTAAAGGCAAAGAAAGATGCCCAACGGATTTACTTTACCAAACTGACCATCCCAGCCTTGCCGTAATGGTCCATTTGATTCACCTTTTATTGTTTATTTTATTTTCACTTACTGAATACGGGACAGACTTGACTGGGGGAAAGAAGGGGAGAAAGAAAGAGGGAAAGAGAAACAGCTGAGAAGAGGGACGGGGGAGAAGGGCAAAAAACAAAAACCAACAGAACGGGCAGAGAAAAAAAAATGCATATATCAATCACCTGGATCACCTGCTGAGAAAGAAAAAAGAAAACAAGCAGAAGAGAACAAGAGTAATAGAATAAACAACATCACAATGATATATGGGAATATGACAGTAAATACTAAATATTAAACATTATTGTGCAGCACATAAGATCAACAGAACACAGTGTGCTTTGAGGTAGGAGCCAAAAAGGGTGTAGTTTGTGGGTGTGATCACCCGTGTGTACACCTGTGAGCATGGACGCGCTTGTTTTTTGTTTTTTTAAAAGGTTCCTTCATGTAATAATCTGCTAGAGGGTGTGGGGGGGCCACAGCCCCGTCCTCCAGGGCATGAAGCAGGTATGGAGGAGATCAAAACTCCAGACATCCAGAGGCCCCCAGAACACAAGAGACCAAGGAAGACCAACAGAGGGGCAGCCGCGCCACTGTCCCAGAAAGAGCTGAGGAGAGTCCCAGATGAGGGCTCACTCAGCAGCCGCGGAGCAGAAGCCAGGGGGAGTTGCAGTGACGCGCCCGTGAGCTCCGCCGGCAGCCAGCCGCGCCTGAGTGACCGAGCCCCAGGCCGAGAGGCCGGGGGCACCCCACCTCCGAAGTGGCCCGGGCGAGCCCCAGGCTCCAGGCCCCGATAAGCGGCCGCCAAGGAGTGAGCCGGTGTGTACCTGGACGCCCACCCCCGGACACAAAGAACCACCAACGCACCGATGTCTGAGGGGGTCCGCCACTGGCAGGGGAAGTGGTGGTAGGGGGAGATAGGCCTCCAAACCTTGGAGGGCCTGAGATGTCCCCAGAGAGGTGGCGTCTGATACCCAACCTGACATATAGACACAGACATACAGGCACACACAGACACAAACATCCATTCCCACCCTCATGCTCTCATATGCACTTACTCCACACTCAACCAACGTGGAGACAGACATAAAGAGACGCTGTACACACGATCACACTCCCCAAGCGTACTCTACAAACCGGGTCTAGGTACCCTTGCCCCTGGAGGGGGGAACTGCACCCAGACCCAGGTGGTGTTACCCTTTTCCCTGCGGTGGGGGGGAGGCAGACCGCCCCGACTCCGCAGCAGCAGGGAGGCCCCACACTCCAGACCGCAGTCGGACGGCCAACTCCTCCTCCTAGCCCCCCCGCTCCAGCAGGTCGCAGAGAATGGGGGTGAGAGAAGACTCCAAACCTCCCTCCACCCGCTCATTGTAGTGTTGATGCATGTGTGTTCTAAGGTGCATTTAAAACCCAGGAGGGCATGGAGCTACCTGCCAGAGAGCAGCAGGTAAGCGCATGTCCCTCCTGCTAGCCCTCAATGTCTACGTGTATTTAAAATTGAGAGGTGGGCAACGACGCCAGGGGTGAGGTGTACACCCTGATGGTAACTTTGGATCCGTGTATCGTGCCCACCCCCAAGATCCTATATGTATGTGTAATGAGAGTGTGAGTAATGTGAATGTCTAAGTTGTGGGATAAAATTGAGGCAGAGGCAGCCAGAAGGGGACAGAGGGGGGGGGTAGCCTCCTCTGCACCCTGGTGACATACCCCTACTCCAAGGTCCTGCATGTGTGGGTGGTTGTGGTGGAGCGGGAAGAGGGAGGCAGCTGGAGATGGGGAGGGAAGGAAGGGAGGGGCAAGTGACCCCTCCCTGGGGCCAGCTCCCCCGCTGACCCCAGTAGGCACCCCCATACTCCGCGACCCGCCAGGGAAAGGGGGCCCAGGCCCATCCAGACCGGGGCCCAGCAGCAGCGCCTCCCGGCCCCACAGAGCCCGGGACAGTCCACCCAACCCCACCACAGAGAAAACTGCACCCACCCCACCATCCACTCATCTTCCAGACTACATAAGACAATAAACACCCAGGCTGAGATCTTCCTCCACCTCTCCTGTATCTCCCCCTCCTGCAGAGAGAGCTCCTGAAGGAGAGGAAAGCTCCTGCAAGATGTGACAATCTCCCCCACCAGTTGAAGAGCCCCCCAGGTGGCTCGATGCACCGGCGGCACCCTGCTCCAGGGCTGGGCCCCCATGCACCCACCCGCCCACAACCCCGGCAACACACCAACCAGGACCCAAGCCCCCGAGGCCCGGTCCGGGCCCCAGCCCAGAGACGGAGCGCCCCCAGAACCTCACGCCCATCCCGGACCCACCCAGGGGCAGCCAGGCTACCAGGTCAGTAACCCACGTCCGTCAGCACAGACCCTCCCCTAGCCCCGCTGCACGCAGCCGCGAGGAAACAGTCACCTGAGAGCCAACAGAGCCCCTAACCGGACATGACCGCTACCCCGGGTTGAGCCCCCCAAGGAAGATGCCTCCGGGGAACCCCCCGACGCCCTAAGCCTGTCCCTACCCCCACACCAATCACAACAGTGAAGGCGGGACCAAACTATGACCCCCACCCCCACTAGGTGATGGAGCTGATCAAAGGAGCCCAGAGCAATTGATCTGATGTGGTGGCAGAGGCTGTATCAAGACTAATGTAATCTAATAGATAATTTCTATATTGGTTAGAATTAAGATTATTTTTATTTTTCCAGTTCATGAGGACTGTTTTCTTGGCTATGCATAGGGCAGTGAAAACCATATGGGCGATATTCTTTTCTGAAGTGACATTATCTAAGCTGCCCAACAAACACACTAAGGGGGAAGTTGGAATGTTACATTTCAGACACTTCGATAAGTCTTCACATATCTCGCGCCAAAACTTCTGAACTGGTGGACAGAACCAAAGAGCGTGGATATAATTGTCCGGTGAATTGGTTTGGCAGTGTGAGCAGTTGTTGGTGGACGTAAAGCCCATCTTGAACATCCGATGACCTGTATAGTGTACTCTATGTAATATTTTGTATTGAATTAATTGAAGACTGGGATTTCTAATTAGATGAAAGGTTTTTAAGCAAATCTGAGACCAGAAGTTTAGGTCTAAGTTAACTGATAAATCCGCTTCCCATTTTGCAATAGGAAGTGATATTGATTCATCTGTTTTAGAAAGCATTCTGTATATTTTGGATAGTAATTTGGGGGTTTTAAGAGTAAGAAATTGAACCACACTTGGTGGTGTTTGTAGTTCAACTTGACCCGGTTTAAATTTCTTTTTTACTATGGATTTAATTTGTTGATATTCTAAAAATCTTTTCTTGTTGATCCCATATTGTGTAACTAGTCTGTCAAATGAAATAAATTCTGTTCCTTCTAGTATATGTTCTAAATATTTGATTCCTTTACCACTCCAATCTGAAAAGTTTATCATATTATTGTTTTGTAATATGTCAGGGTTGTTCCAGATAGGTGTACGTTTGCATGGGATTAATGAAGACGCCGTCAATTTTAGAAACTCCCACCATGCTGTCAGAGAAGAGCTGATGTTGATGCTTTTAAAGCATTCATGTCGTTGGATGTTTGAGCTGATAAATGGTAGGTCTGAGATCTCTAGATTATTGCAAAGTGCTTGTTCTACATCTAGCCAAGGTTCATCTAAGAGGGTGTGTTTTAGCCATCCTGAGATAAACTGAAGCCTGTTGGCTAAGAAGTAGTGCTGAAAGTTAGGTAGTTCTAATCCTCCTTTATCCTTGGTCTTTTGTAGTGTTTTTAAGCTTATACGTGGGGGTTTATTTTTCCAAAGGAATTTGGACATACATGAATCTAGAGATCTGAACCAATCTTGTGGCGGTTTAGTTGGGATCATTGAGAATAAATAATTTATTTTTGGTAAGACCATCATTTTTATAGCGGCAACCCTTCCCATGAGTGATATGGGTAGACATTTCCATCTAGCCAGATCATCTTCTACCTTCTTTAAAAGTGGGATATGGTTTAATTTAGTTAGATCTGCAAGCTTGGGAGAAACATTAATACCTAAATATTTTATATTTCCCGATTGCAGTGGTGTAGAAGAGGAATTATGGAGGGAGCAATTAATCGGTAGGACTGTAGATTTTGACCAGTTAATTGAGTAATCTGATATTCTTGCAAAAGAGTTTATCAATTCAATCACCCCAGAGATATTGGTTTGTGAATTTTGGAGAAAGAGTAACACATCATCCGCATAAAGGCTGATTTTATGTTCCACGTTCTTGCATTTTATGCCCTTAATTACTGAATTCTGTCTAATTGCTGCTGCTAGTGGTTCAATAAAAATTGCAAATAGTGAAGGGGAGAGTGGGCATCCCTGCCTGGTGCCCCTCAAGAGACAGAAGCTGGAGGATGTCTGGTCATTTGTTCTAACACAAGCTGTTGGGGAATTATATAATATTTTTAACCAGTTTATGAAAGAGGATCCAAAACCAAATTTGTGTAAAGTTGCAAATAGAAATTTCCAGTTAACTCTGTCAAATGCTTTTTCTGCGTCTAAAGAGAATATTGTAGTTTCTAGGTTTTTACTGTATGAGTAGTCTATCAAATTAAGTAATCTACGTGTATTTGTTGATGAGTGCCTACCTTTTATGAAACCAGTTTGGTCAGGATGAATTAAGAGGGGGGTTATTTTCTCCAGTCTCTTTGAGAGAGCTTTGCAGATTATTTTAAGGTCTACATTTATAAGGGATATTGGACGATAGCTTGAGGGATATACAGGGTCTTTGCAGGAGATTAATGTTTGCAGAATTCATATTTGATGGAAGTTGAATTCTATTCTATTCTATTCTATGAGTCTGCTGTGATATTTAGATGGTCGGGTCAGAATTTGGTGTAAACAACACGAAAACGTGTATCCATCTTACCTTTTGTCATAGTCCTGGACGGGTCAGGTTTTTACTGTTTAGTTCTTTTCTACTGACCTGTTGATTCCTGAAGTGATGGGCAGGTCCTGTTGGGCCCCACACATTAGTCCATTCATCTGTTACTCAATTGCATGTCAGCCTGACAGTGTTTCAGGAGCAGCTCGAGCCATTTCTCTACACTAGATTGTCATCACTGGTTGCAGAGCCAGTCTAGGTTATCTAAAGCTGTTGGTCCCTCCCTGTGGCAAACTTCCTTGTTGTCTCCAAGCTGGTCTGCATTTCTTCTGTTAAATTTACTTTCTTGTCAACTGTGATGGAATCAGCCACACATGAGTAAAATCAGTCTATTCATTCACTTCATTAGTTTGGTTTGCAGTTATTTCAGTAATGTAATTCATTAACGTCTTTACTTAAACCTAACAGTGATATTATGAAGCACTCACATAGTAGCATTGTGTGGTTTTCAAAAAAATGTCTTCTGTTATACTATTTATGTTTCTCTTTCTTTGAGTTACCTGGTTTTGGGAGGTGGATGTTTCCTGTCTGGGCAAAAGACGTGCCCAAGAGCTGAGGACTTTGCAAACACAGCAGGACCAACCAAGTGTGTTTTATGTTTACTTATGTTATGTTGTGCTTAGTTAGTATTGCTGTTTGTTTTTGTTCCCCCCTATTGTGTGTAAATGGTTTGGCCAAACCACTATAAAGGTTACCCTCCTATGTCTTTGTTTTTAGGTCAGTTTGTGAGTTAAGTTGTGTCTGCTTTGCTTGGTTAAGTTTCTGGAAGTTACTGTTTGAGTAGAGTTATATTTAGTTGACCTCTTTTATGGGCCCTCTAGCTAGGACAATTAAAATATATTTTTAACTTTGTCCTTTTGAACTTTTTAGGGGATTTAAAAAAAATAAAAATAAAAAGCTAATTTTTGAAGACATTTTTCCTGTGTCCTCTATGCCTTTGCTGCTTGGTCCCTCACATTCACCCTTCAGTTCAGTTTTATGTATATATAGTGCCAGATCACACCAACAGTTCCCTCAAGGCACTTTATATTGTAAGGTACAACCTGATTGGTCTCCCTCCCATTCTACTTTTAAATATGGGAAGCACAAGTATGCCTGCAGTGTGACAGTAAAATGCTTTGTTGGATATGATACAATGAGGTCTTCAAGATAACATGGGTCCTTATTATGCAACACCTTTTGAGGAGAAGAATTTTTAATGTGATTCTGAATTTAAAAGGGTGCCACTAAAGAGAAGCCAGTACAGGAGAAATATGCTCTCTTTTTAGTCCCTGTCAGTACTCTTGTGGCAGGATTTTGGATCAATTGAAGGCTTTTCAGGCAGTTTTTAGGACATCCTGATAATAATGAATTACAAAAGTCCAACCTAGCAGTATTAAATGCATGAACTAATTTTTGCAGCATCACTCTGACACATGATGTTTCTAATTTTAAATATATTGCACAAATACAAGGAGGAAATATTTTATTATTATGTGCACTCAAGGCCTTAAATGACTCCAAGATTCCTCACTGTGTTATTGCAGTCCAAGGTGGTGCCATGCAGACTAAGCATCTGGTTAGATACCATATTTCTAAGATTTTGGGGGCCAAGCACAATAACCTCAGTTTTATCTAAATTTAGAGCTCTCTGCCCAAGATCTCAACTGTCTGTCTCAAAGTGGTTTCTTGAACATGACAGTGAGTTCACTGTTCTCAAATGGCCTGCACAGTCATTAGATCTCAGTCCAGTAGAGCACCTTTGGAACGTGGTGGAATGTGGGATTGCCATCATGGATGTGCAGATGACAAATCTGCAGAAGCTGTGTGATACTATCATACGAATAAGGAACAAAATCTGAGGAATATTTGAATCTATGCCACAAATAAAGTTCAACCTTGTACTAGCAAGTTTTATCTAAAAGTGTCCAGTGAGTGTATATATCAGAGCTAAACAGCACTTTGCAGTTCTTTCAAACAATCATTAATATGTGTGTGTGAGTCATTAATGGAAACTTTTTTGGAAGTTGTAGTCTTTAAAACATTTTAGTCTTTAAGTCATTAGAGTAGAATATACTGCTGACGCACCACCTCATTAGTCCTCACTTTTCTCCTTCAGTTCTTTCCTTTAATATTTTCATTTGACCACCAACTCTTTGCTTTAACCTGCATCCTCTGATCTCTTGTTTGCTTCTTGTTGACTTGACCTTTTTGCAGCCACAGCGATTGTCATCATACAACCTTCTGATAGAATGCAGGTTTAACCCTTTAAAACCTGAACCATGAAATAACTGGCAGAAATCTTTAATATTTTGATAATTCAGTGTTTGTTGAACCTTTAGACAAAATATTTAAAAATATATCAAATTTTAATCTGCATATATGAGTTTGAGTCATTAAAAATGTGTCATGCAATTTATATCATTTTTTGAAGGGTAAAACAGTCACACTGATGATGTAGAAGTCTCAAAAACTCACAAAATACATGTACGAAATACGATACGCTTATTTTTAAAGGGTTAAAGCACCTTCGCGTTATTTCATTTTTCCAACCAAGAGAAGCTACGTCCATCTTTTATACTGGTTTATTAATCTCACTGAAACACTACAGTCTTCAGAGGAGTGGACCACAGCACTAATTTCCCATTCAGTCTACTACCAATACCTTGACTGTGGGTTTGTGCTGATACCAGCTTTAAATTAATAAGCTTTAATCCTCACTAAGAAGAAGAAAATTTTCATTATTTTCTGTGCAAGAAAACATCAGGCTCACTTTAAACAGCTTTTAGATCCACGATAAATCCAATAAAAATCTGAGTCATTTATGTAATTTATTTGCACTAGTCTCATTTTGGTTAAAAGTAATAAACAGTTACTTTAGTTTTATTGCTTTACAATTTTTCTTCCTCACACACACATCATGTTTGGAGGTCCAACAGAGTGTTTGTAATTGTGTTACTAAAAGTATAATAAAATCTTCCCAACATTCCTCTAACTTCTGCCTTATGTAACACCTCTGTGTTGAGTGAGGGAGAAGGCGTCTTTTCACTTCTGTCAGTTCACTCCGTCCTTAGTTAAGTTAAAAAAAAAAATGTGAAAAAAACTTTTGCAAAACTCTGCACAGAAGCTGATGTTGTAACAGACATGAAATATCTCTAAACTATCGCTGCTTTGCTTAGGCTAGCTTCCTCTGTGCTATCTCTGCTGTTGGCTACGGCAAAGTAAACACAGCACAACAGAACTGAATGTATCGGACCGAGGTTCGATTCATATTCCTCGAGGTGTTATCGAATCCAAACACCAATCTCTAATCCACAGACATCTGCATTTACACACACACACACACACACACACACACACACACACACACACACACACACACACACACACACACACACACACACGATGAAAATAAAGCTTCTTTGTCGCAGCTGCTAATAAGCCACTTCTGATGTAAAGTAATGGGGCTTGTGTGTCTGACCCCCTCTGTACATGTTATCAGCATGTCTGAATCCACTATGCTGCCTTTCTGAGATGCATAAACCCTTAAACCAGTGAGAAGAAATGAGCGAAGGTGCTGAAGCATGAAGTGCCCGCAGAGCTGACAGCACTGCAGACTCCTCTACATTTTAAACAGGAAGATGACAAAGTCCTTACGCAGGCTAAACATGCTGGAAAAGGTAAAGTTCTCATACCAGCTGAAAGTCATTCTAATATGTTGTTGAGAGTCCCATCAAGTGGAGAGTGTGTCTTAAGGCTCTATCAAACAGCTCTCAACCTTGGGCTATATTTGTCTTCTGACCTTTCTGCCCAGCTCCAGGCTAGATTCTCTGTCCAGTCCCTCTTCACTGAATGTCATCATCCCAACTTCAGAAGCAGCTCTCAGTGGGACAGAAAAATCTGTAGTGGAAAATGACCTTGAAGTTTTAGGATATTCAAAATATCTCAAATTATGAACATGACGTGACCGTCTCTTTTCAGAGACTTCTCTTCTTTCTCTAAGAGCTCTTGTGTGTGATTTATGAGAGCCTGTGACAGAGACAATATTTTCTTTGCAATATAGGCATGAAAAATGGGAGACTGAGGTTTGTTGCTGCTTTAGGCTGCACATATATATCTGTTTTCACCAGACCATTTACTGTGATTTAAAAAAATAAATAAATAAATAAACAAATAAATAAATAAATAAAGAGAAAACTGAAAATAACTTTGGTAGGGAAAATTGTGCTGTTGGGCCCACAAAATTGTTTTCTATGTTGCCAATTAGTTACATTTAAAATACAACTTTACAACAGCCCATATTAAAAATTAGTCATCTAGGTCCACCAATACTCCTTATGAGCTCAAACTCACAGCTAATAAAGAGATCACAACCACCGTTTTCTGATGGGAATGCAGTGATCCTGGTCATCAAACCAACCTTACAGTCATTCCAGGATCCTGCTTCAGTCTCATCACCATCTCTTACCCTGTAAAACTGTCAGTCAGCTTCATCTGCAAGCGTGGATAAAGCTCGTCAGTAGTTACGTTTTCCATCTCAGGGAACAAAACCAATTAGTGTGACAGTTGGGCGCAGAGCTATGCCTCAAGTTTTCATGTTTTGCAGTCATGTTAAGAAAAATATAATCTCACCCACTGACCCATGTCAGCTCAGGTCAGCCTGAGAGGAATCTTTACAGGACACCACACAGTTGTTGAGATTAATTTCTCGCCAGGCTCTACAAATCAGAACGTGCACCGCCTTGATTGTGTTTCCAGAAGTGTTGTTTGCTGGTTTATCTCAGTGCATGAAGCATGAATTTTTTAGGTTTTACTGGCAATTTTCAAACAGAAAGAGTCCCAGAGAGAGAGAATGTAAAAAGCAGAATGACCGGCAGAGAGACCAGACACAAATGACTCTTGTGAAACTGTTAATTTCCTTTAGCAGCATGTGTCTGCTATTTGAATATGAAATCAGTTGTATTGTTCTCTGATGTGGGATGTAGCTCTGTAGCATTTAGAAAGCACACGTTTCCACTTTTGATTCTATTTTGCAAATACGGGTACCTAGTGTGATTTTTTTTTTTTTTTTTTTTTTAACTGGCAAAGCAGTGCAAACACGCAGATCAGAAAACTGAAGTATGGCAGCCACTGTCTTTGAATCATTTCATCAGCGCTTATTGTCAAACAAAAACACAAAAACAAATAATAAAATCTTTCCAATTACAAAATTCCAAGAGCCCTCAAAGGATATCCAGCATTCGAAACAGCGGATGGTTAATGGAGCATGAAGCCTTTATGCGTTTACCGTTTAAAACACAGCAACATTTGAGATCAGCAACTTACCCAAGTTTAAACTACCTGAGAGATTTTTGCATTTCTGCTGTAGGTGCCATCGTTACATTGTAACATCACTGAATGAAAGGACAAGTGTCATGATTAGGCTGTGTGCAGGCAGGATGAGGACCCAAACGCAAACTCATGGGAAAACAGGACTGAACTCAAAATACAGCTTTATTGCTGACAGAAGATAAAGGCGATACAAAATAATATGAAACCAAACTGGGAAGTTCCAAAGGAACTACTCACGAGGAAACACATGGAGGGGTACACAGAGGGTTAACGAGGGAAGTGGGAGCACACAGGGAACACAGCTGACACAGATAATCGTAACGAGACAGGGCAGGCGTGACGCATACTGACCACACACACACACACACACACACACACACACACACACACACGCGGGGGTAAAAGTCACAAGGCCTAAATAAAGATGCTGGGCCAACATGGCCCAGGATCATGACAACAAGAGAACAAACAAAAAAGTGGCCAGATGAAAAAGATAGCAGAACAAAAAGATAAATGCAGACACAAACTTCTGAAGAAATCCTTGGGTATAAAACAAAAGTTCACCAATTGAAGAAAAATTAAAGAAGAGACATAGCTGGAGAGAGGAACCCCCCCCCCCCAAAAAAACAAAAAACCATCAAGATTATTTCACCTTGAGTGCCTTTCAAAGGCTTTCTTCTCCTCATACAGAAATTTTTCACCCATGTTTTCACTTTACTTTTGTCGCTGTAGAAGTGCCATTAAATGGATGAGATTGCTTCTTGATTTATTGTCTCCATTGCTTACAAAATGACAGCGTTTCAAATTCTTCACTATAACACTGCCATTTGGAGCACACTTTTGACAAAGCATATTTATTAAACAACAGTAAATTAATATATTGTCTATGCTTTTCAGGGTTAAAATAAATACTCGTTGATCTCATGTATTTATTCACACCATCTTTGTCAGGCTAATTACTTTTATTGTAAAAACATAATGGCTTTATAAATGTCAAGGTTTGGCACAAGCAGGACACAAATGCAGTACTTTATGGACAAGACCGTGCATTTATTTACAGCAAGAATAACAACAAAGATGACAATAACCCATAGTTCCCTCTTTGGTGTCTATGTACATTTCTGCCCAGCTCTCTCCACATGTTTCCACAATACTCCTGGAAACAAGAGACACTACAGTAAGTACATTCCTAAGACAATCGGCTGACAGAAACCCTTTCACTTCAGGAGCAGGGGAACAGAGTGTGTTCATCATACAATGTTCCCACACCAACAACCGCTCAGCTACTCTCTTAAGTAGGGCTCGTTTGATGAGGCTCACTTGATGAGGCTGATCAGCATCAGGTGACTGTGATTACTCCATGTGTGGCTGGCTCCAAGGTGGGAAAATCTCCAGGCCTGGTGTAGCAGCCTCCCCGCCCACACACACATATACCAACATGTACAACCTGTACACAGGGAAACGAGGGACCAGGAGCAGACAACACCAAACAATCAACGCCAGAAAATCCCAAGAATCTAATTGAACTGAGAATATCCTCTAAACCGAAAACACATTCTAAAACCTAAACACCCAGGGCCCTGACAATAAATTAATCTAAGGACGGTTTCCTCATTGTTCAGATATGAGGTTTCTGAGTTTGTCTGTTAATAATAAATAAATAAATATATCACATGCCTGCTTCGGAGCTCCTTTGACAACATAACATTTGCAGACTGAAATGAAGACTGAACACACGTGTGTGTAGAGAACAGAAAAGCAGACTAACACTTAAATGCAGCCAGATGAGTGATTAGAGATCTTGGTTACTGAACTTACACATAAGCTTTGTTTTAATAATAAAAAAAAGATGTAGGCTTGTTTTCCCATAAAAAGCACAACTGTGTTTTAATCTGATCCATTTCTTCTTGGAGGGACTGCCTGCATTTGCCTGTTTGTAACAATCACTGCACAGCCCTGCTGAAAAATTAGTCTGCAGTAGATTAAATAAGGAGGATAAAGTATGGTATGTTTTCAGGGCAGGCCTACCTCCATCCACGGGAGCATACTAAGCATTTTTCATGTTTGAATATCAATTTTTAATATCTGTAATAGCTGTTATCTTTATTGTGTACGCTGCAGTCTGGACAGTGTGAAACTTTATATTGACATGTGTTTTAAATGAGTTGATATTGGGAAACCAAAACAGGGTGTAGACCCCCTCCCCTCCAGTAGCAAAGACACTTTGTCTAACGATCGTGAACCAGCCTCTTCACATACCAGTGACATGGTAGGGATTGGGTTTTTTTTAAGCACATAATGCAAAGTCATGTGGCGCGTTGTTTGATGGGAGGATATCCCAGCTTAGGGACACTGCTGCACTGTTAATTATGTTGTCTTATTTGTATGTTAACAGTAGCTGCTCTTACTTTGGCTTCATCAGGGGAGTGGGCTACAGAGCTTTATTTTCTGGTGTTACCATAAAGAACCAAAGCAGGAATATTAGTGTTTACTCTTTATAGAGCATGCTTCATCTTAATTTCCAGGAAGGGAAGGAAATTTGATTTGGCTCAAGAAAAAGGGCTCAAGATGGCTGAGGTCATGTGGTTCTTTGACTGAATGACATATTTGTTTGTTTTTGTTTGTTTTTAAAATGTGCTATATAAATTAATTGAATTAGGATTTGCTTTATACATGCGCAAATTCTTGAAAGACAACCAATAGGCCTCAGGCTACCCGTTACATATCAGAGACTACAAGACTAACAAGTGATTTGATTAGACCCTCAAAAGATTAAATTACAAAGTTGCCAAGCTTTGTTTAAATAGTTTTTTGGGGAAGTTTGATCAGAGAAATAAACACAAAGCAAACTAGTCTGTGAGCCTGATGAAATTTGCAAGTTAATGTTTTCTGAGAAATATAAAGTCAAATATTTATCCTTATCAGATTTGGATGTGGTATGCAGAGCACCTCTGAATGAGAGCAGCTTGATCACTGACAGAGTGCGTTCATAGCTGCATTTACTGCATATGGCCATCTCAAATTATTAAGCAATCTAGATTAGGGTCAGGGTAGTGTTCTATATCTAGGGGACGTTACAAATGAGTTCACCATGACAGTATAATCGTGGATCCCACTCCAGAATCAGGCCTTCCCGGACCACAAGCCCCTGTTTATCCCAGACCCATAATGCCCAGTCAGCACAACTCTGATTGTTCTGAAGATAATAGCTGGCTCATGAGGGTGCCCCAGGAACACTGATGGTATGGGGAGATGCTTGGGATCCAGCAGTTCAATATTTCATGCACCTCTTTGCCGACATAAGGCTGAGATAACAACGCTACCACATGGTTGGGCCCGTATGCTGAGAAAGAGGAAAAAATTATAAAACCCAATGCCAACGTGCCCGCAGGAGCCATGCAAATGAGCAGCGTGCCAACCACATCTTGAGGCAGAGTACCGCGTGGGAGCATGGCAAGAGAGTTGGGCAAAATGAAAGCCCTGAATCCCCGTCACTCAGAAATGCTGCTCTACTTTGTGAATTGGCTCAATTGCAAGACCAGGTGGAGGAGATTGACAGCAACAGAGATTTTGTTAGCCGCAAGGTTGCTGAAAACATGTCAACTAAGGGGACAAAAAGCTGTACAAGCTGTAGTAACATGGTCTGCCTTACACCATTTTTAATTCACTTATATACTGTGTGGTTTGTACACACACGCATGCACGCACACACACACTCTCATTTTTGATAACTATGAATAATGGAGGTCATGCTAGTGTGTGATTAAAAGGGCTAGTTTTGATGCTCATGAAATTTATGGTTGGTCTAAAATTGCATCTTGCACAGCAACTCCTTGTGAGCTTTATAGGCCATTAAGTGGTGTACAGAGCTTGTTGAGCATATGTTTGTGAAAAAAAACAGCCTACAGATCAACTGAGGTTTTCACCATTTTTATCTATGGTAAATTCTATTAATTAGATTTTCTATAACTAGTAAAAAAGAATTGCTAAGAATATTCAAAACTACAACACAAAACTCAAAAACCTGACGAGACTGTATTTAGTTTGTGGCTAAAAGCATCAAATCTCAATAAATCACTTTAATATCAATATAGAGCCTGGCAACT
Source organism: Haplochromis burtoni (assembly GCF_018398535.1). Classification (NCBI taxonomy): domain Eukaryota; kingdom Metazoa; phylum Chordata; class Actinopteri; order Cichliformes; family Cichlidae; genus Haplochromis; species Haplochromis burtoni. Next base: position 2,272,780 of record NW_024582388.1, on the reverse strand, counting down.
GATGTCACCGTGGCCTCACCATGCAATTTGGAGTGGAGGCCTCAAGCTAAAATGTCATTCTTTGCCACTTCATTTGATCGTGTGTGCTACTTGTGTCAGAATTATACTTGTAACTTTGATAATGGCCTGCACAATGATGGACTGCAGCATCTATCGATATGCATTTCACACAAAAACACGTTTACTTTAGGAGTGAAAACATTCATTTACCAGTTATCACTGCCTCCAATTTAAAGTTCATTAAGTCTCAGTGGAAGTAATTTGGGAACAAGGTTGTATCCAACGATAGATTAAGGAACATGTTTTAGACTGGTTCAGGGTTTATACCTGGGATGGACTCCTGTCCCCCTTGACCATGAAGTGAATGGATGTTTATTTGAATACTGAGTGACAAATTATTTATGAGCTCCTCGGGCCAGGCCAAGGCACGCAGACAGCTGTGGGTGGTCACTGAGTGGACACGGTAACAAGCTGTAAGTCAATGGTTTTCTGGGAAGAGGCAGCGATGACCTAACAGCTGAATGCGAAACCAATTGCTTGAACATTTAAAGTCATGATTAATAGCTGCACTAAAAACACCAGTAATCAGGAAATGGTTCTCTATTTCTTATGCTGCCTTCTTGATTCTGATGAATCGAAGACTGTTATACAATAGAAAAACAGAACTATATAAATAAGAGGTACAAAACCATGTGTTGATCCATGTTTTGATATTGGGGCTGCAGACTAATGAGAAGGTCTGGGATTTGGAACAGAAATATACCAACAAACAGCAAACTTGATGTAAGGTTCCCGGGAAATGAGCAAATTATCACCTGAAAACAAACTACTGCTATACAGACTGATTGTGTTTCATTGGCAAAGGTGGAGCAGATGGGAAAAAAGAAGTGGAAAAACAGAAGTGCCAGTGGTGTTACAGTCTAAATGACTTCATTGCTTGACAGAGCAAACACATTTGGCCATATGTTGGGTGATGCAAAAAGCACAGTGAAGAGAGCAAACTTACAAGTAACATTCAGTGGAGCATGTAAGGGTCTGGCCATACACCGTCAGCAGCACACCGGCTGATCGAGCAACAAATTGTGCATGCAGTAATATTTAAGGATAAAAAAGTGTTTTAATAGTTGTTTTAAACACAAAAATCAGCTTCCCAAGAAAATAAAGTATTGATACTCAAACATTAGCCATTAACCAAAAGCAAAAGACTGACTCACATGTTTACTTATTCCCAGGATCCTTTAATGATAACTGTATCTGCATTTGATGTGCATTTTTGTAATGCTAGAGACTGAGATATTTTGGTTTTTTAAATTCAGTTACTCTAACATGGCAGTTAGTGGTCACATGAAGCTAGTTAAATGTGGTTACTTGGTAAATCAGGGTTTCACCAAACCCGCAGCCAAATGAAAGAGGGGGCAATGGTAGAATCTGACCAGTCAGACATATGTAAAGGTCAGCACTGTGTTAAATCACTGCAAACTGCAAAAAATGCTTTAAAAAGCATTGCAGCTACAATCTGTATCTGTATTAGCCATATATGGAAGGAACAAGCGGTGCCTCATTTATTGATTGCTAATTGGAACCCACACCTGTAGTTGGTGCTCTGCTCTACAAAGTGTGTCATTTATGTGCCTTTCCAAAGTTAGTTGAAGCTTTAGTGCAGGTTGGCAAACTCATGTAATGAGTAGGTTGTGACAAATCACCGTGTTCAGACTGTTTAGCTGCCTGTACACAAAAAGGCTTGTGCAACAAGTTGTTTCTGTGAACGTATCAAACATTTGCCATTAAAGCACAACAGGCAGGCAGTGAACATTTTATTTTAAGTAAATAATGCAAAGAGGGGCATACAAAGTGTGTGCACTGTTTTACAACTGCTGACCTCATCTAATTGTATCACATGTCTGCAGGGGTGTGCAAATCCAAATATCAGTGGTAATGATGCAAAGTAATTATCAAAACCATTATGGCTAACAGAGCTTTTATTTTCCGGTAACCTAATACTCCAATAGTCTGTCAGTCCATGACAGCATTGTAAATACTCTTCAAAAGCCTCCACCCTGCTGCTTATTGCTTCTGCACTTGTTTACCATGGAAACATTGCACAAAGAATCTATGCTGAAATCTTTTTCTTTTTTGGGGGGGGGGGAATGCAAGGCACCTGATCTGACATGTCATTCACTTAGCTCAACATTTTAATGCATGCAATACCATCCTGCAGATATGGATGTGTTTTCTAAAAACTAATTTCAACAGTTCCCAGTGGGGAAATTAAACTGTAGCCGCCAGCTCATTCTTACCTATGCGGCTTCCTATGTGAGCACACAAATGAGCAGGGAGGGGAGCTCTCAGTTTAAATGGTTCAGTTTGCAAATACATTATTCATGTTCATCCAGCAAACACTAATATATTTTACCTGTCGCTATTTTTAATTCATTATATTGAGACTTTTTTCCCCACTTGCCTTAAACTTGGTGAACGAATTCTGGGATATGTTGTGATATTTCTTAGAGGCAGTTGTCTCCTCACACTACAAGCCCTGAATGGCACTAATGATTCCTCAAGAAATAAAATCACCCTCACTTTAGCAGAGAATATTCCCCGAGGGGTTACCAAACAGGGGAAAATTGCAAATGTCAGTTTGTGGCAAAACTGTTTGACAGGTGAAAAGGCATTCACAGTAATGAGCAGCTTACATCACCCACAGCGCACTTCCCCCCCCCCCCATTCAATTTCTGATGGCCAGTATGGTTGCTCTTATAAAATTTTAAGATGACTGAATTTTATAATTCAAAATGTTACTTGTTCTGAAAGGATTACTGAAGTCTCCAAACTTGAAGAGCTTCTTAACGATGTCTTGGCTGCCAACAAATTGGTGCTGTAACACTCATGAACTGCCATGTGAATTCTATCACTTCAACCAAATAGGTGAGGTGTCAAGATCAGTATCCAGCTTATTGGAAGTGATTAAGAACAACTAAAAATTTGTAAATGGGATGCTGCCAGAAAGCGTAAATTGCTGATGGAAAAGCAGAGGGAATGGGAGGGAGCCTGCTAAGCTGTGAATGGCCTTCTCATAGTGAGGTAACAACAAAATAGGATGTCAGGATGTAGGTGTAAACATCCAACACCTTCTGACATTGGTCCCAACACTTTGTGTCTAAAAAAAAAAAAGTGTTTTTAAACACTCTTGAAACAGTTTTCATTGTGTATTCTAAGTTGTTGGAGCATCAGATGTTGTTGTGTTTTCGTTTGGTTTTTTTGAGGGGTGGGTCATCTTGTCTCCAGGTAAGAGAAAGTGATTCACAGTGGATCATTTAAAGGGAGACAAATGTCACTAATGATGTGTAATGATGTGACTTAGCGAGCGCAAAAAAAAAAAAAAAAAAATGGTAAAAGCAACAAGCCCTCATTTTAATGTTCGAAACGTAGATTACGAACAAGGTATTTTACAGGTGTGATGGGGTTAAAAATTGTGGCCCATGGGAACTGGGAGAGCTGGCTCCATGGCTGATCATTAAGTGGGAAGCTAGGGTGAACGCTAATAATGTTAATTCTTTACAGCCTGTCAGCACACATATTTACTTTAAACTATAAATAGCCTCTTTGATACTATTGAAAGTTTGAGACTGGAGGATCCATGACAGGGATGGACAAATATGTCTCACACGTTGAAAGGGATTGTTCAATGAAAATTTGTCCAGAGCTTAAATACATGAGCAACACGTTTTTTAAAAAGAAAAAAAATCAAATCAGTAATAACACTAGCTATTTGGCCAGATGGTCACATGCTAGCTTTGTTTTGCTCTTGCGATGAAATTTTTAACAGACAAGTGCAAATACATTCAGAGCACTGAGTTAGTATAGATGATTAACTAGCTAGCTAAACGACAAACAGGAAGAAAAAAAGCTTTGCTTTCAAAACATCCCTCAAAGTTCAAAGTGAGCTTTCTGCCAATTAGGAAAGTAACAGAAAGACGCCTGAAATCATAAAATACTCATTCTATCAGGGTTTCTAACAATTGGGACGCAGACTTGAGGCCACGCCCTCCCTGCTGCTATCCGGGGAGGGCGTGGCCAGAGAATGCTTCAAATAAATGGCGCCCATTTCTATGAACCACTCTCAATCCTTCCTGTTTGACCCACTCCTGCCGCTTGCCAGAATTTTATTCCTTTTTTTTGGGTAGGTACTAGTATCAAATTATGTCTTACACCTCACTTTGTAAACTGTCATTCTTTTATTATAATAAACATGCTACCTACAGCTTACCATTGGACCTCTAATGGTTGTGTGAAGTGAATGTAAAATTTCCAGGGGTGAAATGTAACAAATAATCTGGGGATCTGAGTACCACAGAATACAACAATCAGCCTTCTGAGCCTGCCTGGAACTAACAACTGATATGTCCACTCAGTAGAATATAAACATTGAAACTGGGTATCCCAAAGCTGCTTTTTTCGACTAGGACCCAGGAAATAAAGTACTCATTTAAATGCACATACACTAAATTGTCTAAATGATATAGAGCTATTCACACAAGGGTCCAAATTTTACAGATGCTAACAAGGAGGTGTTTGAATGAAATAAAGTTTCCCTTATTTGTTGGGCATGAGAAATCAGAGTGATGCTGCTTCATGCTCTGGGTGGGCTGATAATGAGAAGGACAAACTCTGCCATCTAATTGCTCACCTGATTGAATTCAAACTCCAGAGTGAGGAACTTTCACACAGAGTCTCAGATTATAAACTGTAGGTGGGCTGGATAATTAACTGTAGAGAGGAGCTCCTTTTCCTCCAGCAGAGCATTATGACAAAACACTAGGGGCTCTACTACTTCTGACTACTGTTTAATGAGACAGCCTCCTCTAAGGTAATGGTCCTGAAGTTTCTAGGGGGAAACATTTAACCAAATAACTAACTAGAGGTCCACATACTATCTTTTTATGGAGTTTAAGTGGCTCTTACAGCTTTCATGCGTGGCTATAGTTTGCTCTGAGAAGACTCTGTAAAAATCAGCTAAGTGGATCATCATTGGAACCTCTTTCTTTCTGTCTGAACACAAAGAACTAAACTGCCCCAGGCCATCAAAAGGACTAAGTGTGCAAAGAAACTCCACAGACTGAAACCTAAAGCACATGTGGCAAGAAATGCAATGCATTACAGAGTACAAACCAGTACTCCAAGACTGCAGCAGTGATGCCTCATTAGAAGATGTGCTAACCAGCTTCTGCAACTGACAGCGGTGATATTAAGAACATTTTGAAGTTAGCTTAAGAAAACAGCTAGACCAGACAACATGCCTGGCCAGGTGCTCAGATGTTAACTGGCACATGTTTTGACATTTTCAAAACATCCCTGAGCACAACGGTTCGTGTTTGCCTCAGGATCATCCCAGTGTCCAAGAAACCACCAACTATGTCCTGTCTCAACAACACTGGGACCTGCCCAGGGCTCTGTGCTTGACCAATTGTTCACATCCTTAAGGCGATGAAAATGATTAACTTCAGGAGGAACTCTGCCACCCTACTTTACTCCATATCAACTGTTCTGCCGTCGAGATCGTCAGCAGTGCAAAATTTCTCCGAGTACACCTGATAGTGACACAGGGGGACATTACATTACATTACAATACATATGTGCACATAAAATTGAGGCTGTAAAGGGGTGTATGAGGCCACTTCACCAACCCCTACCCTCCAACCTCTGGATAACCCACATGCCCCATGGCCCTATGTGTATAGTGATGTATCATGAGCCATTAGGATTGTAGTGATAATAAAAAGGAAGGGTGGGTCACTGCACAGCAAGCAACAACCCTACCCACTGTTGCCTATGTGACCACCTGCTTGGCATACAGAGAGTCGAGAATACAGCCGACCACCTCCACTAAATATTTGAATTGATCACTGGGGAGCAGTGATCCACTGATTGTACTAAGATAAATCTGAGTGCCTGTAATATCCATCATAATGGAGCTGCTAACTAAAAAGTAGTCTAATGTGAGTGGTGTACTGTTGAATAGGTGTGATCCCTGAGAGTAGAGTGATATGAACACCAATTATCACTGAGACAAACAATATAGCAGTACTTTTGAAGAATGTCTAGACTGCCAGTTCCTTTGACTCACTGCTGCTTTCACTACTGTCAATTTCTGGATTAAATACCAGGTTAAAGTCACCTGTTAGTGTTAGAGTGATCCCAAAATGAGGTAGTGAAAGCATGAAAGGAGGGAGGGTCATTTATATATACAAGCAATATATAATTTATCTATTCAAAATATGAATTTAAGTATCATAAATCTTCTGTATCTGTTACATTGTTGCTACAGTGAAGTTTCTATTTCTGTGAATGTGGCTGCACCTGTTTTGTTTTGTTTTGAGTTGTAGCAGGCTGAGTGAGATGGACGTGTGGGGAGTTGTGCGTGCAAATGTTTTGGACAAACTAAGTTTCCTGTAGAAAGAAAATGTGCCTGTAAGTCATTTAACCCATTAACAAGTGTTAGCCTATTTTCTTGGAACCGGCCCCTCGTACATTCCGTGTGGCAAACCTCAATTCGTTCACTTTTCCTAAATTAACTTGAGTGTGAATGTTCACTAAAGGTGTGTGTGCGTCTTGTATAGCTGCGTATGTGTCTGTAAATCACAGCACTGAAGGCAAAGCAAACATAACGCTGAGTGCTGAAAGGTGAAAAGAGATGACAAGTGAAATGAAACCTAGGAACCATTCCAGAGTGACCTAAAATAAAACAAGAAGAGGGGAAAAAAAACACACTATACTATTTAAACGGGACTAATTCATCCATGAGAAAATCAGGAAAAAAGGTACTAGTGTGGATACAGATCACCTGACTTGGGACAGCCACATTGTGTTGATGTAAAGCTTACTGATCGGGGTTACAGCTCAGGAGGCTCCTTGTGAGACAGTTTTGCAGATCAGGAACAGGATCTAGCATCTCTAAGGTTTCATTGGGAAACTGGTAGTTGGCATTAAAGTCTGTTTCTCTCAGCTTCTTTTTTTTTTTTTTTTTTACCAGGTTTTTGTGGCCAAATTTTTAAACAATCGGTCTGGATCTGTCTTTGCCAGGTCAGTTTCCTACCAGACCATGGAAGGTGATGGTTTTTGTAAACTGTCTCACTGTTGTTTCCAGGTCTTATGCATTTTCAGCATTTCCTGAAAACACTCATGTTGCACCCCTCATTCCACTGTCTTAGCAGCTCCTCACACCTGGAATCTCTCCTGCTAGACAGCAGCAAAATGCAAAGAGTGCAGATGGAAAGAAATATGAAAAATAATGGTAATATCTGAGTCCTTAATCTTGCAGGGTTTAGATTTCCATTTGTACTATATTGTTGTCAGAATATGGATCATTTTACAATAAATAATACTTAGACAACAATTTTCAGTTCATATTCAGACTAAGAGGGTTTGGGGTTTTTTTTTTTGTTTTTTTTTTTAATAAAATGTTTAAGATGTAGCCAGATGTTCTGTCTAGTCATGAATGACAATTTAAATTCATCTTATGGAAAGGGGAAAAATGTAACTGTAAGACTTGCAAGACATTTGATAGTTAAAACAATATTACGAAGAGTTATCTGGCCTGCTGTCTCAACTCCCCTTTCAACCTAGCAAGGAGGTTCTGTTCCTCAGCGTGCATTTCTGGGCCATTATCACAGGTGTGGATTTCAGCATGTAAAACTTGTCACAATCATCTAAATCAACCTCAGCCTTACAGTTGCCTTCTAGCGTTTGAATACATTTATGTGAAGTATAAAAAGATTATTTTCAGTTTCCTTGTGGCAGACTCCTGCTCCTAAACAAACCCTGCTCTGGGCCATGTTCAATTATAGTCTAGTAAATGTCTTTACTATTCATTTCATCAGACATCTTTTTGGTGTCTGGTTTAGGTTCATTTCCCCCCATTTCCACCATTGGTAACTCCCCAGCTACTTGTCAACTCAGCCCACTTGCCAACCACCAATAATACTTACAAGAAGAAAAGGAGAAGAAGAACTCAGTCCACTGGATCCTAGTCTTGCACGGTGATTTAGAGGCTTGTATATTAGCTGGCGCTTGTAGAATGTTATCTGACTTTTGTTTAAGGTCCTTGTGTTTGCAACATTCCTGGTTTCTTGTGTTCTGCATCTGTATCTTGTTCAGTTGTGATTTTAGGTTTAGCTTTCCTTAAAGGTTCAGAATTCAGAAAATAAGTGTATTTACCTGACATCCAATACCTGTTTTCCAGTGACCTATTGCTGTTGCAGAGCCAGTCCTGCTTTGATACCTTTTCAAGATACAGACTACAACTCAACCTGTGTCAAAATGTGGCCATTATATATATACTGCACCACTAAAGATGAGAGAATATTTATCATTTAAATTCCAATTAGTTTTTTTTTTTATATACCTGTTGAATTTTATTTTCCTTCACTATATCTTTGATGTCAAAACTAGTGCTAAATATTTCAGTTATTAGCTTCACATCTGGTCTCTTATTACAACCACTGATGGTAAATAGAGATTACTGATCTGAGGCAGCAGAATCATCATCTAACTCCAGATGTCTGAGACCTTTAAACAGGCAGAAAGAAGATATGGCTCCTCACAAAGAATCACTTTGGCATGCTCTGCTCCTCGATGCTTCACAGCTTTACATATTTCCCTAAACTCTGGGTTCTAAAATTGCTCATGTTAACAGGAATCAGCCATCAGAGGGATTCTCAAACTACTGAAAGCTAGCCAACGGTTAAAGGTTAAGTGCAGTTTAAATGTATTCAGTGCTAAAGAATAAAATAATCTCTGGAAACCGTCAAGGACAGTTTTTACAATGTAATTTTTAATTAACCTTATTAAATATATGTTAAATAAATTCTAATATCACACTCCTGCAATACTACATAAAATAAGATTTTGTTTTCAGGACTTACTTTGTATTTACCGTATTCCATATATTGCCTAATATAATTTTGGGAAATGCATGCAAAATAAATTTGTAATTCTAATTTACATGCTACATCCTAGGAAAACTAGTGAAAATAATAAAAAAATAACAGGTAAACTTTGGATATGGGTTGCACACTAACACCTTTACTACAACAAACTGACAGATTTGGTGGAGCCATGTTTGCAGTGAGTGTGGACTCGAAACCAATCTTCTGCTCACCTCACTTATCCACCGAGATTTAACCTTCTCCACTTGGGGCAACAACTCGTCACTGACCTGTAGTGAGCACTCCATCATGGTCTCAGACTTCTGACTTTTGCATTCTCATTGTAGCCTCTTCACCCTCTGTAAACTGCCTAAGTGCTTGGAGGGCACTGCAGGACCCATATTATCTGCAAAAAGCAGAGATGTGATCCTGAGGCCACACTCCAATACGCCACAATTTACCATGAACTACAGCACATAAATGTATTTCCTTGTTACACCGAATTCAATAAATCTTAAATGAACATTGTAACACCTTGTGCAACTTTAGGTATAATTAATGATAATAGTAATCATACCTATTGTCCAAAATAGTGCAAGAAAAAACAGTTTAAACTCAGAGGAAGTGTTAACCATACGATATCTTTTTGGCCAATATTTTATTTTCATTGAACCAAAGTCCTTCTTTTGTTCTGTGAATTTTTCTTTTAGACTTTGAAAAATTAAAAAAAAATAAAAACCTGAAGAAAAATTTAATTCTCATAATATTAAATTTTCCTTTCTGTGTGCAGTTTGCATGTTCTGCCCGTTCTTCGTAGGTTATCTGCGGAAACTCCATCTTCCTCCCAGAGTTTAAAGACATGCAACTGGTGCAGCTAGGTTAATTGATGTTTCTAAATTGCCCATAGGTGTGAATGTGAGCGTGAATTGTTGTATATCTCCCAGTGTTGGCTCTGCAACAGATTGGCAACCTTTCCAAAGTGATATTGATACATCTCCTGTGTAACCCTGATAAAATTTACAGCACTCAGAAAGACACGTTTCTTTGAATGCATTGTAGTTTCTCGTCTGGTAGTTTAATTTCCAGGCTTGGCCTGGAGGCATCACCTGCAGCTCGGTGCGCGTGAAGGTGTGGCGCAGAGGAAAATGACAAGGAAAAACTCCATGCTGCCTGGAAGCACGGTTTTCCAGTTAAAAGGGGAAAAAGAATTCCATTAACATTTGTGAGAGAGCACATGTGTGTCGAGTGAGGAGCTGGTATCGTGGATCTAAGACGCTGTTGCTGCTGTGGAGGCCTTCTGTGTGTCAGGAGGACGCAGGCCTGTGGTCTCCACTCCCTATAGTTTTTCGAACTGGAGGTAAACACAATGGTCTCTTTGATGCGTTCCATCAACCCAAAGTGTTCGGTTTTTGCTGTGTGTTTACTTGTGTAAACATTTGGTTTACTTTTATCAGCTTAAACACCAGTTGATTGGAAATGGTCATTTAAGCTGCATCTGCATTAAAATGAAGCTTAGGAGTCACACATCTGCCTGCCTTCCAGGTGTTGGGGGATAAACTAAGCTTGACATCACTTCCACTTTCCCACGCTGTCAAGCTTATTGTGACATCACTGGTGTAGTCCAATTATCTTCTGCCGGTCCTCTTCTGGCCAACCAGCCTTTGCTCCTCTGACTTTAGATCTTACTGCATATCTGTCATTCTTTCTCCACCGTCAGCGTCTAGACTCAAGGATTTGTGCAGGACACCCCAATCACTGCTGGGATGGGCTATCGGAGTCTAACCACTTTACTAGGCTTTGTTGGCCTGAACACATCTCACTTGTACTCCTAAGTGTTAAAAGTGAGTGCAGCAGAAATGATCTGCAGCATGGGGACCACTTATCGACTCCAGCATAAAGTTCATAGTGAGAAGACTGCAATACAGGAGAACGCAGTGTCTGTCATTAGTGTTGACAAAAGTACATTTTAAGACAAAATACACAAGGAGAGTGAGTTTAAAGTTTGAGCAACTTCTCTCATTAAAATCTCATCTGAGGTTTTGGATCTCACAGAGACTGTGGTGTGTATTTGGGAAGCAGCTGCTGTTAAGCTTCCCTCTGTTTCTCATCCTTCTATCAGCAGTCCTCTTTCCACATGAGCTGGATTAACACATGGAAGGATTAGCTTCATTTTCAAGTGTTAATATCAGAAATTGTTTTCATTATAGCCATGGATGCTTGGCAGTGTCTCCCAGATTATCTTTGTCTGATTCTCCTCATCTCCCTCTGCTTTATATCGAATCACAATCCACCTGTCAGCTCAACGCAGATTAGCATTTCCAAAACACATTAACTGCCTCTGCGTGTACGGAGCGAGGTGACAGACAGACACACTGTTAGAGTCGGTGTCGCTGTCGGTGTTAAAAGCTTCACTGTTCAAAGACATTAAGGGAGCTGAGTGAGGAAGCTCCCAGCAGGCAGTATGCAGCAGGGAGGAGAAAACTTTTAAGTGGAGGCAGCAAAGTGAGGAGGATGCAAAGACTTTTTAAGTAAACTGCACATGTGATAGGAGTCTAGCAATGATCAAGGTTTTTATTTGTGTTTCCTCTTAGTGCTGTCTTTTTATGATTAAAGGGGCCCTATTATACAAATTTGCAGCGCCTTTTTTAAAATTCTTGGACCTACTAAAGCTTTGCATGATTAACAATTTTAAATAATTTACCTTTATAAAGACATCCTGTCTGAAATGAGGTGTTTTAACTACTTTAAACCGACTTTCTTTTGATTTCCTCAATCCATCTTATACTACTCCTCCAATTCAAGATCCCAGAGCCTATTTCAGCTGCCATAGTGACCTCACCTCATGACTGTGGGAGGAAGCCAGAGTACCTGAAAAGAATATAAAAGCTGCACACAGAAAAGCCCCAGTCGGGACTCAAACCCAGAGCTTGTGAGGACACAGTGCTAACCACTACACCACCATGCTGCCCACATTTTTGGATTCCTGTTGCTCATAAACAAAAAATTTGATGAGCAGGGCATCTATGCTCATCACTACTGTATGTGATGACCATATAAGGGATTTCCCCCATCTTTGTTGTCACACAGAGCACAGAGTAGAAAACTGCCTCAAAGCGACTCTTTGCAGAAGTCTTAACTGTGAGTTTTTGTCTCTCAGAGACAGATGTTTCAATCTTTGGCAGCCGTGTTTAATATGAGAATCCATCAAAATAACACCATGTATATGATCATATATGTGAAAATAACTATAAGCCTAAAAAGATGTTCTTTAAAGAATAAGCTGAAAGTCTAATTGTGGCTTACATCTGTCACACCTTTACTATAACAGATACAAACATATATAAAGGTTTGTTTAAATCAATCCAGAAAATGTACAGGGATGAAGTCATAGTATCATGAAGTATCCAGTGAAGTTAGTAAGGCTTCTATTAATGATTTTTCTTTTTTTCATGAGGAATTTCTTGAGCTACACTGAACAAAAGAACTGATTTCCATCCCGTCGTAGAAGGTTAGCTGACTCAGCACATCCGTTTTAAAATTTCTGAATTAAAGTGTCAGACTGAAATTATATAAAAAATCATCTGACTTTGATAACTGTTCACATGATATGAACTTACATATCAATTAGAGAATGTATTTTTAGGGTCATAATATTAAGACTTGAAAAAAAAAACACATTTTGGATACCATTGTGCACAGCCTTTCCCAGAGAAAAATGTACTACTGTACTTTAGCTACTGTATTGAGAGTTCTTCATTCCAGCTCTGGTTATATAACCAACCACATCCCAGGACTGCAGCCCTGACACACGGCTGCTCCCCTATCTGTCTCTCTCTTTCGGTGAATGGCCTTATAAATAAACAAACGAGACAGCCAATAGATGACAGCCATACAAACCATGACTGTTTTGCTGAACAAAAGATTTAAAAAATATAATATAATAAAAAGAGTGGCTGTGTTTTGGACCTTCATATTTCTCAGAATTAATTAGAACCATATTCTGTACCAAGATGTGAATACTGGAGTGGAAAAAAATCAAAGCTACTGATCGTACAGTTGGAAAAACTCAGCAAACTAATCAGACACACTGCCATGTATAACATAGCAAATAGTCAGTGTCACAATGTAATTAAAGAAATCTTTAGACTAGCAAACTAGTCAATTTTTATCTCTTGCTTAAATGATAATTGCAAATTGGTGACCAGGCACGTCTGTAGTACACATCCTGTACTGACGGTGTAACAAGTTGGGAAATCTTTTTAGTTCTGGTTTGGTCTCATAAAAAGATATTTGGCTCTTTTGCTGCTCAATGCTCCATTACATTACACACGGAGCCTGATGTTTGAGCCGGTGTCCTGGCAAAACACCCTACCTATCAAGCTGTTCTACTTGTTGTTACTGCGCATGCGCACAAACGGCCATATTTTAGGTGTTAATACTACACGCCTATTCTTTGATCCTACCCTGATCTCATGCATGTGAAAAAAGGTTAGTATTATATATTTAACTTCTTTATTACAATGGATACTTGTTTTCCTTAAGCTGTTGTCAATTTGTTAACTTTTCAAGCTAACATGCGTTTTGTTTTTTTGTGAAAAAATACTCCAATTTGAAGTCGCAATTAAAGTCATATTTCAAGTCTTGATTCAGTACTTCTAAACTTCTGTAAACTGGCGTACAGCTTAAACCTTGTCCTACCTAAATAAATAACAGCAGTGTGATTTGGCCATCAGAACGTCCTACCGTCCTATGTACGATGGAGGTATAAACCACGTAAGATAGCATATTCTGATAAGGTAGCACAGACTGATAGACATGACTATAATTTACGTTACAGTAGGATGTCTTGACAAAGTAGGATGTTTTGTCAGAACACCGGTACCACAGTGGGCCTTTTTTTGTGAATACAGCTGTCTACTGACACCAAAGATGATGCTTTGAGTGGTTAGCTTGAACACAAAGCTTTGGGCCTAATGGCTGAACAGTGAGTGAAAAAACCTACAACGGCCCATCACCTGAATCACTAAGACAATAACAACCTTTGTGGTAACATTGCTTTCTTATTGTCAGGATACACATTTTCCATCAACAGTGATCAAACTCATAACTTTGGAATGTGTTTGTGTGATGAGGAATAATTTCTACGGATGTAATTCGCATATACTGTATATTTAGACCACTGACCTCACAAACGTTAATGAAAACTCGAGAAGGGGTTAAAAACAGCCAGTTACTGGGAAGAATAGCTGGAAACATGAAAAAGGTAAATATAAAATATCCATGGATAGCTTTTGTTGGATCATTTGAATTGCAGGCAAATGTCTCGCAGGCAGTTTGGAGTTTATCCCCATCTTTCTCCAGGTGAAATCCAAACAGAAGACAGCTTCACACTCTCCCTGCCCATGCACAATAAAAATACTGTTACCTCCATGATTTCCAACATTTCAACATTAGCCAGATTGTTACAAAGACATTATTCAGTGTTTCACATTGCTGAATATTTACAGTTGCTTGAACAAGTATATCAACACCCTTAAAGTCCAACGCTGTTGCATCAGTGTATTCACATTTTACATTAAGCAACAGAAAGACAACACTGTGAAAATTGTTCTTCTTTGCTTTTCACATGCTGCAGAGCCACTTCTGTCATAGAAGTGTCTGAGTGGCTCTCGAGTGCACTGCAAAGTCCCAAGGCGTGTCAAGATGCGTCTGTCTGCAGCTTCGGGTCCAAAAGCCCAGCAGTGCATCAGGTCATCGGGCCTCCAGTTAAATGAAATACTCCTTTGGGTTTTCAGTGGAGAGATTCTGGGAGTCAGCCTGGTTGTTAAAAGGAAAGTCTTGGCTGTCCTCCTGTTTGACTCCCTTCACTTCCTTGTTACGATATGTATCCTTCCTCCGGTAGAGGAATCTGGCCGTTATCGCCAGTGCAGTCACAATCACAAAGATGACTACTGCAATGACACCTGTAAGGTAAAAGGATTTTGTAGCATATCAGATATCACCTTTCAGAGTTCAATGTGGTTGAATGTTCTGACGTTATTGTAGCTGATGTATGGATTGGAAGAAAACTCTTCCCCTCGTAGTACCATTTCTAAATGTTTTGATTATCTTGCTAATCGCACTTTAGAGAACATTAAACACCAGTTTAAATCTTTTGAAGCCATCACGCTCTTCTGCTCTGTTGAGCACATTTGGGAATACGAGAGCAGGTTCCATTTAATTGGCATTCCAGAATCCATCTGAAATCAATTTCATACTACGTTACATTATAAAGTGACCAGAGGTTTTAAGATAAGAGCAGAAAAAGTTTTCCCATCAGCAAATCATCCCTACATTGGTTTAATTAGATGGGCTGCCCTTTGTGTACTGGATGGTTTAATGGACAGTTTTAAATGACTTTTCTCTGAGTCTCACCTTTTCTATCTGCACAATTATAGATTGAACCTTTTCAGTCTTCACTTTGAATCAATCCGTGCTGGCAGAGCAGCAAAGTTTTAAATGAGTTTTAAATGGACTCCTGCCTGGTAGACCACTTTACTCTTTCTTGGAGTTCAACCTCTCTCCACAACTTGATTCGCTTGAACTCATCACTTTTTTAAATAAAAAGGCACCAGAAAAGCACATGAAATTTCATTATTTTTAGTCAAGGGCAATACGATTGACATGATAAAACAACTATTTTCCACTGAAGCAGTGCTGGTGTCCAATTTTCCACCACAAATAACACGGACACCGATGTCAGGAGTTCTATCTTTAAGCCAAGCAATTTTGTTGTTGCTTAAAAAAAATCACCAACAAATCACAGATGCAGGCCAATTTCTGTTTGCTGTCATTCTCCTCACACAAAAATAACCAAACCTCTGCTGAAAATGTTGCACAAATCTCTTGAAATGTAGGTAACGAGGTGTAACTGCCTGTACACCAGCACTGCACGGGTGGAAAATGGCTATAAGTAAAGTCCAGTGAAGAAGATACAAAGGTAAAGCAGTTTAGTACCTCCAATTAGGGCTGAGTCAATCCTGATGGAATTGACTAAGGGTACACCTGAACCCACTGAACCAGACTGGTCTACAGGAGAGAGAGAGAGAGAGAAAGAAAAAGGTGGGGAAAGCTAAGGACAAGAATGTGAAAAACCAAAGGACTTCAAGAATAAAAACAAGGAAGAACAGCCAAAATCATTCACACCAGAAGAAAGAAGCACAACAAGAGGCAAAATTAGAATAAAGAAAGAAATGAGATCAAATCAGAGTCAAAAATGAAAAGCAGAGACTCAAAAAAAACCAACCCATCAGATCAGAGAAGATTACTTCAGCTCTACAAGTGACTGCTGCAAAGCATTGCAAACTGGATTAGAAAGAACCCAAAGGATGGAAATCCCAAACAAATCTCCTGTGTCTCAAACTCATTAAATCATCAGTCATACTGTCGTTAGACTCCCAAAACAAGGAGCATACTTCACGTAATTAACAAGCCGTTTCTGAGCTGCAGCTTTCATTCAGTTTCAGTGCAAAAATGAAAGACAGCAGGAAATATATACCACCCTAATCGCAGAATCGACTCCAAATCCCATTGGCCAGATTGGTTTTTGCATTACGTTGCATCATAGTTTTTGTAATAAATTTGCCTGTGTACTGTTGTAGTGCAATCGATTACACTGCCCTTCAACGTTTGTCCTGAGAAATAAATATTTTGATATTATGATGATGAAATGCATTGTTGACGTAGCTCCTGTGGAGTTGAAGTGCTAGCATAAGCAAAAAAGATGGTACGTTTTCATTTAAAGGCTTTATATTTGTACATGTAGATGTTCAGCCAAAACTTTTAATAAATGTTACATATTTATATTTTCAAAGATTATAACATAATAACAAGTCAGATGTCTCCTCCTTTTCTCACCTGACAGGTGGTGTGTGTTCTCAGCTGAATAGGAATTGGCAGAAGCTGCGGAGCCGCAGTTGGACTGAGCTAAAGGTCCAGTGATGATGACGGGGCTGGAGTTGGGGCGGAGCAGAGCTTCTTTCAGAGGGCTGATGGTGTTAAAGTGGACAACTGACAGGCAGCCTGTAAAACCGAGGGAAGCCAACCTGGATAGGTCTGCATCCAGGTCATCAGACTCTGGAGAGAGAAAATGAGCAAGATAGAAAATGTGTAGTGAGCAGTGAGGATCCAAAGGCAGGGCACAGGAGTTGGCCTCAAAGAGCAAATAACAAAATGGATAAAGTTAAAAAAAGTAAGTAAATAACCCCCTATTTGTGAAGGAAGAAACACTGTCAATATACACAGTGACTGAACAGAGGTTTGTAGATGGGTATGAAAACAGACTGACTTGCATGGGAGAAACAGGATGTAAATAAAACATAAACATAATAAATTACTGACAAGACACAAGAGGAGAAAAAAGGGAGGGGTAAAGAGTTCAGATGTAAAACAAAAGAAGAAAAACCGGAAGAAACTGAGACACAATAAAAATGAAGAGAAGGAAATAAGGAAGAAACAATACAACTTATCGAAGGCAAACAAAACATTGTGTACAACAAAACACTGCATATATCAAAATGAACACCAACATTTATGCACAAACTACAGTAGCTGAGTGGGCCATTAGTAATAATTATATTTATAAAGAAAAAGTAACATTCAGGATGCAGATTTTATAATGAAGTACATTATTTGTTGTATAATCTTCCAATTAAATATTATGAATGCATATACCATTGTTCATTAGTAATAGCGAAGCCAGTTTTCTGAGGGTTAACAGGGACACATTTATTAGTTAAATCCGTGTCTATGGAAACTGCCACACGCTGAATAATTTCAGCATGCAGAAGTGCAGATGCAATGTGATCTGATTATACGTCCAGGCTTGGCTTTTCCAGTCTGGGCAATCACAAGGTGACAGGCGGTGTACAACCTGGACAGGTTGCTAGTGTGTTGCTACGATCATCTGATTATCATCCACACACCATTTTAAAGGTACAGAAATCTTCCATTTATATACTGGCAGCATGCAGACAGAAAGGCAGATTGCACTTTTCTCCTGGTTCATTTTAGCAATATGTTAACTTGAACTCTGTTAAGCGAATCAGTTTTGTTGATTGCATTACTGATTATCTGTTGGTGAATTGTATGCTCACTTGGGTGATGGCACCAGCAAGACACAAATTGCTGCTCAATCCTGAAAGTCCCAATTTCCAGAGCTCAACATAAAGTTCCATTCATGTTATAGTGACCGCCTTGTAAAAATGCTCATATTTACATTAACATCTATTTAAAAGGCATGTCTACAACAACAATTTTGGTTGTTACAGCTAGTTGCTCCCTTAGTCAAACCATAGGATGGATCTTTTTGTTGCACTTTTGACAGGTGGATAAGTGGTTGCCTCCTACATCACTTCCACTTATTAGGGTCACAAAACTGGACTTTTAAAAAACAAAAAACAAAAAACAAAAAAAAAACAACCTTTTAGAGCATTTTAATGCAAGTATCTGATGAATAATATGCTTTGCAATGTAGTTAGCTTAGCTATGGCCTATTTGCAAGTTCAACCTCTCCCAGTCTGTTGTGGCTCTGACAAAGATGGGGATAGTGTGACATGATCCATTGGATTGATCATGTTTTTAGGTCGGAATTCTTACTTTCCGTTATTCAGGTTTTTATGGTTTAGATTTTTGTATTAGTGTCTTCTTCTTGTGTTCCCTTTTGTATCAAGTTTCTAGTGAGTTTCCTTGTCGGTGTTAATTTGTGTTCTTTTGTCATTTCCTGTCTTATTTGGATAATTTTCTTGCATCTTGTTTTGTGTTTCACTATCTCCTCTGACTCGCTGTCTTGACTGTCTTCACCTGTTGCTCGTCACCCTCCTGTATCAAATCCTTAGTCAGTTTCCTGTGATTAATTCTGTCTTTGTCGTTGTATTTATTGTGCCATTCTGCTTAGTGTAACTTTCTCTGTTAAAGTCCTGTCTAATCATTATGGCTTAATGGTTTGCTATCCCTTCCATCTTGCCCTGTTTGATTGGATATTTATTGTGGACCTGATCATCAGTATTAAAAGCCTGCTTTTTTTGTTGTGTACGATGTACACAAACTGCAGTTTATGATGCTGTGAATCTGAAGTTAAAGCACCAAAACTGATTGCGACAAATCAATGGGTGGCATGTCCATCTTTCATATACAATCATATGATCATCAGCATACACCCAGTCACCTCTGTTATAGCAGTCAGTTATTCTGCTTTCAGTCTGCAACCATCACATTATGAGAGACTCTCCAGCATTATCTCTTGATTTTATTGACTTAGATCCCTCCATCATTCACCTCTGCTCCTTCACAGCAGTGTAAACAGCAGCTGTGGAAGCCCACATTAATGCTGGAAGCAGCTGCATCACTATCTGTTCAGATGACTGAGAGGTGACTGGTTTTTACCAGCATACATCTGCATGTTGATTAGAGCAGTAGGAGACACTGCCGCAGCCTGTAAGCTCCTCTCAGCTGATACACCCCCCACCCCTACTTCCAGGTCCATTAGTTAGGCTGATGGATGACAGGGTTGAAGGCGAGTGACAGAGAATCTACTTTCCTGATGTTTTCCTGATCTGACTCTCTGCCTCCTCTAGTTCGACTGCAGGGTATCATGCTGACATGACAATTTGAAAATTTGGTGTGCTGTACTAAGGTCTATTGCAATATACAGTACTGGTGCTTTACCTCTTTTGTTCTTAAATGTAGTTGCTGTAATTGACCGAGATTTTCCTATACACCAACATTAGCTAGATAAATGAAGAAATGAAGTTCACACTCACTACTTACATCCTACTAAAGTGGTTCCTTTGAAAACCAGTTTATTTATATTTTTAAAATTCCTTTTCTTTCATGATATATCTTAAGAGTACTTATGGAAATCTCTGATACATGGAAGGAAAATGTGTATTTTTCTATTTTTGTTCCACTGTTAGTTGTTCTTTTTATGAAAGAGCTGTGACTGCAGCCTGTTGTCTCCCAGACTCTTATTCACAGTTCATATCTTAGTCCATCTTTCATGGAGGCACCGAGGGAAAAAATTACTGGCTTTTTAAAAATTGTAAAAAACTGTAACACCAACACTGTTTCAAGTCTCTGCCCATGACTGGAGTGGAAGTGAAAAAAGCAACACACTACAGAAACAGTTGATTCCCATTTAAAAGTTTAAAACTTATGTGGAAGTGCTGGAGCAGTCCAGGTACACAAGATCTGCACTAGATAGAGATGATATAATTATTATAGTATATAATAATAACTATTATTTTTCTTTTTTAGTTTATCTAGAAAAAACAGCTGGCTCATTTGGGAGGGACTCAGAGTAGAGCTGCTACTCCTCCACATTGAAAGAGGCCAGCTGTGGTGGTTCAGACATCTGATTAGGAGTCCTCTTGGGGGTGAGGTGTTCCGCTTATGTCCTACAGGAAGGAGGACATGCCAGAGGGATAACTTCTCTCAGCCTGGGAACACTTACGTAGGTCATTTTTATGCTCACTGCATCGCTTGTGTCGCGTGATGCGTATATGTAAGAGACATAAAGACACACAGAGGAAGATGTTGCATCTGTTTGAAAACGTGAGTTTGTGTAAAGAAATTTGCAAAAAAAAGGCTGCTGCCCCGGCAACATAGCCCCAGATACACAGCAGAAAATGGGTGGATGGATGGATGGATGGATGGATGGATGGATTTATCAACACTAGGAACTTAAATCTTAAATTAAGGCAGAAATGTGCCGGTTCCATTTATGATACAGTTCAGATCAATCCAGCTCGATTAAATCCAGTCCTAATCACAGGAAGCTAAAAGCAAAAACTTGCAATTATTTCTTTGTTCTGCTCTATACATCTGGAAAGACTGTTCCTCTTAGATGATAGCACAGTTTTAAGGAAAATGCATTTATGGGTTGAGCAGCTGAGTTGAGTACGTGGTGATGGCACGATAAACTTGCCTTTACTGTTGTGAACAGCAAAGAAAGATTTTCATTGCACAGGCAAACGTGCAGGGAAACATGTACTGTGTATAATACAACTTTGAAAATTGAAATGTATTGTGCCAAGCTTGTTTTTTTGTATATACAGCAGTATATTTGCAGATAAGTTTCTTTCTTCCTGTTAAAAATGAACTTTAAGGGTTCTAGAGGTGGGGTGTCAAACGTATTTCATATTTTTCGATTATTAATGGCTCGTCAGTATGTGGAAGCCGAATCCTCAACCTGGCTGAGAATCCACACAGGCAGGGGTGGGGCTTTATTTTGATGGGCACACCATGCAGCCACTAACACGCAAAGATAGACTGGAACCATAGCATGGGGGGAAAGGAAGGGGGGCAGATGTTCCAAAGACAGCCAGTGTACAGGTCGGATTTAAACACGAGCATGTTGGGAAAAGTGAAGAAACGAGCGGAAACTTAAAATCAGAAGCATCTGGCTGCATTTCAACGATATTGAGTATCTGAGTGTCTAAATGAGTGTCACAGGCCTGAATGTGCACTTGAAGCCATTTATAATTCTTGTATAATTCTAATTCTAGAAACACAACAAAAAAGAAATTTTGGACGTTTAACTGTATTTTCAGTTTTAAATTTTTTCAGTTTTTCCCAGTGATAAAAAAACTCCCTTTTCATACTACACAAAGTAATTAAGCAATAAACAATTAACTTGTTGAAACCCAATGCTCATGGTATTGGGGGACAAGAGGGAGAACATCTGGTTTAATGGGATGTACTGCCAGATCTGTTATTTAAATATAGACATGTGTGGGATCCACAGAAACATCAGAATCTCAGCTATCAAATCAAATCAAATCACTTTTATTGTCACATCACATGTGCAGGTACATTGGTACAGCACATGTGAGTGAAATTCTTGTGTGCGAGCTTCACAAGCAACAGAGTTGTGCAAAATACAATAATGTAAACAAGCAAAATACAAGAATGGCTACATCTGAAACTAATAAATATATGAACAATATATAATAGTATATGCATTTCTGGAATATTTTCTGTGTGCGTGTGCGTGTGTGTGTGTGTGTGTGTGTGTGTGTGTACACATATTTTACAAATTAAATAGACTAAAAAAAATTTATAAAATATATAAAGCTAAAAGCTCATGTATAGGAATTTATTTTATTTATGTACTAATCACATTATTTTATTGTATAATGCCTTGCTGACACTGGATTTTAACAAGTCTCACACTCATACATTAAGACAAATGTTGGGGTGTAGTAAGGAAGTTGGGGGAAGCAGACAACTCCACAGGAAGAATCTTTTGTCTCTTTGAGGACTCTGGGAGGTAGCAAGGGAGTGTGAACCTTAAGGTGTGAAACAGCTGTGTACTGCCTTTTGTTCCTGAAGAAGGTATTTAACTGAGAGCCACGCTAGGCTCAGAGAGACTCTGCTGACCGTCTGCCCCGCAGTCATGCAGGCTCTCCACAAGCTTGGTTTTCTGTTCTTTGTGTGTTTGGATTAAAGAATGTTAGCTACCGCTCACCGCTCGTCTGCAGGCTTTATTTAAATGGAAAACTTCCACAACACTCACAAAATCATTTGAGCAACCACCAAACAGCTAAAATAGCAAATGATTAAAAAGCAGGTAAACAGATTCCCCCCCAGCAAACAAACAAACAAACAAAACCTGGACAATCCGGGCAATGAGTTACCAGAACATTTTCTGCCATTTTACACTTTTCTTTTTCAATTTAAGTCCAAAGAGTCATGCTAACAAGTTTCTTTCTCTGTCACAGCAGCGTTTTCTTTATCATGCACACTTCAGACGCGGACTACAGCTTTCTTGGCTGCTGCCTCAAAGCACATTGTGCGCTGTCTATCTTGCGTGCTGCACAATAGCGTTTAATATTTAGTATCTACTGTTATCTACTGCTAGCTAGTTTATTGTGATGGTGCTGTATTTATTATGTTGCTTTTTTTTTTGTTTGCTTTCTCTTCTGTTTTTT
Source organism: Haplochromis burtoni (assembly GCF_018398535.1). NCBI lineage: Eukaryota > Metazoa > Chordata > Actinopteri > Cichliformes > Cichlidae > Haplochromis > Haplochromis burtoni. The sequence continues at coordinate 2,249,889 of NW_024582388.1, read as the reverse complement.
TTCTCCATACAGGTGATCCAGGTGTTTTGTTTGTTTTTTTTCCCTTTCTTCCCCCCTTCTCACTGTCTCTTCTCCCCTCTGTTTTTCTTTCTCTCCCTCTCTTTCTTTCATTCTTTCTCCCTGTCCTATCTCCCAGTCATGTCTGTCCCGTTTGCAACCGAAAATAAAATAAATACATAATTATAATAAAGGTCAATCAAATGGACCAATATGGCAAGGCCATGATGATCCACTTGGTAAAATAAATCCGCTTGGCATCTTTCTTGGCCTTAAGACAACAATTCTGATGGCTAAAGATCCAAACGGGACAAAAAAAAAAGAAAGGGGAGCTTCCCTGGCCTGCTTAAGATCAAAGTGGGCTATATGTGGCCTGTGGTGTAAAATGAGTTTGACACCCCTGCTCTACAGTAATCTGCAACTCCGTCCGAATATCAGAAAAAGTTGTTTCTAAGGTCCAAGATTGTAGAGTGCCTCCCCAAAACCCAGAAACTACTTAAAATATCTTTTGTTTACTTCTTGACTCAACATTTCTGAGCACTCAGTACTAAGATGAAAATATCCCTTTGTCCAGTTAACAGCCCTGGTTCCATGTATTACAGTCAGTTTTTCTAAGAAAGCTCATGCTGAGAGTCAGGCACCAAACTTCTCAGAGCTGTTATCAAATAAATGTGAGTCTGAGTGCTCCCTAACTAAAAAGACATTCTGTCTTCTTTTACTGTGTCCTCACTCACCGTGCACTCTGCCCAACACCAGCGACTTGATTGCATTAAATTCCCCGTCAGATGTCAGGTTGAAGTCTTCTCTGGAATTTTGGTCAATCTGAAAAGAAAAAAAATAAATAAATTGGCTTTTGTTCAACCTTTCATTTTTAAAGTAGAATACAATACAGGATAATTTAAGACAAATAAAAGCACAGAAAATTAAAAGATCTGAATACAAATTGAGGATTAAAAAAACAAAAGGAAAGTTTTTGAAATATTAGAACAATTAAGAAAAATGAAAACTGAAAGTTGAAAGTGCATCAACTAGGACATGAACAGCTGGAAGTGGAATAAGATCAAATTAAAATTTTAAAATGCCCTAGGCATAAAAACGAGCAAAGTATTACATTGTTCTGTGAGCTATTCTAGTTATTAGATGCAGTGAGTTTTACTTTCGTGCCAGTCATTACTTTTCAGTCAGCGGTGACGTGAATCTGGCGCTCCACCCTTTTTAAATTTGATTTTTTTTATTTTTTTTTTAAATGTTCAGCTTTTCCTTTATCTCAACAGCTCAAAGGGAGGAATGAGCAACAGAGTCCAAACTTGCAGTTAAAAACATTCAGTCATCCAGAATGAAATTCACCACTGGAGATTATTTTAATTAGAGCAGCTCCACAGAGAGTATCTCACCATGTGGCCGTGAAGAAGAAAACCTAGTCAAAATCATAACTGAAGTTTCCATCAAAGGGGAAAAAAAAGAAAAACTTTTGTAAGTCATTATAAATTCTGATTACTTCAACAAGACATCTACTGTTTGAAGTAACATTTACTTGAGGTCATAGCTACACTTCTTTATCGTAAAGCTCCAGAATGGTGTATTTACAAGACCTATTAGGAGAAATGGAAAAAGCATTCATAATGATCTTTGGTTCAGGCCCAGAACAGCTTCATGAGGGAGGGGAGAGGGGAGGATTAACAGATGGCTGTTATTATGGTGAGGAGAGGTGAACGTGAAGCAAATCTGTAAGATTTACCGGTTGATCTATGTTGCTACCCAGACCACGGCCACAAGTTGTCACCAAAAGAATGAGGTCATGGATACAAGTGGTGGAAATGAGCTTTTTCTCATGGGTGACAAGGTTCTTCCTTAGAGATGAGCTAAAGAGCTCAGTTATTGAGAAAGGGCTTAGATTAGAGCTGCTACTCCTGCACATCGACAAAGGAGCCAGCTGAGGTGGACCAGGGATTTCTTACTGGGAGGAGGCTCGAGGACAGACCCAAGACACCTACCCAGATGTTCCCCCAGAGAACTGGACGACAGGGCATCTTTGCTTAAACTGCAGACGACCCAGATGCAGACGTGGATAAGCGACTGAAAATAGAGCGCTGAACAGACCAAAAACAAATAAAATACTAGCTCTGACCTTTCACATTTTTATATTGAACTTAGGGCACATACAAGGCTAAAGAAGAGGGGTGATTTATTGCAATGAATCACATATCTTATGCATTTACACCATTCTGCTTGCTTCTTTCTGCTGCTCTCTTATCTGTAAGAGGTCACCACAGCAGGATATTATTTATTTATTTACTTTTACACTCAATGCCCTTCCTAATGCAACCCTCCAAGGGATTTGTGTTTTTTAAAGGTGTGTGAAAATATGATGAGCTGCAGGTGAAACTGTAATTGGGTACTTATGTTAAAGTGTACATAGAAGTTTTTGCCAATCCATTACACACATTGTATAAAAAAAACAAGTTGGTGTGAATGAAAGTGAGTGTACTAGGAATCCAAAATTGCCATTAATAGATTAACTAGAAAAATAAGAACTGCATTTAACCTTGATATGAGGATAATTTACGAGGTCTAAAATACAACAGATGTGCAGTTCCCTCAAACCACATTTTTAATTCAGTAGATAGACATTCACACAGAATAAAGAAACATACTACGTCCCTGTAGTTGAATTTTAGTGAAAAATAGACACAAATAAACTTTACACTGACTCAAACACCGTCTCTCCAACCCAACCTGAAAATTGCTTGCAATAATTGCTTACATTAAATTGTGGAGGCAAGTGAAAAAAAATGGCTGAAGTTGCTATTAAACATGCTTAGAATTAAATAATGAAAACTCAAAGACAAGCAGGAAGTCAGAGAGTTTGTCCACTTTAACTACCTGCTTTGGATACCTATGCAGGGAGAGGCTGATAAAACAATTACTGGTTAAGAAAGGTCCCCCAATTGGGTTTGCAGTTTGCAGTTCTACTGATATGAAATAAGCTCTAGATACATTTTTATAGCCTTAAGCTGATATGATATCACTGCAATTACAGTAGGTTTCCACATATTATAACCTAGATTGGTTCTATTGAACAGGAAGTACCTTTTGCAGTTAGGTCCCTTGTGTTTACACACGGCACCAAAGTCCAGAACTTTATCTTGCTGTCTCTGACAAACTTTGATGTACTATTTTAAGGATCTAATGGAGTGTGTCAGTAAACCTAAAGGAAACGAAACACTGGGCCATCTGATAAGAGTGCAGAAAGAGAGGGCATGATGTATTAGCAGCCCAGGGTGATTTAGTTTTTCATTTTTCATTCGCTCAGGGGGAGAGGATATGACGGTGTCCAATTGTGAGACCACTTTAGAGAGTCTATGCTGCTGGCCATCAAGATGCAGCTGGGTGACAATCGATGAAGGTCACCTGATGTTCCCGAAACATGTTGTAACAATATAATGACTCAAGGTGATGGAAACCGGTAAGATGAGATGCAACTCATATTTCACTGGAGTCTTGACAAACTGCACCAAGACGAGGTCACCTTATATTTCATCTCAGGGTGTTGATAATTATAGAGATGTCCAGGCTGCTGGCTCCCAGTTAGATTAAGTTTACCTCATATATCATCTGAGGCTGTTGTTAACAAGATGTTAACGCTGTTCATGAGATTTAGATATTTTGAAGTTGATCCATATTTCACCCAGAGCTGTTTTAATGTGTAGTTTATCCCTGCTATCCTTCCATAGCTCTGCAGTAATAACTGGAGCTTCCTCGAACTAAATTAACACAGGGATTATTGAGCCTTCCTGAAGCGACATGATGCGACTGGATCAAATGGAAAATAATTTCGGTTAAAAAGTAAAAAACTTTTTAACAAATGGCAACTCGTTTCAGACAAATCATTTTTAAACTGCCAAATCTGCCACATGTTTGTGGGAAACACCTGTGCTATACATTTTATGTCAGTGGTTTCAGGATTATTTTCCATGTTATGATTGATGGTGAAGGAAGTAAAGAAGGAGCCTATGCACAGCTGTGACGTTATCGTATCTGTGACAAATAGAATCTGTGTGCGTGGCATGTTTGAACAATAACATACAGATAGAAAATATTAAATACAGAAGATGACATTTACGTATTTATATTTTTTTATTTTGGGGTCTTTATCTTGAAACTGAACGGAAACGACTTAATTACAGGGGCTGGAAAAGGGAGCAAGAAGGAAGGAGCAAGGAAAAGAAAAGAAAAGAAAAAGAGAAAAAAAAAGAGAAGAAAAAAAAGAAAGAAGAAGAAGGGAAAGAGAAAGAGAAAGAAAAAGAGAAAAGAGAGAAGAAAAGAGAAAAGAAAGAAAAAAAAAAGAAGAAAGAAAGAAAAGAAAGGAGATAAAAAAGAGAGAAAAGAAAAGAGAGAGAAGAAGAGAAGAGAAGGAGAAAGAAAAAAAAAGAAAAAAGAAAAAAGAAGAAAAGAAAAAAAAAGAAAAAAAGAGAAAAAGCAGATAAAAAAGAAGAAGAAGAAGAAAAAGAAGAGAGAAAAAGAAAAAAAGAGAGAGAAGAAGAAAAGAGAAGAAAAGGGAGCACATTAACTTTTCTGTGGAAGTCTATGGACCATAAACGAAACAACATCCAATGCTCTTTAGTGTATAAGTGTCGGAGTTAATAGACTCAGGTTAATAAAAGCAAAAATAAGTCAGGGTTGCCCGATACTGACGGGTAAGTTGTAATAGGACCTATTCACAAAGGGCTAATGGAGTTTGTTTTAAAACAGTGAGAGCACAGTGGCATATCTGGGAATAAATGCTCACGCAGGAACTGCAAAACATTCAATCATTCTTTAAAATAATTTGATTGATCAGAGCATAGTGCTATTTGTCCCCATCTGGTGGTGAAAAAAACATTGTAACCTTTTATTTTAAAGTGGAAGTCAGTTGAAACGGCAGAAATTACACTCTTCTGTCACTTCAAAGCTAAAATTGAACAGTGTTGTTATTTTGTGTGTAAGGTGAGATGCTCCTCCCTATTTTCTACTCACTCGTGCAGTCCCTGCTTTTGTAGTCTCTTGAAGATTTAAGGAAGCACATATCACCTTGTCGTATACTGTATGCATGTATAGTATAGTGTATATTGCACACAACCTAAGTAAAACCATAAATGTAGTTATACAGTATTTGTGTTCTTTTCCTCACCTGCACAGACACAGAGTCTGTCAGCCTCCTGATGGAGACGGTGTGCAGCTGTCCGTTGGCGAGGCTCCTCACTTTGCTCCTCAGCACTTCGGTGTCTCTGCTGCTGTCCAGCTTGTATCTCACCTCCAGCTTATCTTAATCACACAAACACAAAGTTTTTCCACGTTAAACTTCTTTCTTTCTCTTGACGAAAACATCCGTGTGTTCTATAACCTTTACGAAAAAAACATCCTTAAGAAAAATAACCTTAGATTCGCATCTTTCGGATTCATCGCTGAGTTAATAAAGCTTTCCATTTTAAGAGGATTAAGAGGTAATTCCCTATCAATAACAAAACTCTAAATCTAATTAATTTTCCTAATATACAGAGCATTAGGAGCGGATTTATATAAAGCAACGTTATTTCTTTGGGGCTTTTAAGATTAAAACCAAGGATATGAAATTATACATTGTCCTTCAAACGCATCCATGTTATCAGGATAATATTTTTCAATTATAAATAATCCCATAAGAAACACTTCATAATCATGATTCACTGTGTTCATCTTTTAATTAGGTGTATTTACCAAAAGGGAATAATTACTTGATGTATTAAAGCTCATTCCCGTAGCTGCCATCTCTGATAACGTGGTTTATGCATAAGTTCTTGAAAGCAAGACTTAAGTGATTAACAATGAATATCTCTCATTTTCGCTGAAGAATGTTCAAGTGCAGCAAAGGAAATAAGCAGAACAAGAGAGAGCTCTTAAGGATTTCACTGGACATGTTTAAGCACATTTACCTGTCAACTCCCCGGTCAGCATGAAGCCTTAATAACTCAGAGAAAGCCGACAGACAACAGGGCATTAACAGCAGAAAAAAAACAAACATTTATAGCTAACCAAGCAGCATAGTGCCAATTTTATTGCTGGATGCTGAAAATGCCATTCATCATCCAAACTCTTATTCCTGCAGCACTTTTTCAAAGACAAAACAGCTGGACGTGTTAAAAGGCAGGAGAGTAGACAGTAGTAGAGTAGACAGGGATCCAGAGAGAGGATAGATCTGACAGATTCTTATAGATCTTCTGAAGCTGCTAAGTAGAAGAGGAGGAGAAGACCGAGAGAAGCAGGAGAGGGCAGAGCCTGATATGTGGAAAAGATGACAGGAAAGGGGAAAGACTGAGAGGTGAGGAGAACTTTGATATATATATAAAAACAGGGTGAAAGTCTCTGTTTTTTTACTTTCCCCCACAAAATATTTTGGTTTAGGTTTGAAAATGTGTTGCGTTTAAAAGAAGTGACATCCATAATGAAGGAAAAGATGGCTCATTAACAGGAAAGAATTACAGAAAGATATTTAGAGGGTGAAACAGTTGGTTCATAAATAACAGAAGACATTCAACCTCAAGTCTGAAGGACGAAGAGGAGAGAGACCAAACTGAACATGGACAAGAAGAAATGCAAACAGAAGCCCTCTTAAATTTGTCATCAGGTATAAAAACTTTTGAAGTTTTGTCTTACTGTAAGACAGGTGTTCTCCTCACCATGTTTATTGATGAGCACAGCCAGGTATTCTCTGTAGTAGGAGCTGATGTAGAGCAGCAGAGCTGGACTCTGGTTCGTCCTGAAGCTCAGGGAGACGTTTTCTCCTCTGAGCGTCATGTCAGAGTAGATGGAGGATGGCAGAGCGCTGCTGTTCCTGCTCATCTCGTAGGGCTCCTTGAAGGTGTAGCTGACAGATGTTCCTGACTTGAAGCTGGCTGACACCTCTGGAAGAAAGCGGCCACAGAAAGGTTATAGCACCTACCTACCTCTATTATTATTATTGTTGTTATTATCTTTTTTTTAGCCATGTTATCGCTGACATTTTTCATAGATTCAACTAAAAAAGTGGGAACAAATTATACAAGATACAATTTAAAATAGGTTCTCTGCTAAGCTGCTATGTTTAGACACAGCACTGATTAAGCTCTTGAGCTAGCTGCCTTTTATTTATGCCTGTATGATTCGTAGGTTAGTGTGAAGTACCTAAAGAAACAAACAAACAAAAAATTCTTTTGAAAAAAGTGGGTACAAGGACTGGCCTAAAAAAAGTTAAAAAGCAGCCAATGTCCAAAGAAGAACTTTGAAAGATTTTTAGAAAGTCTGGAGAACCTCTGATCATGAACACTTAAAAAAACTACAAAAATGTCTGGCTCATTGCAAGCGAGAAGTGAGGGATGGCTCAAGACGTTTGCACACATTTGCATGTACATGAGCAGATCATTGGATTAAATAGATCCTGTGTTGTTTTTCCTCTGATAGAAATGACAAAATGTACAATTCACATATCGAAGGTTGCCTCTCAGTTTCAATATTCAGTTGCTACTGGTTATTCAAAAACTCTTTAAGTTAACAATTTCACATAGCCTAAATAGTTTTTAACACCACAAGAATGTTCTGAAAAAATACTGGAGCAGGAAGAAAAACAAATACTAATCACCTAAAGTTTGGCTTCAACTTTAAATACAGTTGTATCTGTTCTCTATTCAACTAATGAATCAAAGCAACTAAACACACTTGTGGTACATCAGCAGGCTGAAGAGAGTAGGTGCCAGCAGCGGGAATGAAAGAGGGGTGGAGAGTCCTCTTAACCAGCTGAACTCAGTGAAATGTTTGTGCCCAGACATAGAGTTCAATGTGAAGATGCATCATTAATGCAATGAATTTACATCAAACCAAAATACTTTGAGTACTTTTTAACGAGTGTCAACTGCAGAAAAACAATTCTGTGAAACAATATAGATGAATACCTTAACCTTAACATCCACTCTGAATATTCGTATTTATTTTTATTACCATATCCATTTATTTTGAGTTTCATTATTATGATAATTCGTCCTATTATAGTTCACTTTACAAAAATAGAAAACTTTGAATGTCAGTATGTTCTACCTGACTTCACAGGGATGTAAGCACAGAGTTGATTCTCAGGCTCGAGTACTCCTCCAGCAGCAACCACAAGCTGAGACATAACCACAGCTTTAACCTTGGCTTGTAGGATATAAGAGCTTATGAAATTAAATGTAAAGCCGAGGAAAGATGTCAGACACATTAAGTGGCTCTGTGCAGCATGTGTGCTTATAACAGGTCTCCTATAGAGACGTCAAGACAGGTGGAACCATTAATGTTGCTCAGTTCAGAAGAAAACACGACCTTTTAATGGCTTCAGCTTTTGAGAATTTTGTCAACAGAATGTAAACGCTTCCTGTCACTTCCTGTTGTCTGACTTGTTGATGTTACTTTTATTTATTTATTTTGAAAACTTCCCTGTTGAGTTTTGCTGAGAAGATGAACTTTTTAACAGAACTTTTGTAAAAACTTCCAAGATGTGCCAGTTTTCTAGTTTACACCAAGTAACTCAGCAACCAATCGTTGGCAGATCTCCCTACAGTACTGCTTCTTTTGTATTTTTGCATCATCTGTGAGACATACTCGCTCTCTTCCACTCCACTACACTAAGAACTTCAAGGATTTCTACCACGTACTTCTTTATAGGTATTTGACAACGTTGCAAGTGAAATAATTTCAGGATATTTGTTGGCGCCTGTGACAATGAGCTCCTTCAGCTAAACGACATCTTTACAGCATCCAGACATTTTTAAAGTATGACTCTCGCTACACTGTGTGTGTACCTGTTTGGCAGAAGACTCCGGTGTACGCTGACAGGTTACAGTCACAGTGGAAGCCATTAGCTCTCTCCACACAGCGGCCATGGTTCTGGCAGAGCGAGCCGTAGCTGCTGCAGTGACCCGGGCAGCCGGGTTGAACGCCTGGTGTTATCTTCGCCCTCTCCTCCAGGTCCAGAGTGACGCCGTTCAGCTGCAGAGAGCGGATACAGCCGCGGAAGCCCTTCTGCCTGGATGCTGTCCCTCCTGAAATCACAAAAGTTAAGCGCCATTATCTTTACTTTCCACCCTTCTGTGTAGAGATCTTCCCGAGGGGTTGAAATGGTTATATTGCTGATATCACAAGCAATCAAGGCCAAAGTGTGCTCCCCAAGAACAATGATGCAACATCGATTTCTGTGTCTGTCTTCTTTCAGGCTCAGGCTTTGTTTTATTCTAAGTGTGCTGACAAGCCTGTATGTTTTTATTTCTCCTCCTCCTGTCATCTGTAGCAGATCCACATGTCGCCTCTGCTTCCCCAGAGGCTTCAAACTGTCAACACTATTTCTATGAAATGACACAATGATGAAAACACAATGAGGCAACAAGCTGTAGGTGGAAGGCTGATTTAAAGGTATAACTTTCATCAGTCTGTCTCTATAACATCCTTCCAGCTGCTGACTGTGTGTTTGGCAGCCTTGATGAATTACTGTCTGAACCAGTGTCTGGTTGTATGTCTTGTAGGGGGGAGCAGGAAGGCAGATTTTCTTCCCTATACTAGACTTTGCGTTGCTCATTCTTTCCACACTTACCTTACTTGCACACAAACAGTGGAGAAAAATCAAAAATGCATGTCCACTTTTGCAAACACGCATCTCATCCTTTCAAATGTGATGGCACAGCCAGAGTTCAAACCCGACAACCTCCCACTTCTGCAAAGATCGGGGCTCAATCGTTATTGTCCTCAGAGCACAGACGAGGCAAAGCTTTGCTCTGCGTGTTCAAAGCTGACAGCTTCCTATTGTTTAGCAGCAGGAGCTTTTCACACCAATAAATCAGAGCTCTGCTAGACTCCTCTCTCTCCTCTGATGTAAGCCAACAAACTGTATATGGTTGAAACAGGCAGTTTAGCCAAAGCAACACGAGTGCAGAGGTAAATATTCCCTGAAAGCTTTTCAAAATGACAGTTACTCTAAATGATTTACTAAAATACTTAATCTCTGTGTTGACAGTGATACATTATACTGATACTAGTATAAAGGGCTGGATATATTTCCTGGCGAACATTAGAGATAAAGCAATGATTTGGAGAGAAAATTTTACAGAATGAGAAACCTTTTTTTAATGAGAAATGTAAGAGCATGTAATTAAAATTATGAATGTTGTTTCAAGCATGTTTTGGGTAATTCAAAGGTAACAAGAAACTACACATGATAATTAAAACACGTGTCTGAAAAGCAAAACCATCAGAATTTGGACCCTAACAGAAACTGAAGGCGATGCTTGGTGAGATCATTCCTCAATGAATGATTAGTGAATGACTTGTGGAGCTAAAAAAGACAGATGGAGATAAACGCAAGCATCATCAGTAAGAATATAAAATAACGATTGTGCTCTTTTCACAAGATCATAGTGGCGCGTACATGCTGCAGCTGAAGCAAACAGTATGTGACCACTGGGGAGTAAGTGGGAAAGAATTAGTGGGATCAAAGCAATCATCAAAGGTTGTGTAGGTGGCTCAAAATACAAAGATCCCTCAAGCTGCTGGCTCAGGGAATGTAGTGAGGATGAATTCAAACGCTGTAGCACAGTAAGCTCTATGTGAATGATGTCAGGCTTATAAAATAAATACACTGATGCAATACAGACAGGCCAGAGACACGCCATACATTTTCAAAGCTCTAAATATTTATTACAGTGCATTTTTTTTTTTTTAACTTAATCTGTCATGGCCTGGGTCTAGGGACCCAGGGCTCAGGCATTTTCAGTGTATGTTTATGTTTATGTTTTCCGTGTGTTGTATTGGTTTGCTCTCCGTCTCTCCATGTGTCTCTGTGTGAGCTTCTGGAGGTGTGGGTTCGCTGAGGAGACTGCGAACCCGGAAGTGGTCTACTCGAGAGACAGCCGCACCTGCCGCTCGTCGTCCTCTGCCAGCTGCAACAGATTACGCTCGTCTAGGAACGGCATTTAGGACTGCAGCTGAGCTGAGGCCGACGCTGGATCCTTGAGTCAGAACTCGTCAGTACTGCCGTGAGCTTTTATGTAACCTCCGAGGAAACAGATCGCCTGCTAACCCTCTGCCTTTTGTGTTACCAGGAATTGGGAGCGGAGTACGCCTCTAAAGTCACGGTGTGGGAATTGGAGTTTTTTGGAGTCGCCACCTTTCACTTCTCATGGACATCTGCACTGTGTGGGATTCAGGGAGAATCACCACGGGACCACAGTGCTGGGATTTTGTATATAGTTGTGTGTTTTTCACCTCCTGTAAATAAATCCACTGTCCTTCACTTAGAGTCTCGCGTTTGGGCCCTGCTTTCACTGTCACTCCACGGTCTGCCATCGCAGCCCGTGACATAATCATTGGACTTCATATCACATTAGCAGTGATGCTAAATGAATGTCAGTCTTCTACGCAGTTCAAACCCTTAACAAAGCTTTCATTTCTGCATCATATCAACTGGATCCATATAGAATGCATGACTTTTTTTGATTAATGTAATAACTGGATCTTTATTCCAACCCATATCAGCTGATACGATCCTTCATATACTGTATGAAGCATCTTATTGAAGCTGCTTCAACTTGTATATACGTGTTGCTTTTCCACTGTTTTTGCTTCTGCACAAATTTGTGTTTAAGGGCAGGAAGGTCCCAAATTCATACTGTCAGGTTAACAAATATAAAGACGATTTAATTGTGGGGTAATATTTCAGCAAATCAAACTGAGATACACTAAATTTTCTATTAAGCAAGACAGATATACAGATCCTGGTCATGGCACCACTCGCAGCAAGCAAAACACAAATTTACGGACACAGCGCACCAATAAACTATAGCTTATCTATTCAAAGCAGGCAATACAACAAGTGATGTGAAATGTTCCTTGGAATGAATGGAAAAATCTTTCACTTGAAACTGCTGTGCGCAACTATTTTACACCAACAAACGGCAATAAAGAAAAATGGAAAAGCAATCCTATGGCTGACAGGAGGCAATAACATGGGCTATTAATCGAAACAATGTAATTTGCTGCCTTATAAAGCAGTGCAAGGAATAATTAAGGCTCATAAATACACTGTTCATGGAATTATGGGTATGAATTTAAAGAAGACAACTCTGTGTCTTATTAAATCATAGCTAAGTAGATGGGCTAATACATCTGTGCGGTGCACCTGATGAGACTTGATTTATTCAAAAGGCACAAAAGCATTATAAATCCAAACTATAGGGACCTGGCAGGATTATGATTTATTAAAAAGCTGTACACAGGAGTGAGTACAGCATCGTTGTGGCTAATGCTTACACAATTTCTGAGCTGATACGAATAGTTATTATACAGTCGTTTACAGATTTTGAAGAATATGGGTGGAAATTCTTCATGCCTGTTCATCAAATATAAAAAATAAATAAATAAAATCACCTTGTGAAATGACACCAACACGTTTTCATTCAAACACTCCTTCATACTTAGTGCAGTGTACTTTCCTGATAATTTGGAGGTAAACATACACGGCTTTAGGCTGCCGGTGGCGACCCGCTGGCTATTCAGAGTGGATTATCGGCTAAGCACACTGAGCAAATCAATATTCACCTCAATCTCCCTGCTGCTGCAGCTGCCGCCTTCATCCAATCTCATCAGTGTTTGGTAGTTTGTTTTCCTTCCAGTGCGCGTTTACTGATATGAAGTGACATGCATAATATTTACACAATGATAAAACCCGATAATACACAATGGATTTTCAGTTTTTTGTTGGATTTTTTGTCCCTGCAGAGCTACAAACAGACTCTGAGGTCAAACAAATAATTTCAATGGAATGAAGCGATGAAGTTGAGATAACGAGGGCTGAAGTATTGATAAAGTTTGAAGTTAAAGAATTTTAGTGAGCTGGTTGTTGATTTGCACAAACTTCTCACAAATAACTTCAGATTCATTTGTTTATTAAGAATTTGTGCACCACACTCTTTATTATGCCACTGCTCCCTGATGAATGCATATTCAGTGGTCAAAACCATCGCCTCAGCAGACTGATACTCGATAGAGCTGGCATTTAGTCAATAACAGTTTAGCACTTACATAGCTATAGAATATTTCTCTTCCTTTTCCAGCACGTTTCAGGAGACAGGACCTCCTAATTGTATTGTCTTTTAGATGTCACTGGTTTATGCTGTAGCGCTGTGAGTGACGATGTAGTAGAAGACCCAAAGAATAAATGTGCAGATGCTGCACCTTTTATATCCAATGCAGCTGAACAAACACAGGGTTCAGCAGCAACAACAGCAGATTAAGTTACTGCTGCACAATGTTTGACATCCTACATAAAACCACTTTAAGAAAACTGCTTTATACCATCTATAACATCTACACACAAATCAGACTCATGCATTGTGTCTGCAGATGCTGAAAATAAGCACCTGGATTGATTGCTGAGAAAATATTGTTTTGTTTATTTTTTATTCTGAGACGATACAGCAGTATGACTCCAATCTTTCCAGAAAGATTATCAGTGACAAATCTAACACTACTCATGTTTCCCGACTTCTGTTAAGACACATGACTTCTCTTTCATACTCAGATTTTTGTTGGTGTTGCTGAACAACTTCCTTCCCACATTTGAGTTTCTAGACAAATAATATTTAAAGCTTACTGTCCGGCGTATTGATTTTGTTTAATATTGGTTGCTCTGCTCTCTTTTTTTGTTTTTGTTTACCCTTCTCCCAGTTTCTGATCACTAGCAATATGAAGCTTTTTTTAAGGATGGATCCAGCCCAAGCATTATGCGTCTTTAATAAAGACTTTTGCAGTAATGTGCTATGGCAGTGAAGTATAAAACTGCAAGGAAACAATGTTGACTTCAAGTTTTGACAAAAATGTAACACTTTTTGTAATTTCATTCAACATATTCAGGGTTTTCTGTGCATTTGAGTGAGAAATCACAGAAATCACTGCAAACGTAGCAGTTTTCACCTTTTAATTAGGGTGCTCTTTAATTAATTTTCTTTTTCTTTTCTTTGACTCATCTGTGATACGTGGTAAATAAACATGACCTGAGACATCTGATAGCAGTCTACTCCCAAATGACTGAATCCAGATGGCTCCTGAATTTGTTAACTGTTCAGTTCCAAAAGCCTCAATAAACAAGCACTGAACTTGTCAATGTTTCATAGAATCCTGTCTAATGGGAACCTTTTTCTTTAACCCCTGAAAGGCACAAAAAAGACTAATTTGACTAAAATTTCTATAATTATAAAGCTGACAGTTACAGAGAACACTGAGATCCTGGAAGAAATGGCCTTGAATCATCCAGAACTAAGACTAATGAGGTGAAAATTTACACAAAGAAAGAGTCATGTTTATACTTAAGACATAAATCTACAAGTTACATGAAATATTCTTACTTCTTGAGGATCTGAATATTGGATCGCTACTCACCTATGAACAGCTGGCTGTTGAGCTGCAGGTGGAAGTGTCCGTCAGCTGGCGCCTCCTGTGTGGCGACAGGAAGTTCATCCAGTCGAAGCGACGCTTCCTTGACGTTCCGCTCGGCTCGGACTCGATGCCACCGGTTGTCATTCAGTGGGAAGCTCGACTCGACACGAACCTCCAACGGGCCGTTACCAACATCAAAGGAGAAAACCACCTGAGTGGAGGCTTGACAAAGGAGAATGGATAGCATGTGAGGCAAAGGGGTAGTATAAAAATTTATATTGTTTCATAGGAAATGGTTTAATTAGACAACATATTAAGTTATTCTGCTCTCTGGCTAAGCACTGTCAATAAATTGATAATAATCATGACCAAAGTAATCATTAAGATCATGCAGTTTCTTAGCTGTAGCAGTGAAGCAATTTCTTATGCTTAAAGTAACCCATTTCTAGTTTATAATCTTAAAAAAAAAAAAAGTCTGAAAATAATGAGCTCAACTTTTGTTTGAGGCAATGTCTCTTCATTGCTGTTGCTGCTGTCGAGAAAAGACTGAAGATTTCAGTCATCGCTTCTTGTAAAGACACGACGTGGCAGACCCAACATCAGCATTTAATTTATGCAAACAATGAACATTCACTGCGACTCAATTAATGGGAATTCTACATCTCTGTTGAAACCTCTATTTATTTTGACAACACAGGTGTTCCCTTGCCAAGTGCAGCTATAATCAATCCTTACACGTAGCTGCATGTTTCCACAGAGCTCCAACAGTCAGTCTAAAACCTGCCAATGGCAAGAGTGGGAATAGAGATGGGAGTTTTAACAAGCAGGTTTGACTCAAGCGTCTGGAGACAAAACAAGAAGACATCAGGGATGCAGAGCTCTACGGAATGAAGTTTAATTACTCCCCCACAACAAAAACAACAAACACCAAAGCCAACAAAGCTCCTAAAGAAGCAAACTGGGAACAGTTCTCACAGGATAACAAACAAGAGAAAGCTAATTCAGGTTGTGTACTGAATACCTGGAAGAAATAGACCACCATCTGATTGTTGAGAGCACCATGAAAAGAAACAAACAGAGTTAAACAACAGGATTGTTAGGGCAAGTCAGGCTCTTTCAGATTTCCTGCTGTGCTTCTTAGACTTAAGTTCAGCCAGTGATACTTTTAAATAATGATCTGAACAGGTGTCAAATACCAGGACATGGTGTCCCAGCAGGATGTCGTATTAATCACGCTGATCAGAAGTAATTCACTTCACCTGTCAATGGTTTGTGGCTGATTATGCAAGTAAGCTTTAAAACGTCTTTTATGTATTACGATTTATAGTCCTGCTGTATTTTCCACATCAGGCTCCTCATTATGTGTTACTGCTTTTTTTTGTTTTGTTTTAGGACTGACCAGAGGTGGGTGTCTTGCTGCAGCACACTCTGGAATGCTTGTTACGGCAAAAGCACTGAAGCAAAGGACATTTTGGGGGGCAGAAACCTGAGGCACGCTGCAAGAAACTTGAGCTGTATAGCAAGACAACAACAATATTCACTTTGGGATTTAGGAGCTGCCATGAATAATGAATGAAGCAGTTTAAGGTGTTAAGACCTCCGTGATTATTGCAAATTTCCAAAGTAAAAAAAAAAAAAATCCTTCTATAAAATAAGTCCAGTAAATCAGTAAATCAGATTCATTGCATTCTACTGTGAATTACAAAATCCCAAACATAACACAGCACTTACAGCATGCAGAGAGATATTGTTCATTTTATACCAGAATTAAATGTAGAAAAATGAAACCTTCAAGTGCAAACGTTGTAGCATTTTGCAGGTGTTTTTTGTGATACTGCTGCTTTTAAGGAGGATCTGAGTTTTCCTCAGAGATCCGGAGTCATGACTCAGGACCAGAGCCAGCGCCAGCACCAGCACCATGAGGTGCAGCCCTTCTTCAGCACCACAGACAGCGACTCTGTGCTCAACTGGCTGAATACAATTCTGCAGATACTCTGCTCTGTTCTTTTTGTCCTCTCTAACAAAGGGTAATGATTTAGGAGACCACAGATGAAGCAAGCTACCATTCTTCATGTTTTACTGGTGGAAGGTGAGGATGTATCACTATGGGAGCACAAGAGCAAGATGAAGCAGTGTCCCAGCATCCTGCAGTAACCTCATTTAGAAATTGTTCTCTATCTCCAGCTACAGTGTAACCAGGCGATCTGAGGCAGCTGGAAACAGAGCAGCAGTATTCAGAGCTGGAACAACCACGCTGACTATGATTTCCCCGAGGAGAGATGCTGTTGGTTAGCTACCCCGTATTAGATTTCTACGTGTGTCTCTTAAATCCCATTTCTTATACAACTTCCTTTAAAATGCATACACAACATGAGGTCGGCAACAAGCTCTACACGTGAGGTTAAAGAAACCCCAAAAGTACCTACAGATTAGTCTAACAGCTGATTCAAGCCTGTCCAAATGACACACGCATTGAAAGCCATAATCGTATAAAGAAAAGGAGACCTTGTTGAGTAATACAGCTATTCTAAACTGCACAATCTGTGGTAGGCGGTAAGCATACATCCAACACTAAGGAACAATTCCATGGCACCCATAAACTAAATCATACTGTGCTGGTTATTACTGTCATAATATAAATGGCCAACAGTGGTGACCATAAATGTGTGCATTGCATAAGAGACAAGAATTAATGGAGGGTGAGGGTGAAAATGCCCCCGAGAGTTCATAAAACAACTGTAAAATTAAAAGCAATGGTGCACAAAAAAAACCCAAAAAAGAATTGCAGGGGTAATTATGAGTTCCCTTTTACGGGTTTAGTCTTATTCACATTTATGTTGTGTGGTGAATGCAGTGCCGTGGGTCGGCATTTATCATCAGTGTAGGTGTACGACTGTGAAATGCATTCAACTGCGGCCTGTGGGGGAAGAAAATTTGATCATAAAATAACAAATAATGCAGCTTAAAGCATAATAAAGTACTGGAAACACAAAAGCAGCACCGAAAGAAAATGCTAAAGAAATCAGTCTTTTGATGAAAAAACGAAACAAGAATGAAGAGTTCAATGTTGTCACCCTCTTCTGTAGGACCCACAGACTATTTCAAACACTTTGCTCCTAACACAGAAAAATAACAAGGACACGAGCATTTGGTAAGATCCACAAATAGAAATAAAAGATTTAGAACTATGGCACGCAAATATTTTGATACATAAAAATAAAAACTTGTGCTTTCATACTGTAAAAAAAAAAAGAAAAAGAAAACTCCACTCCTTTTATTTGTGTTTGATTTGGACTCTGTGTTTAGCCTCCAGCTCTTACTCACAGCTCAGTTCAATCCGGATGAAGTCTTTGATGCCCAGGTTTTCCAGAAATACACCGGAGGAGGCCATGGTTTTAAACAGGAAGGAGATATCTGCGCTCAGCTCTCCGTGGAAAGTAGGAAAGTGGAGGTACGATGTCTCCTTGTCGAAAAACGCAGCATTCCAAAAATTCCCTAAAACAATATATAAATAAACAAAAGTCACCTTCAGCATTCAGAAGTCACATCAAAAGAACACAAACCAACCTGTTAAATTATCTTAAGCTAATTGTAAATCTCACATTTGAACTGGAACATGTAATTTAAGAACACCAGAGAACATTTTAATAGTGCAAAGAGAGAATGATGTTCAATTTCACTGCACTTTTATTGAAACAATACTTAAATTGAGTTTGACATGATATAAAGGTAAAAGAATGTGAGTTAACACAGTTATCACTAAGCTTTTCTGTAACATGCTCCAGCTTAATCCTAAACCATGGACAGTATCTCCCATCTAGACTAGCTTTGCATGATAATTAAAAATAAGCTCTGTAGAATGCAGCCCCTCAGTACATCCTCCTTATTTACCCGAAACAACCTGATTTGCTCCCTACCTTTAAGCCATCTTTCTTCAGACTGGCTGGCCCTCATAAAAAGACATTATCTTTTGAAATATTGGCCATGTTTAATTTTAGTATCCGCCAAGTAAACGGTGCTTAACAAATTTATCAGATCACCTGATAAGGTTTATGGCACAGCTGCCCTAAATTAAACAATCTCTTCAATCGAAATGATTGACGATAAAATGAGAGAATAAAGACAAAGTAATACGAGTTTTCATAAATTAAATGTAGGCAAATGGGTAACCAAAACCCATAGGGGGTCTTACGATCGCCGTGACACTGCAGTGGTCCCACCCTGTACACAGCCTCTGATCCTGGCCTCTGTATGTCACCCAACACCAGAGACCTGACAGGTAGGCTCTCCTTATGGGTGAGCAGGCCTGAGTCTTCAGTCCTGGAGAAAAAAAATGCATATGAACAAAACATGAGGGGCAGTAGAAAAATCAGGATTAATGTAATAAAAAAGGTGTGAAGACAATAAACAAATACAGGATGACAAACCGTAATCTACATTCACTTAGTATTTATTTATAGATTTATTGGTTTGTGTGTTTTAATGTTACATCTCTCTTGCAATAAGATTACATGATGTGACGGTCTGACGCAAACATTGCAGAGTGTAGGTGCAATCTCTTGGGGACCTATTTATTTCAAAACCAATTTATAGCCCTCCTGCCAGTCAAAACTTTATCCTTGGCAGTTATCCTAACAGCTAGCCCCAAATGAAGAAATCCCCTGTCCATTTATGCTCACATTTTGCTTCCTGCACTTTGGATAATCTGCTGGTTATCCTGCTTCCTCTAGAAATTTGAGTAAAGAAATACATCTGGGACTCAGAGTGGAAAAGCAAAGACAGCACTTTGGGAATCTGATGAAATATTGAGGGGCAGAAGTAACAGCTCCGGTCGGTAAAAATAGAGTTAGATTTGCACAAACAGCTTGGACTGGGAAATGATGGAAGGAAGTGAAGCATGGCAGGATTGGTTACAACAGGAGGAAAGGTTAGAGCTGTTTTTGTTTCTTCCGCTGCTCCATTTATCCCAGCTGATTTAGTGTTTGCTAAACCACCAAAGTTACAAGTCAGGCGGGGCAAGTCAATCATGTTTCATATCCTGAATAAGAGGTTAAAGTTGGAGACATGCACTGTGTGTGTGTATTTCCTGTAATTACTTACTTCAGCCAAGCTGTCTTTGACTTTTTTCATTTTCACCACTCGTCTTGTTGCAGACAGAATGCTTTATGGCTGCTTTTCAGTTGTCAATGGACCTTTTTTTCCTCCACTAATTTTTAACCACATATATTCACCAGGAGCAGAAACAGATGTTTCTTTTTGGCGAATAAAGAGTTGTTACTTTTTTAAATCAGTTTTCTATTTTCTAATAAAATAATTTCTGTAAAATTTTTACTGTCATTTAAAATAAATGAACAATTTTTATTGCATTTGACAGATCTAAGCACACTCAACTGCTTTACCCATTAAAAATGAAGTAGACTGATATGAGCTATTATCTGACGTAGAAGGGCACTCTAAGAGAAGAGGGTGGCCTCTGTATTTTTTGTAAACAAATGCATATACAGTATCATGGTCTTTTGTTATTCTCTTGGATTTATTTGTGTTTTTCATTTTTCCTGTGTAATTATTACACAGTGCTTACTGGACCGTGGAATAAGGCCTGGCATCACTGATATTCACTTCAAATTAACTAAAAATGACGGCTCATAGTAGATGCATATGTAGAGAAAAATGTGTGTATTCATTAAGGTCAGTACCACTCCATGCGGTCAGCATCACAGTTGCAGTAGTGTTGTAGATCGACACAGTCGCCCTCCAGACCGCAGGCACACTGCTGGCTGCCCGGTTGAGCTCCACCCCAATAAGTCTGAACTCGACCTGCACCCGGTCCGCCGAACCACCAGCTGAGTGGAGAGCCCTCTGACACACAAATGTACACCAAAACCAACGTGAACAACTTCTGATAAGTCAGCTTCATAAATCAGAGTTTTATCTTGAGGGGATATTGTGCTATGAAAAGCTGAAGCTGCAAATATTTAAATTTCCTAAATGTGTGCAACTTAAATTACAGTCAGACATGCAGTAACCTATACATTAGTAGTAGAAACCTGCCAAGTAAAGTCTAAAATGAGAAAAAAATACAGCAAAAGTGAAACCACCTAATCTAAATTGTGTGTTTTCTGTGTGCTTGAGGTCATTAAAATTGTCTAATATGCGTGTAATACAAAAAAACTGTATTCATTTCTTTTTTAAAAATACATTACGACTTCTCTCCACTATACCGTGTACATAAATACTACCTAGATAAGCTTGCTCACTGTCGCTCTCACATCACGTACTGCTCTTATCTTGCGATGCTGATGTAGAGAGTGACCTTTTTATTGTAAGTCACTTACAACAAAACTTTTAACTAAATGCCAGAGGGACATAACACAACACCGCCACTCACTTAATTCTTGCAGTTCTCTTTCCTCATTTCATGCCCCGTTTTCCCTGAACAGTGTTTTCTAGCTAGATGTCTTCCCTGCCCCCAGACAGGCGATGGACAGAGGATTATAAATGCATAATGAGTACCAAAAGAGCTAATACTGAGCACGCAGTGCTCCACTGCACTTTTTCTCTGTATGCTGCTTGGTTACCAAAAGGATTAAAGATAAATGTTGGCTGACAAACATGAATGATTTCCAGTTAGATATAAAGGCTGTTCTTTGTAGTTTAGCTCAGTCTAAATGGCTGTGTTTGGGTCAATTAAAGAGTTGCAGGACCGTGAAAAAACATCGAAAAGAAAAACGCAGACAAAATAATTGGGCTTAATTCTCGAATCTAAAAGAAGGAGACATGTAAACACAATCCATTAGTCTGACTCACTGGTAAACAGGAAGAAAATCCTGATGCTGATTAAGTTTGCAGCAATGAGCATAGCAATCATTTTGTTTTCTCTAGTGGAGCGGGGAAGACGTGTGGAGCCGCGGGGTGTTTGATTGCTTTCTTGAGAGCTTTGTTTTTGTACAAAATGATATATGCCTCTTATAACTTAAAAAAAATGATTCAGTGAGTCACTGCTTGAATATTTTACTATCCTAAAGATGATTATTTGCTTTGCTGTCATTTTCTGTGAGTAAATCATTTTTTGCTCTTGGTGGTAAACAAATCTAAAAAGGCAAAGTCAGCACACGTTCACATTTTTGTACTTCTTCTCGTTTCATCAGCTGAGCAGTTGCATTGCTTTTGTTTTTTTTTTAAACAGGGGTCTCACCTGGGGTGTTGAGGAGACGGGACATTTTGCAGTGATAAGACAGTTCCTGTTCACAGTGCTCCGACTGCTTAATAACGGCCAACAGCTGCTCTTCCTCAGACGAGTAGTCAAAGTGGATTGAATACTGGTTTACGCCTGTAAATGGTCGGAGTCTGGTCAGTTCTGTGTTGTTGTGCTGGATCACCATCCATGTGTTCTCCTCTGCAGACAGAGATATCCAGGCATGATTGATGCCAATTACACCACAAGGTGAAAGAGAATTAAAATAAAGGAAACTTTTTCCTCCATTTCTTGTCCTCTTTTAGGTTCAAAGAGTGGCTTTTTTAAAACAAGCTTTATTTAACCAAGGTAATCCAAAAGACATAAACAACAGGGACACAGTATGAATCAAAAAAGAACAAGCTGAGGTCGGGCACAGTGGAAACACCAGGTTAACAAGGCGTAGCTTAAAATAATTAAGTTGATAACAAATAAGAAAAAATAAGGAAGTAACTAAATGGAGAATCACAGAGACGAGATGAAAAAAGGCACTAGACTAAAGCACAAAGAAACTTTCTCACAAAGAAAGTAACAAAAGTCTAGAAACAGTACAAAAACCAAAACCATCCTTCATCCGCTTTATCCGGGGCCGGGTCACGGGGGCAGCAGCCTAAGCAGAGAAGCCCAGACCTCCCTCTCCCCAGCCACCTCCTCCAGCTTATCCGGGGGGAACACCAAGGCGTTCCCAGGCCAGCCGAGAGATATAATCTCTCCAGCGTGTCCTGGGTCTGCCCCGAGGCCTCCTCCCGGTGGGACATGCCCGGAACACCTCACCCAATAGGCACCCAGGAGGCATCCTTGTCAGATGCCCGAACCACCTCAGCTGGCTCCTTTTGATGTGGAGGAGCAGCAGCTCTACTCTGAGCCCCTCCCGGATGGCTAAACTTCTCACCCTATCTCTAAGGGAGAGGCCAGCCACCATTCGGAGGAAGCTCATTTCCGCCGCTTGTATCCGCAATCTCGCTCTTTCAGTCACTACCCACAGCTCGTGGCCATAGGTGAGGGTAGGGACGTAGATTGACCGGTAAATTAAGAGCTTTGCCTTTACACTCAGCTCTCTCTTCACCATATATCTATATATCTCACACTAGGAACTGCAGTCAGTGTCTGTTACGAGGAATCCCAGCCCCACTGAAAGCCAAAGCCCCACTCACGGCACTTGAGTCTGACTTCTCAAATGCTAATATAGATGAATGTGAACATCTATTCTAGCTTGGCTGTTTGTATATGTTTGTAATGTTCAGTTTCCACCTTCTTCTACACTAAAAATCACTAAATACGTTTTTCTGTAGTTAAATAAAAAGCATGGAATTAAATTAAAGTTATTTAAACCATATCAATAGATGGATAGAGACTAGGAGTCTAGACAGAAAAAGTGCTGATAGAGACTGACTGGAATATCTATATAATAATGAACAAGAAAAAGTTCTGTAGTATCATAATAGAAATAATACAAACATCAGAAAAAAGGCAAGGGGGTGCATAAGGTGCATTAAAAACAGTTGAGTGTCATTATTTATGTGCAATTATGTAAATGTTAATACAAGCAAATGTTGACTGTTGATGGTAGTAAAGGGGGCTGTAAGTGTGGTTGTGTCACCTGTCATGTTGCAGTAGACCAGCTGCGGTTTGATTGGTCCGCTGCCGTCCACGTCGATATAAAAATGTCCCGATGTGTTGCCATTGTGTTTGTATGCCTCACAGGACTGTTCATACACAGCTGGAAGGAAAATAATGAGATCAACAACGTCAACATGCTGGCCCATGGGAGCTGCCAGGGGATGGAGATCAAAACTATGGAGGATTAGGGGGTTCTGCTTCATACGTACGTATTGCCACTGAATCAATGTCATATGATCAGAGTGAAGAAAATAATCAGAGGTTCTCATGAACTAAAGTTATATCCAGCCGGAGACGATGGTAATGACTAGTGGGAATACACAGTGAATAAATAAACTTCTGCTCCGTCTCCTTCTTTTTATGCTTGAGCCCATAAAGCAACACCCATATCTAAACACTTCACCTGTTTATCTCTTTTCCTCAACTCAAAGAAAATACTTTTATTTGTCAGGATTAAAAAAGGCTTACACAAAAATCTCTTTACAAGTCTTGAGGATCTAACTTGAGATAACTGGCACAGAACTAGAAGCAGGGATCACCTTATGTACATAAATGTATGTATTGATTCAGTATTTGGCAGTGTAGCATCATCGCCCTCTTTCCTTTTAATCATGCACCATCAAAAAGTGAGAAGTTTCCTGGACAGGGATCCCAGGAAGCTCTTAAATCTAAAACGCCGCTTAGTTGTCCAAAGAAAAACTCTTTGTTCTGTCACAAGTACCAATTTGCATCACCACCACCAACAAAGGGAAAAATCCATGTCACTGTAATTGTAGCACCCTCAGAATCACGAGTTTTGTAAACACTGGAGCTGGAGCTACCAGCTCGACAGGTCATTTGATGCTGCTTTAAAACCCCTCACGTGAACGATGGGGAGCAAGATGAGACTATTATGTAGATGAAAGCAGCACAACGCACTATTAAGGGTGATCTGTCTTTCAATAAATAATACTGTCATAAAACAATAAAAAGGGAAGAAAAATGAACTGCCTGCAAGTTTTCAGTTATTATACTGTGAAGACATCCCGTTACATTATGTACAAGGTAATTAATTATCGGAATTAAATGTTCTTTTTCTCTTACAATTTTTCTTCCAGCTTAATTTAATTAAAGCAAAGTTTCATCTGTCAAAACTATCGCACTGTCTTTTCATTAATATGAAAAATGCTTTTGGTTTTGACGAAATGGGAGACTAATTATGCCACGTCAAGGCGGCGTTAACGGGGTTGTCACATTTGTGATTTGTGACAACTTGATTTTTTTTTTTACTTTGTCTTTTGTTTGTTGTTTTTTTGTTTTATTTCAAACATGTAAATATATAATAATAAATCACCTGCCATATTTTACACAATCAAAGAGTCCAAAACATTAGGACATTTTGCTTAATAACTAGTTTAACACTAGGCTAAAAGGATGTGCTTCACGTCTCAGACTGAAAGTTTGGACCTTGTTTTTCACCTTTGGCCAAGACTCCCACAAATTGTATTACATGATAAGGTATAGGTAATGCAACAAGATGAAAGGAAACTAAAACAGTGTCGGATTAGGAACAGGTTAAAAAAAAAGTGGTTATGATGGATAAAAGCATTAATCACATTTGTTCAACCTCAAGGATGCACACACTCACGTCTTCTGATGAGTAACATGTATTTTTGAATAACTTTATTTAGAAAAGCAAAAGACTCTCATTTTAGAAGGTGAAAACTATGCATCAAGTCAGAAGTTCACAGTGTGATTAAAAACTAAAAGTATATGTACAGTAGCGAAGCATAAATATGATGACTAAATCCTGAAGCCATGTTTACTTTTAATAGGTTTATTGGTTTCTTATGGTTATTATCTGTTGAGGTGAACTAAACACAAAGAAAGCAGGGAAGCTAGTTAAATTCCTCAGCAGGGGAGTACTGGACGGCACCGGGTAGAGCGGTTACTATTGCCAAAGGTCCCACGTGTCCTTTTTCTTGTGTGTCCATGTTCTCCTTGTGCCTGTGAGTTCTCTGATTGTATTCCTTCCACAGCATACAAAACATGCTCATTAGGTTAACTGGTGATTCTAAGTTGACTGCAGGCATGAATGTATGCATTTTTATGTATTTTTCATGCAACAGACTAGCAGCCTGTTGCTGGGACAGGATCCTGGATAGGTTTTCCCTATCCATCTATACATGGATGGCATACTGGAGTACGGTTTTCAGGATGATCTATAAGTGAGACCTTTGTATCATACATAGATTTGCCCGAGATACAGTTTTGAATCAAAAATGAATGCTGTAAAATAAAGATTTATAAAGCTATTCTTTTAAATTTTACAAATTCTATTTGTGGCTGTTATGACTTAAATCTGCTTGAAAGGTGACTCACAGCTGTGGCAGGTCGCTCCACTGTAGCCACTGTCAGAGCAGTTGCAGTGAAAGACAGTCCAGGACTGACTGCAGGGACCGCCGTGTTCACAAGGACTGGGAGAACACCTGAAACACACCGAGGGAGAGAAAAGTTGAGAAGATTATGAAATGGCACCCTGCTGGATGTTTGTGTGGGAGACAGTTGAATGTCTCTAAGGTCACAAAGCAAAAAAAAAAAAAATGTATACATTGTTATATATACATACATACTGTGACAGCAGATTTGAAAACATCCATTTGTTTTTTGGCAGCTTGAACACTAGGAACCAATTTTAACTGCTAAAAACCTTTCAAATGGGACAAAAGCAGTTGATGCCAAAACATACCTTTCATCTGTTATTGTCAAGTGCATCCAACTTTGTTTTGTTTGAAACAGCTGCTGAAGCATCTTTTATGTTTTAGCCAAGTCACTTATCGTACAATGAGCGAGCAGACTCGAGCTATTTATGAACACTTTGACGGGAAAACCGACTGCCAGGATCAACTCTTTGACCTTTTGGAATTACTTAATGGTGCAGATGATACTAGATAATTATGATTGGCCAAAATGCTTTCAAACTCTCAGTATACTCAGTGTACTCTCAAAGCACTTGAAATTATTTTCACAATGACTCTGTTATATAAAG
Source organism: Haplochromis burtoni (assembly GCF_018398535.1). Lineage (NCBI taxonomy): Eukaryota > Metazoa > Chordata > Actinopteri > Cichliformes > Cichlidae > Haplochromis > Haplochromis burtoni. The sequence continues at coordinate 2,223,565 of NW_024582388.1, read as the reverse complement.
CTCTTTCATTAAATGGACAGAAAGCATTTCAAATGTTTACTCAAGCATGTCACTCACTTCATGGTCAAATGTGTGTAGGAGGGTCAGGAAAAAAATGCAGAAAATATTTCACTTCGAATATTTGCAAGAGGTTCTATTTTCCATTTGGGTAACTTATTGTGGGAGGCTGATGAAGTGGGGGAAAAATAATCCGGTGTACAACATCTTTTGTAACATTGTGAAACAATTCAGCTGAAAGCTCATTTAGTAAAAGACAAAATATCATTTCTTTGCTTTTCACATACTTTCCTTCTGAGAGAAAGCATGCGCAACTGAGTTTAATATTTCTTTCCATAGGTTACAACTGGTTTTATAGGAACTGACAGTTATATAGACCTTTTCTAGTAACATATAACATTCAAAACACTTTACCCTTAAAGCTATATTCACCAATTAACACACCCTTGTATGCATCAGTGCAATTTGGGGTGCAGTGTTTTGACTGAGGATAGTATGCATGCAGGATGGATGAGCCAGGAGTCAACTCTCTGACCTTCCAATTAGAAGAAAACAAGCTCTATCTCTTGAGCCATAACTGCCAAAAATCCTTTAATTCAATCTGCATCCTTAATTTTGCAAAAATAAGTCAAGGCTGGGAAAACATTTCCTCCCAAAAAGTCGAAAAGCAGATACTTTTCTTTCAGACAGATTTTTGTGATTTGGTTACTAAACATGTGTTGACAAGACTATAGTAAGTCCAGCGATGCAGACACTATACTGCTATACTGTGGTAAAGAGGTAATCATTAAGGCATAGCTGGCCCATACACATTCCTTCCCTTACCTACAGTATGGCCACAACTTTGGGTAGAACAAATAAGCTCACAGTGTCAGGGGTTCATGTAGTCTGATCCTTAGGATCCGAATACATGCTGCATTACATTAAATGGAGCCAAATGAGGTGGTTTGAGCATTTAACTAGGATCCCTTTTGGATGCATCTTTGCTGAAGAGTTTCACAGCTGGCTTGAGAAACACCTTAGTGTTCTTCTGAAGGAAATGTAGGTGGTAGCTGGAGAGAGGTGAGTGCTGCCCACAGAAATGACTTTGGACAGAGGGTGATTGTACAAGTGTGTGCATACATACATGCATACACTTGCTTTTTTTTTTTTTTTACACAAATAATAAAAGAAACCCCAAAATAAATATTGTAACTACATAAAATCTCAATTGTCCCAAGGGATTCAGCTCCACCATCTTGAACTGCAGCTGTTAATGTGCATATATGAGCTCAGCACCATCTGAGGCAGCTTCTGGTTGGAGGGGCCCTCCAGGTTGCAGCAGATCTACAGAGCAGAGCAAGCAAGCATACCTGTGTGAGGTGGGTGTGAGAAATGCTAACAAATTTTGTTTAAAAAAAATTTAAGCATAAAAACAACAAAATGAAAAAGAAAAAAAGTGTTCAGCCTTTAAAAGAAAGATAAATAACCAAGCCTGGTCAGGTCTTTAATGTTTTGCTTTATCGTGCTTTTGCTGTGGCTGCTCCAAAGTTGTGGAATGATCTGCGCTTGCACGTTAGACAGGCCTCTTCTCTTTCTGAGTTTAAAACTCTTCTTAAAACATATTTATTGGCTGAAGCCTTTGTTTAAGGGGGTTGACTCAATTTTGTTTTAACATGTTTTATTTTAGTTTAGTTGCTTATGCTATTTGCATATGTACAGCACTTGTGAACTCTGGTTTTATGTTAAAGTGCTTTATAAATAACGATGGTATGGTATGGTATGTGGATTTGCACAATTATAATAATTGCACAAATCACTCAAAAGGAAAAATATTCTCTCAGTTGTGTTAGTTTTTTCTTTTTTTTCTAATAAACACTCAGCTCCACTCTGACTGGGATAATATATAAAGACATCACGTGCACAACTTTGGGTAGAACAAATAAGCTCTCAGGGATCAGGGGTCCATGTATGCAACAATATAGATAGAATGACACAAATGTTGGAACAAGGGGCGGATTTTTCATATAACTAAAGATAAAAAAAAAAAAAAAACCATGTAGATGCAGATTGCTGCATCTACATGGAAATTTTTGTTAATGAAGTTTATTTTTGAAGATGTGGGATTAAACATGATGATCATGAAGGTGGTGACAGAGATGAAGACTTAGATGAAATGGAAAAAGTACAGGAAGAAAGAAAGCACAATTTAACTTCTACCCTTCCTAACTGAAATATCCCAAGCATCATTTGGCACTCTTCAAAGAACAGAAAAAAGAATGCAGACACAAAACATCCTCTACTCCCCCAGTGCACACACAGGCACATGCCTACCCTGCACATATATTATGACATAACAGCCTCTGGCAAACACTTTCTACACTGAAATGCACTGTCACAGACAGATAATTGCAGATAGATGACCAACAAAGTTGTCTACAGACTGCAAACAACCTTATTTAAAACACTTCCATCCTCTGCATTCATACTTAGCCCTAAGGCATTCAGGGATTGTCTTTACTCAGTGAATCAGGGTCCAGGAGCCCACTACCTCACAGAGCCTCGTGAGCCACATGACCATTTTAACATACCAAAATCAAACTCCACAGAGATTCCCATCTTTTCTCAGACTGTGTTTTTATTGGCGGTCAATAAAAACTTTACAATGTGTTTCAACCAATTCTTGTTTTTAGTCTGGCCCAAAATATGTTTTGCCAGTACTCAGTAAAATGCCTATTTACTAAAGACAGGGATTATTTTTCACTCAATCCAAGTATTTTCACTTATAATGAGAAAAAGAAGAATTTACTGAAAGCCTCGGAATCTCATCTCTGCTTTTTGTGGATGATGTGATTCTGTTGGCTTCATCAGCTGGTGACCTCTAGTATGCACTGAAGCAGTTCACAGCTGAGTGTGAAGCGGCAGGTATAAGAGGTATCTCCAAGTATCTCTGAGTCTGAGGCCTTGGTTCTCAGCCTGAAAAGGGTGGAGTGCCCACTCTGGGACAGGGATGAGTTGCCCTCATTGAAGAAAGATATTGGGAGCAGGGCATTTACAGACAGATTGGGCTGCATATCCAGTGATGCCAATGCTGTACTGGTCTGTTGTGATGAACAGAAAGCTGAGCATAAAAGCAAAGCTGTCATTTTACCAGTCCATCTATGTCCTTACCCTCACCTCACCTGGTCATGACGTCTGTGTAGTGACTGAAAAAATAAGACTGTGGAAACAAGAAATTAACTTTCTCTAAAGGCCTCTCCCTTAGAGATTGGGTGAGAACTTCAGTCACACATGAGGGACTTGGAGTAAAGCCACTACTCCTCCACATTCAAACGGAGCCAGCTGAGCTGATTCTGGCACCTGGCTAGAATGCCTCCTGGATGCCTCCTGGGTGAGGTGCTCCAGGCATGTCCCACCGGGAGGAGGCCCCAGGGTGGACCCAGGACACATGGCAGAGATTGCTTCTTCTGGCTGGCCTGAGAACGCTTTGGTGTTCTCCCGGATGAGCTGGAGAGGGAGGTTTGGGCTTCTCTGTTCAGGCTGCTGCCCCCATGACCATGTAAGAAAACGATTAATGTATACACAGCAAATCGCTCTAATATACAATATTTTCCACAATATTAAAAATACTTAGAGGAGAAGTTTACAGTATATTGATCATTTCATTGCAAAGCTAACACTCCCTGGTTTCACTATAACTATCATCACTATGATAATGAAACACACAAGTGCCCTGAAGAAGCACACCATATCTCCTTTCTTATGTGTTAAGCTGAAATTAGCTGGCAGCTTTGGTTTAAAAAAGGTCTTCAGTTGATGTTGAGCTCTTTATGGGCTTTCGTTCCTTTGTACTATTAATAAAGCACTTCCTCACACCTTCCTTAAAATAGTATTATTAGCCACAGCAAACAGCTTTGCTGCTGGCAGAGCTGTTTGCTTTTGACACCAAAACGCACACACATACAATAACACACAGAGTATACAGTAATAACCTGCTCTGAAGTATGACCACCACATTAAAGCCGTGTTGCCGAGTCCATTTTCCACCTGACTTTACAGTACGATATATCCCACGAGGCCAAAATTCAATCAGCAGGATTACAGTGAGGGAACATATGGTTGATTATTTTCTCCTGTCTTTATTGGAAAACAGATTTTGTTTATAGTTTTGTTCCAGTGAGCAGTCAGATCTGTGGAAGAACTGTATTCTACTGAATAATAATGATAATAATAATAACAATAATACAGGAACAGCACAACATTTAATTAAAATCATCCAAGCAGACGCTCCTTATCTGGCAAGGGTGTGTGGTTTGTACAATATTTGTGGGTAAGCTTTACATTCAGTTCACTGTATTTGCAGGAGGAGTGTTTGTGCTTCTGTGTGTGTGAGCATGTGTGTGTTTGTTCCTGTTCCCTAGAGGCTTTTATAATTGTTGTAATTGTCTCATTAATTGTACTGCTATTTGGTGTGCCAACAAAACAATAAATGAGTGGTTCTGCTTTCCCTCCTTCCCTCCCTCATCTGAGTCTCTCCTCCTCCGAGGCCCCAACTCTGAATCTAAACTGTCACTGATGACATAAAGCACATGCTTGCACGTAATTGTATCATCTTTCCATCAATTATTGAAAATATGTATCATGAGGTGCAAAATAGCTCTCGGTTCAGTTCTTTTCAGTTTAACTCAAAGTTGCATTAGCCTCGTAATAGGTAATAAATATTCTGATTCTGGTAGTTCATCTCAGCGCTGCAGAAATTTATGGCATCTTTTAGCTCATTATTCTTCCTTAATGTTAGTTCATTCTCAGTGTTCTCATCAGCATTGTTTTAATTACAAGCAGCTTAAACTGAATGGAAATTATCTGTTTTTATTGCTCCCATTCATATTGAACTCAAAGGAAAATTTCAACATATCTTAGGAAATCAAAGGATATCTTATTGTTGTGTACCCACAATAAGATATCCTAGATAGCATGTGAAACTGGTTGACTGATAATGTTAACATGTAAATTATTTGCTAATTTCAATTTTGGGGCCATTTGCTTGGAGTCAGTGTCAGTGGGAGAAGCTTTCACATCTTCCCTGAGATGACGCAAATGACATGTAGTTCATGTAACTCGACATTTTTTACCCGCACTGCATTAATTGCATGGCTCAAGCAAGGATCAAAAAACTAAAAGTGGGAAGAAAGCCAGAAACAACCTATTCTGGACAGAAGAACAGTAATGCATTCCATAACCGATGGCATTAACAGCATGCTAATTTCAAATGTAAAAATCCACTTATAGGTACACTACTTAATTTTAATCTCTAAACAGTTTTATATGTAATATAGTTCACTAAAAACAGCTTTAGGCGTGACCTTGATTAAAAAAGAACTTTTTCACATGAGGAGTTTCTGTAAAGTAGATATTATCGCTGGGGTGTCATAATTGACTGGTTAGATGGATCTAATAATGGATGTGTATCAGCAAGCTGTTGGTCATATATTGAACTTGATTGGTCCACTGCCTAAATTAGTTTAAAGCTCAAGAAAAAAAATTATATTGGCAAGGAAAAAAAATGTCACAGCACCTATTTTACATCACTGGTTTCCACCGATCATTTCCTCTTAATAACTGTGTGAGTGTGAGTGCTTGCTTGGGATTGCTTGTATGACTTCTGAATGGAGAAATGTCTCCTTCTAAGCAATAAAAAACAATAAAAATATTAAAAATATATCTAAAAAACAGTCTTCCATACCATTGTGTTTCTTATTTGACACAACATGACTGGAAGCTTTTTTTTTTTTAGCTTTCCGTCTACGTAATCTATAATTATAATATAAATATATGATTTTAGCAAGCCCCCTTTTTTTAAAATAAGAAATTGCTTATTATATTTCGTGACAACAGCTGCAACCCTGCTAAATGCCATCACATTCTTATTATGCTGTATGAAGTAAATGCCTTAAATTGTTTGCCTTTTATATATTGCATTACTTGCACTAAACTATTATAACTGTTTGCGTTTTCAGCAGATGACACCTGTTGTCACTAGGATGGCCAAGTGATTTAGGTATCGCACTGTTATGAACGCTTCTTCTTGTGGCTCTCGGTCTCACGCCTGGTACAGTAAAGGCCATAAACTAAAGTTCCACTTGATAAATGGTCCTGTCACGTTACTGTAATAGAGAGTTCTGCTTGACAAAGCATGTATGAAGTTCAGTGGGGGCTTTTTTTCAATTAAATTATAAAGAGATGAAACAAGTGGTCTTACAACCTCTGGCAAAATTACAGAATCACCACATGTGGAAGATGTTCATTTAGATTTCTTACTTTGAAGGAAATAAACTAATGACATAGCTGATCATCTATGTATGTATGTATGTATATAT
>NW_024582388.1:2206632-2217192 GCF_018398535.1 Haplochromis burtoni | reverse complement strand
TATATATATATGTATATATGTATGTGTATGTATGTATGTGTATATATATATATATATATGTGTGTGTGTATGTATGCATGCATGCAAGGCACCTCAGTTTACTCATTTGACCACATTTTACCTATTGTGAGAAATCTAATTCAGGGTCACTGGAGTCTGTCCCAGCTGTCATGGAGATAGCCCCAATACCCAGAGAGAACATATAGACTTCAGGGGCCTGGCCATACAGTGGATTCAAACCCAGGACCTTACTGTGAGAGAACAGTGCTATCCATTCTACCACCATGCTGCTTTTTACAACACTATAGACTGTAAATGCAGTCTCTAAACAGTCTGGTTTGACTTTCTTGACTTAATTGAAATTAAAGTGTTAAGACAGGCAGATTTGATGATTAGCTGATTTAATTCTTAAATTCTCATAAAGATATGCCCTAAAAGCTACGAGGATGCCCGAGTGGTTAAGGTCTTAGACTTAAGATCCAATAGGCACCAACCCTCGTGGGTTCACACACAACTTCTGGTAAGCAAGTCTCTTTGGCCAATCTAATAGATACTTACATAGTTGACACTAGTAATTGCGCATATTTTAATTCAATAATGGAAAACAAGTAATTCTTGTTCTGACTCAGAACAAAAAGTGGTTAGAGTAAAAACAAGTGGTGGGAATAAATGAAAGAATGAACAATCTTTTTTCATATATTAATCTTTATATAATGTCAGTTCTGATAAGACAAGCGTGGTACCCTCATTAAGTTTGGCATTTAAAATGAGAGACCTGAGTGATTAAGGTGCAATAGCCTCGTGGGTTCGAACCCCACTTCTGTGTGTTCTCATTATCAAATGTACCGTGTGATGCATAGTCCTCATGGGTTTAAATGCTATATTGGTATAGATGCTTTTTGGGGGCAGATATAAATCAAATCAACATGCAATCAATTAGGCCTTGTTTACATAGCACTTCTCAGACAAATCAGATGCTATTGAAAGAGCTTTTCAAGTGATTAGGATGCCCTCCTACAACAGTCATGTTTCTGATTCATGTTTTAGATTACATCAGGCTTATAACTGTCCACTTTTCTTCTTAGTGAAGTGAACATATCATGCATTAACAAAACACACAATTCTTTGTGCAATCTGTCTTGGCATTTATTTAATCTCAGTGTTGCTCAGTTGCTCCTACATTCCAACCAAACACTGGCCCAGTCCCATCTCCACCTAAAGTCTAATCACTAAGGCCTAATCACTTAATCCTCACAGACTTAACTGACTCAAGAAGCAATTGACATAAGACCTTGAGGGTTCAAATCACACCTCTGGTATAAGTACAAAATCTCATGCAGTTATACTTATATGTGGTATAGAAAACATAATGTGTTCCTAAGATTTAAATAGGCCAGTGGTACCCATATTATAGTAATACAGATTCCAACTCTTTGAGCCTATCTCAGCTAAACAAACTGCTAAGGAAAAGGTTTGAGTCAGTCTTAGTATTTTTTCTTCTAATCATGCAAGTAGTAAGTACATAATACTTTGAAGTGGAATTTAAAAGAACAATGTGTCATGCCACATTGGTTGTAAAAAAAAAAAAAAAAAGGGGAGACAGTATTATGTTTTTAAAATACATTTTTACCAAACTACTAAAACTTTCCATGGTTGGCTTTTACCTGATATTCTTGCCAGGAAAGTGGTTATGAAGGCAACACAGTTAAGATGCAATGGACAACAATCTTTGTGGGGTAAAATCAGACAGAATTATTTTGAAATAGAACATTGTGGTCCCTATTCCTACCAGAAAATGTCACTGTCAACGCTGCAATTTTGGACAGCTTGCAATTTGTACACCAAAGCTTCACGATGATTTATTCTATGAATAACTGCTGTACTTGTAACAGACTGCACTCTGACATAAATATTTCCAGATTACCATTTTTCATATCTCTACTAAATATCAGAGGGCTGCGTCACAGCTAAGAGAAAACACTAATGTGCCTTAACAAACAGCAGAGTTTTTGAAAACTGACCTGTCAATGATTCCACAAATGTCAATCTGCAGGTTGCTGTAGTTTCCAAGTTGCTTTTCCTGCACCTTAATCAGGTCCAGGTTTTGATTGTCCACAGTAAACAAACGCATGCAGCCCTGGAAGACACTAAACAGGTTTCTGCACTTCTGACTGCCATCTTCAACAGGACAACCTGAACAGAAGAGAATCACAGCAGATGGCAAGAGTTAATAAAATAAAAGTGCACCAAAAAACAAATACAACAGATTTGTAGAGATGAACTGAGATGTGTATTGTATGTGGAAAACCCCCCTAAAACATTGCTGTATTGTGATGCAAACTGTGACTGTAACTGACTAACTAATGCACTGTGGACAGAGAATTCTATATATTTTTTGGTTTATTACAAAGTTTCTACATTTTATGCTCACTGATGCTTGAGTGGGTATAATTGCATGGAATGACACAGCTGAACTGTGTCTTACCGCCGAAGAAGAGGTGACTTTCTACAGTGACAGGAAACGATGGGCTGGCTTGAGAGCTGTCTCTTTCCTCTTTATCCACTGTGATGGTTAGACGACCTTGTCTGGAATTCAGCTCCACTGAATGCCACTGACCGTCATTCAGAGAAGCACCTGGAAAGCAAACATCCATTAACACACCGCTGAAAATAAAATCTTTCCCGTGTGCCATGGTTGCACATCGAGCCATTAAAACCTTCGACAGATGTTGGGAACACTTTTTTTCCCCACATGGAAACCAAGCGTGGCTAGCAATGACCAAATTAAATATCCTATCATACACCGTCTACTACACAAATACACCTAATTTAGATATATACCACTTTTCTTCTTGGAAACAGCTTGTAAATCATTTCTTTTTATAAAACATAATGTTATAAACTGATTGCTTCCTTGCTCATCACTTCACATGTGCCACAGAGGGGAAGGGCCGTATCTAACACATTGATTGCAGCAAGTGAGCTTCCCACTTCCTACATCCTCTGAGTGATCGACTTGTATCAAGTACAGACGGCACTGTGCCAGCCCTGTGGATCTGTATGTTATTAGGAGTTAAGGGAATAAATCAATATCTCATTATCTCCACTGTTTTCCTTACTTGCACTTCTTTGCTCAAGAAGACATCCTAATCATCCTACAATGCCATTTGCTGTTTGTAACATTGCTGAGTGACCAGGGGTTTAAAAATTAGGACAATGCAGAGCATAAATATTACATCTAAACATTTCAAAGCATGAAATGCAAAAATATTTGTCAGAAAAAGATTGGCTTATGTTTCTACATGAACTGAGATGATCTTTTTTCTCCATGTGCCATTAATAGGTCAGGCTGTTGAAGGATACTTTTGTCTGTCTTAATTGCTTTTCCAAAACCTAAATTAAAACAGCAAACATTTGTATATCAACACTGACGTCTGATCAATGCGACTCACCTTCTGTTCACATTGTTTCCTTTTTCCCTGTAACTTGTTTTGTGTGACTAGTAATGAACAAGATAAATACAGCTAAGCAGTGTCTGGAGACATTCTGCTACAGTTGTGTCCTTGTGTTGATCACACTGCACATTTGTCACTGTAACCCTAGAAACTACATGCCAGCCATGCATCGCCCACTGATCACAATTACCTACCATTGTTACAGGATATAACAAAATAAATAAATAAATCAGTGTGAAAAACAATGATTGTTATATTTATTGTGCTAGAACTGGGTAGGGATTATTATTCTTCAAGGTATCTGGTCATTTCATGTCTTTTTACTGATATGAAGTTTAAGTCTAAATACTTGAAATTAGATGGACAGAAGTCATAGCTCACTGCTCTTCAAAGTGCAGTGAGTGTGGAAAAATAATGATTTGACATTCGTGTGAGCGGTTCTAGCAACTTTACTGTTGATCTGTGGATCTGAAGGTGCTTGGGATTTGCTTTAGACTGACCTGCACTGAGCTCCAGCAGCGCCCTGCCGCTTTTATGGATCTGTAGTTGGAGTCTGGCCTCACTCAGGTACAACCAGGCCACGCCTCCTTGTTGAGGGAGTTCAAAACTAAGCAGAAGCCCCTTCTTATTCCAAGTCCTGAACTGAAAGCCTATAGATACGCCCCCTGATGAAGACATTGTAGTCCCCGGTAACTGAAGGAAGCTCTCAGGCCCAGTGAACGTCACCGCAACAGAAACTGGCTCAGCACACGAAAAGGTGACATTGCCCTGAGAGAGAAACACGCAGAGTGGAGAGAAAGAGGAGGTGTGACAGAAAAAAAAGATACTATAGAGATAAAACAACATAAAACATGAATATTAATCAGCTACAGAGGGTGTGCTGATCTGACCTCATGTCTCCGTGATCTCATCAGCAAGTCTCCTTAAAGAGGACATTGGTATTACCATAATGATAACAGCAGAGCTTAGGATAAGATTAGAAAAGCAAACTCTAAAATGCCAAAGTCACCTAGTGTGGAGGTAAAAGAGATAAAAAAAAAAATGGAAATAAAATGAAGAGAGCATAGAGCATGGCCAGTACTGCAATATCTGACATCTCTGTTACAGTCCATTGTTTTGAGTAGTGGTAATGACGCGGGGTTCACCGCTAAAGCTGCGGCAGTAATTTATTATAGTCCCGACTCTCTGCTGGGAATTTCAGTCTGCTATCTTTACAATGCTCTGGAAACACAGATGACATCTAAAAGCCCTTTGTGGTGCAGTTAAAGTGATGTACAATTATTCATGTTGGAGTGGGCTTTGCTGCTGCACAACACAAAGTAAAGTTACCTTAAAAACCCTCAAAAGCCTTCAGCATCGGCACACCATTCTTCCTCCATTTACACTCTTATTTTCTTCTTATTATTGTCTCCTCAAAGAGCTGTAAGAAGACCCATTTAGTGCCTGTAGCAGATTAGACCACAGCTTTGCAGTTAGTACCTTAAGAGCTGCAGGACCACTCAAATCTTCAGCCATGCGTGTAAATCTTTGAACCTGTTTACCAAGAATTCATGTTTCTTTCTGCTGTTTGGCCCTATACTGTAATGAGAGAGCACATATTACTTCATCACAAGCGCTTCACAGCTCCCAGATGAGCTTGATCCACTCATTGCAAATGCAAAAAACTAAAGGCCATAACTCCCACAATGACGAGGCATAAGTGAGTCTAACCACACAACACTGCTTTGTCTTGGCTTCATTAACCAGCTCAGTAGGTCCTTAAGAGCAGCACAAGCATATAGTTCAACCAGCACAGCTTACAAAGCTTGAAAATTTAAGGATAACCTAAATTTACAGTTATGGAAAAAAAATTCAAATTCAAATTCAATTCAAAAAGAAAGGGAAGATGTGTGGCCATAATGCACATTTTGCAAAGACACAACAAAGCATATCAGCACAAACACCTCATACCACCTGTCAAGCATGGTGGTGGAGGTGATGATTTGGGCTTGTTGGATCATAAAGTCAACCATGAACTCTGCTTTCTGGTCATGCACCAAGAAAATGAACCTGAGAACACAATGACCTCAACCTGACTAAAATGTTGTGGTACGACCTTAAGAGAGCTGTGTATAAAGCCTTTCATCATTTTAACAGCAGAAATGAATCTGCTGAACACACTTTGAAAATAAACAGTAAAATGGTATTTGGATGGTCATAATGACATGATAGCAGACACATCGCATAACTGACACTTTTCACCTTAGTTTCAATGAAATGTGATTATATGAATGTATTAAAAAGATAATAAAACGATTCTATTTCTTTAAACATTTCAGCAGGTTTAAATTATTCATAGTTTAAAGAAAGACAAAATTAGGTCAAGGGTAGCTTTTTTTCCAGGTGTGCTCTAATTCTTACTTGGCTGGCAGAAGCAACACTAGTGGGCTGAACGTATGTGAAAGCCACAGCTGCTGGGAAGGGAGCTGTCATGCAGGGTCCATAGTTCTATGCATAGCTCACTGTTAAAGACTTGGACTAACGTCAGCTGGTTATGGTGCAGACTGATGCAAATGCTCTTAACACTCTAAGTCTTCAGTTTGGTTGGTAGAACTGTTGACGTAATGTCCTTACTTTTATCTTTGATATTTGTCTCTACAGTTGAATAAAGCCACTAAAATGGCCTCAAAAACAGAAACCTGGTGTTCACCACATGATGTATAAACACAAACACTGCAGTGCCTTAAAGGATCATTTAACATACATGCAAATCTTGCAGGCCCCAGTCTGCAGTGTGCCTGTATGAAATTGGTGAAAAACAAGAGCCCGAAATGTTTTTTGGGGGACAACATTTTTTACATTTCCTTTTCTTTCATTACAGTTTTTCTGCAGGTGAGCACCTTTTTTGATTTACTACACAATGCACACTCTACCATGGGCTCTTCAAATGTTTTTATTATAAAAACCTATTCCTTGCTTTTATGGGGAGAAGCCAACATGCATGTTTTCAGTTTTTTCCCCCTTTCTTAAAGTCCTTTTCTTAAAAACAAAATACAGTTTTCACTGAACCATCTACTGTAATGAAGGAGAAGAAGCCCCCCAAATCATTAAAAAAGTCAGGTTGTGTTTAAATTGTGTTACACAGGTTAAAATTACTTACCGAAATAGTAACTTGTTGTTTTTTGTTTTTAGCTAGTTCTATCAGGTTGTGGCCATTATACAGCAGATTTTCCAGGCACCCGTTGAAGTTCTTCTTGGAGGTTACTGGTTTCTGAGAGACTTCACTCTGAACTGCCCCCAAACTCAGCTGTATGAAAACAATGATACACAAATAAACGGATTATTTTAAAAGAAACATAATATCTGCAACTCATCTTCTGCACGTTTGTTTGCACAAAAGGTAGAAGCTAAATTTAACCCTTTCTGTATTTGAAAATACCTGTTCAATGCTCCAGTGGCTGAAGTCTGCAGGGATTTGAACCCTCTCTGTGTGTTTGTCCACAGTGAGGTTTAGGTGAGAGCCACGCCGCTCCACTGCTACATGATGCCAGTGCTGATCATCCAACAGGCTGCCAAGGGAAACAAGGCGCTGGGGTTCAGTGGATGAAGTCCTGCCTGTAAAAGGGGTCAAGGAAAACAAAACAGCACTTAGGAGGACAAGGATTATTTCTGATTTGACCGTTTTACTCAGGATCCCACTGAGAGGTTCATACAAAGGTCTGTATGAACCTCTATTCTCCATGATGTCTCCTGAATATATCTGCATACTAGCGTCTAATGCCAAACTCATAATAATGCCTAATATAAAAAACCACAGTGGAAACATGGTGAGAAATAAATTAATCATAGAAGAGCACCACCAGGTCTTAATTAGTGGATAGATTTTTGCATCCCCCAAAGAACTGCGAGAGAAACTTTCTGCTGAGAGGAGAAACATTAGAAAGAGCTGAACACGGTCAGTCATTAAAAATGTATAAGAAACAGTTTAGAGACAGACAATTCCAACTTCAGAGAGAGAAACACAAAGTTTGGAGAAAAAAAGAAGACAAGCTCTGATGCTTTGTCTGTCCTGTTAATGCAACTATTGGAATGAGTCTTTTTATTACAGTCTGGACAAATAGAAAGAGACAGCTCAATCAATATAAGAGGAAGGATGGCACGGCTTAAAGACAAATAGGTTCTCTTTATAGGCATTGATTAATGCAGCCCTTATTGTGTTGTGAGCAGCAAGAAGGAGAGGAAGAGGACCTTATGATAGAGTGTGACAGATGATTTGATTGAAGCTTGAATAACAAGAGAAAACTGGCATCACTATGAAAGACGAAAGGGCAAACAAAGAGAAAATAAAGGAATTTTAATAAATACAGTCTTGCCCTCTCTTCCATTATTTGTTACTTTTTCTTCCCTTTTCACTGTGACTGCCATCCCATCCTTATCTCCTCTCCCTTTTTTAGCAGTACAGAGCTCATGAGGGGGAACAAAATAAGATATATTTTTTCTAAAGCAGCAAAAAGAATGCACAAGTAGATGATGACTACCAATGCGTTGAATTTTTGAAGAAAGTAAGAAAAATCATGCAGCAAAATTCTATGCTATTCTTAAATGTTTTGAGCTCCATTTTTATTTAAACTGTGATGCAGGGGTCATCAGAAATCAATAGGTTACTTCCTGATGGGAGCAAGAATGCACACAGCAAATATTAACAAGGACCAGGTCATCAGATATAAAAAATTCAAAGGGTAGGGTGATGGAGGCAAAGAAGAAAGGTCATGGAGTCTTAAAAAAAAAAGTAAACGTCACTATACGCATTATGTTTTATTGTGTGACATATCAACATGAAGCCCAGATAATCAGGCTGTGGTGATGACTAAGAGCAAGGAAAATCTTTGGATAAATAACTGAAAAAAATGACAATGACTATGGCATATTTTATTAATGACTAAGAGGGTCAGACAGGATGTATTTACCTCTTTTTCACAGCATTTGCCGAACACTTGCTGCAGACTAAGTCCATATGATGTGTTGTTGACTGTACCTTATTATGCAGGAAGATGTTTTTCTTCAGGAGCAGCTGTCAATGTATTTGACTCGAAACATATTTTGCAAACTTTGGGATACCAAATAGTTATCAGCCTGGTAAGGTATTAGGAAACTCTCATGGGGTTTAAAAGTGAGTCGAGAGGACTTGGCCAGTCATTACAGGGTGCAAATGGTCCATACATATTCTAACGTCATCTGCTGGCAGTATTTTGGAGTTTCTGCAAATCTGTCCTTCTGCGTTAAAGGGGTTAACAAGTATCCAAACATGTTAAAAAGATGTCTTACAGCTCACATCATGTACTGGAGCTTGAAAAAAGAACAATCACTATGTTTGTTTTCCTAAACTGACAAAAGTAAGAGACAAAGACTGAACTGAGTTCAGTCAAAGCCACATCTTTATATGGTATTTACAGGTTTATAGTAGATAAATATAAAGCAGCAGTAATAATAAATCGTGAACAGCAGTCACAAATGTTAAAATAATCTTTCAAATGCCTGTAAACTGACTCCTAGACTGTATTTATAACTAGAGGCTGAAAACATCTCCGTATATCGGTGTGGTATTTATAGATGAAAATTAAAACTGTGAAGAAGAGACAAGGGAAACACCGTTCAACCTTGTTATCAGTGTTGCAGTTGCATCGCTGGCCTGCCAGAGAGTACTTCCCATTTGGCAAATGTTTGGACTGTCACAAACACAACAACAAGCTGATCTGAGTAAAGTGGGAGAGAATCTGGGGAAATCTGTTTCTTTAGTATTTTTTAGGTAAATATGGCCTAATATCTAGAATAATAGTAGTATTTTGATTAAATGTTTTTAAGTCTGTTTAAGAGATAAAAAGTCTGTTTTTAAAAAACTTTTTCATTAATTCAATTTTATATCATATCATATCATTTTAAATCATGAAAAAAATAGCATGAGGTGAAGGATCTATTGCTTTATTAAGTATTCAGGTTGTGTATCATGTTTTTAAAAAGTAACTAAGTCATAAGGTAATTACTTGTGAAAATAAGTAATCAGTAAAGTAACAGGATTACTTTCTTGGAGAAGTAATCAGTAATTAGTAACTAATTGCTATTTTCAAGTAACTGACCAACACTGGTTATGACACAAATTTCCCTTCTGTTTTCCAGAACAGTGTTGCTGTTTGCCTCATAAAGTAAAACTGCCTCTGCTCCAGGAGGGGGTCCTGGACTAACAGACCTGGATGTGTTAGTCATAGTATACTAAAGCAGACCGTGTGTGAGCTCAGGGTCAATGCACACAGCAGATGAACTAAATTACACAATATGTAACCCAAAAAGCACATGTAGGGCTAAACTCGGCAAGGACGAGGAAGAAAAACAGAAAAAATGATGGGCGAGACAGATATAATGAGACAGAAAGATGAAGGGCACTCAACCAAAAAAAACCCAAAAACATTATATATTGTATACACAGTATTGTTGTGAGGGGAAAACAGAATAAATGAGACACAAAGATAACAGTTTTTAGAGGCAGATAGCCTCTTGTGATGTCGGAAATGTAAGGAGCAGGAGATCTAGGGAGATAAACAGTAATCAAAAAGAAAACAGAAAATATTTAGAAACTGGCAAAAGCAGAAAAAAGAAAGAATAAAGACAAATTGGCTTTGATTTCATTCAGCTCTCATCTCTCTTTATGATAAAAGTATTTTTTTTTCCTTTTTGAAAAGGACAGTTACTGATATAACTTCTGAAGTTACAGTGAAGCTGCTGTTTGAGCATGTTTAACATAGCATGAAAAATCTTATTTTCACCATGGACGCCCACATACATCTGTGATTACTGGCAATTAATGGTTGATTACAGTCTATGAAGTCCCACTTAGGTATTCGATAAATTTTGGAGTCTGTGATTAGAGATGAGAGATCTTTGTGCTGCCTCTAAATTCCAACGTACAGACTTGAACCTGAATTCCCATAACAATTTACAGCGCTCCTTACTGGGAGAAACTCCCACTCATGATGCAGTGGAACCCGTTTCACCTGAATCCCCAGCTCTACTCAGAATACACCCATAACACCTAGGACAGTGTAGTCACTGTGGGGCGATTGTGGCTCAAGAG
>NW_024582388.1:2194984-2204241 GCF_018398535.1 Haplochromis burtoni | reverse complement strand
AGCCTCGCCTCTGTCAGTGCGCCCCAGGGTGACTGTGGCTACAGTGTAGCTTGCCATCACCAGTGTGTGAATGGGTAGATGACTGAATATGTAAAGCACTTTGGGGTCCTTAGGCACTAGTAAAGCGCTATACAAATACAGGCCATTTACCTCATAATCCAATATCACAGCCAAGTATGCTGACAGCACAGTGGTAATCGGCCTGATCTCAAGTAATGATGAATCTGCCTAGTGGGATGAGATCAACCACCTGCCTTTCTGGTGTAAGAAGAACAATCTTGAGCTGAACACCTGTAGGCCGAGGTGATCATTGTGAGAAATATCAGGAAACAGGAGAAACGCTTCCATCGTCATAGCAAAAATGGAGCCCAGGTGGAGGGGCTGGATAACTTTATATAGCTTGGTGTTCTCCCAGGACCTGTCATTAACACCCCAGTGAGGAAAGTCCATCACACGTCTACTTTATTACCTTAGATAATTAAAGGACTCCAAACACCCACCAGGCAGCATGGTGGTGCAGTGGTTAAAACTCTTGCCTCACAACAAGTTTGAATCCACCTGGCTGGGGTCTCTCTGTGTTTGTGTGGTTTCTCTCTGAGTACTCTTGTGTTTTTTTTAACTCATAGTCCAAAGACATGCACTTAGTAGGGTTAGGTTAACTGATGATTCTAAATTGCCAATAGGTGAGAGTGAGAATTACTGTCCTATCACAATGGATTACACTTGTGTATGCAAGAAATTTGAGTACACGGTTTTGAAATTATGCTAGTTTTTAATTTAATTGGCTGCAAGGTTATTCCTTTTGTCTGTTAAAAAAAAGCGCTGACATATTTAAGGATAAGCTCATGGACACAAAGGTGTATTTAGCTGCTAATGGAAAAGGGAAAGATGTTCAGAGGTTCGTGAAATGGAGCAAGAGACAGAAGACTGATAGATGGATAACGTACTTCAGCAACCAGATGGGCTTCCCGATGAGAGATGTGCCATATGGTGATGATTCAGCATGGCAGCCAGACAAACTCTGCTTTAACCCCATTTACACACACACACACGCACACACACACCTGCCGTGCATCAACTCTCGCACAGTCCAGCCCTAACACATGCTACACTGAACGGGAGCCATCCATCATGGCTGTAACTAGACAGAGACGCAAAAGCAGAATTTGGAGCCAAGATTTAAACCAATCAGGTGCCAGCATACATGCCATCGATCTGATCCACCGAAAGCCAATCTTAGTAATTTTAGTGGTTTTTATATTGTCCTCAACCTTTAAACAGATGTTCTGCACTAACACAAACAAGTGACTTACAAATATAAAAATACTTTCTATCTTATTAAATCGTTGTTTAGACATAAGCTGTCAGATTGGAACATATTTTAAATTTAAAGAAATTTAAATGTGAGACATAACAATATAAGGCAGTAAACTTTTCATATAATAAAGGTGTTCTTGGTTTTGATACTTCCAATTCAGTTATATTTCTGTAGCTCTGGTTAACAACTCATCTCAACATGCTTCTTATTTTAAAGACTTTACAGTATTATTTTCTATCAACTTTTCAGCTGATGAAAATAGCATTCATACTGAAATCTCAGCCATACCCAAGTATATTATTAACGGATGTAAATGTTCTTGATATCAGTTAATAGATCTGTGTGTTTACCTTGTCTCAGCAGCAGTAGTAGCTTTCCTCTCTCTAACTCCAGACTGAGGCTGAGTCCTTCCTGTCCCTCTGCCTGCAGCAGTGTCCCAGAATTCCTCAGGGCTTTAAACTTCAGAGTGACAACATCTCTGGATGTCCGCTTAAGCCCAGAAGTCAACCAGTACAACAGACCGCTGCTGCCACCATCAAAGCTAACCACATCAGAGGCTGAAAATGAAAGAAAACATCAGTAGAGAACTCAGGACTTTATGTTCAGAAGTCTGTGCTGTAAAGGAAGGGAGCAATCAGATCGAGACATAAGCTCAACTATAATCATGCACCTGACTTGACCAGCTCAAACTGTGATTGCTCTTTCACTGTTAAGGAATATAGCCCTCACATTTTACTAGCCAATAAGAAATGATGTGTTTAAAATGTATGCATTACACACAATCTTACGAGGGTAACACAAAAATGCAAGTGTATCACTTGCTGACATGTAAAAAAGGCTGAATGCAACTACTTTGTAACAAGATAACTTACAAGAAAATTCACCACCTTGTATTTTTTTAAAAAAAAACAGATGTATAAAACAGCCTTTTCCCCAAAAGGTTTGTACACTACACATTTAACTGTCAGCATGACTAAAGTAGTTAAGCTGTGAAAGCAGAAGTGACATGTGGTAATTTTTGTTTTCAATGCAAACAGCGGATATATCCACTAAAGAAACTGTGAGATACTTGACGTTTATTCAGAGAAAAAATCTGTGTTTTGAAATGTGAAGCTGCAAAAGTTACGCGCATGGCTGAAAACTAAGTTTTGTGATGTGGGCTTGCTATCACTTTAATTCATTCAGTTAATCTGTGAAATCTGCAAAACGAAAAGTAGAGCCAACTAAATTGTTATCACAGTATGTTTTCTGGCTTGAGGAACGCGTGAAATGGATGGTTGTCGAGGTTGATTACAGAGGTGAAAATTAAAAACATGAGCGAGGGAAACAATAGCTGGCAGGCTTTAGGCGCCATGGTGTATTTAAAAAACACACACACACACAACAAAATGTTACAATATCAAGAAGGGTGATAATTGATGTGCTAACATCTTGGTTGTAAAAATAATAAAAACCAAGAACACGATGCGACATAATGAAGCGTGAAACTTAGAAAACAAGAAAAGTTGAAGTATTCAGAGGATACAGAACAACACATACTTAGAGTAATGGTGAAAAAACTTTTTGAAGCCAAATATAATTTTTTTTCTGTAAACAGAATTTTTTTTATTCAAGATACATTATTAAAAATGCCACAATATTTCTTGTTAATTAGAGGCTAGAAAAAACTTTGCATTTCATTTCTTTTGAAAACCTTCTTTTCAGCCTTTTCAGTCATTCCACTAATTTATCTTTGTTACTTTTACTTAAGTTTCTTTTAATAACTGTGATAAATTTATAGCCCTTGGATATGATTAAACATAGCTTTAACACACAGTGAATAAATAACTTAGAATATATCAATAATCTAATAATGCTAAGTGGCTCTGCTAGCGTTTTATAAATGATCCCTATTCTTACAATTCTAATTACATTAGTTTTATATTTCTGCTTTGTACACTTACTCATTTCACTTACTTGGTTATTTGAGTTAAAAACTTTGGACCTGTGTAGTTTTGTTATGTCGTCTTAGAAAGCTTCAATTCTTTAATACAATTAAGAGAGAAAGTATTAAAATGAATGAATAAAGTTATTTGATCTGAATCTGATTTGATCTCCTTACAAATCTGTAAAGATTTTCATTTGTCTAGTAAAGAATATACGACTTACTGTAAGGACATCCATAGGTCTCCAGCCGG
Organism: Haplochromis burtoni; assembly: GCF_018398535.1. Lineage (NCBI taxonomy): Eukaryota > Metazoa > Chordata > Actinopteri > Cichliformes > Cichlidae > Haplochromis > Haplochromis burtoni. Next base: position 2,200,746 of record NW_024582388.1, on the reverse strand, counting down.
AGTCCAATCCGACCGTTTGGATTCCAGTCCAGAGGAATGAGACGGATAAAGCGGGCGATCGCCGGCTGCTGCAGCTTGTAGTGGACCACACTGTCTGCGTTACTGTTACCTGGAAAAGACTAAAATCACAGACAAAAGATCATGTGCTGCACTATTCTTACATGAAAAAGCTGTAATTTACTTTTCAGCATATAGATTGATTAGTCTCTGTGGTTTCTGTTTCCATCCCCTTCAGTTTGGCTTACATATATATATATATACATATATGTATATATACATATATATATATATATATATACATATATATATATATATATACATATATCTATTGTAGATAATATATATATATATATATTACCTATATATATATATATTATATATTATATATAATATATACATACTGATAATATAATACATAATACAATAGATGTATATACTATATAATATATAACATATATATATATAAAAAATATCATAAAACATAATATATATACATATTATACATATATATATACCTATACTATATATACTATATATATATAACATATATATTAATATACTACTATACATATATATATATACTATATATATATACCATATATATATACTATATATATCACATATAACATATAATTATATACTATATATTATATATATATATACATATATATATACATATACGTATATAACATATTTATTACTACAATAGGAATATGAATATAATACTTAACATACTCAACTATATATACTATAAGTATACGTACATTATTATATGCATATATTATCTTCTAATGCATTTATCTATCATGCATATTAATACATAATAATCATAATCTCTTGAATTCTAGACTGCATCTTTGCTGCTTGGTTCGCCACAGGGACTCTCTTCTCTCTTCCTGTGTACCAGTCTGCTGTGTAAACACTCTTACAATGGTTTGGATTTTGAATTGCTTTGCGCGATTGGGAGTCAGCTCCCACTTTTACTTTGTTATACAGACCAGCGGTCCCCAACCTTTTTTGCGCCACGGACCGGTTTATGCCCGACAATATTTTCACGGACCGGCCTTTAAGGTGTCGCGGATAAATACAACAAAATAAAACTAGTACCGGTACCGAAAAAAAGAAGATTTATTCATAACACACGTGAAAAGACCCAGGAAAACCGAGTTAACGATAAAAACGATAACAAAATAATGCTGAAAACCGATAAAAACCCTGAAAACCATACATTTCACACCTGAGCCTCAACTCTCGCGGCCAGGTACCAAACGACTCACGGACCGGTACCGGTCCGAGGCCCAGGGGTTGGGGACCGCTGATATAGACCACTAGGTGACTACTTTTACTGTTTTAAATCTGGTATGCAACATTTGCAGTGCATCTCTGGGTATATCTGCATCCATCATCACCAAAGAGCATTAGCATATAATAATACAGGTGTGCAAATACAGTGAATATCAATCATTTTAACAAGACTAAGTCAACAGCCTCCTCTGCTGACACAATTGTGACCATGAACAAAAGGCTAACATCAGCATGCTAACATGCTTACAGTGACAAATGACATAATATCTATCATAATGACAAAACTTCTAGGTGCAACAGATGCATTGAACAAAGTAAGATTCAAACGAAGTATTTCTTTAAGATATGTTTTTGGCCTGAAGTTTTAATAGGTATAGTTAGAAATCAAGACACAAATCACCCACACAGTATGAATCCTAACCTCCAGTCCACCTGACAGCTCAGGCAAGATCACATTTGGTGGAATTTAGGTGGAATTTAAATCCAGGGTCTCTTCCCTGTACCCTGTCTCCCATTGACTTCAGAGCATTTCACCGAGTATAAAGGTTATAAAGGTGGGCTGTATGTAACTAAAAGACACACCGCATTAAGCATCAGGTATCTGATTTAAGTACAAAAATGCATAGTGCTGAAGAGATCCTTAGAACTGCAGTGAAAATATAAACTGTAAAAACTGTAGCCTGGTGCCAAGACCCAATAAATGTTTCTGGAACATCTGAGTCTGAGAACTTGCACCGTCTTTGTGCAATGATGACACTTGTCTCATCAAAATTTCCATAATAGTTCATCACTTCCATAACCACAACTGTCTGTATAAAATTTCATTTCAATCACTCAAATGATGATTGGATTTCTCACACAAAACTGAGGAAATGAACAAATAAAAAAAAGTTAATGGTATTTTGCTCTGATGTTGCTTTGGATTAACAATAAACAGCCTGCCTTTAAAAATGTGAACAGAAAATTGTTTCCTTCTTACTCCGGGCTGGGTGACAAATGGCTTAATTTGGTTTATTTTATTTATTTTATTTTTTTACAGCCATTCCATCTGGCAATCTATCATAATTACATGCATCCTGTGAAGTTGACACGCAGGTTAACTGGCTCCCGTACTACTGAAAAAAAAGCTTATACACCTAATTAACTCATTAACTTAGGAGAGTTGGATCTGCTTATATGGTGAAAAGAAGAATGATGTGTAACTTTAGTAGTGTATATATCTGTATGTTTGTGCCTGGATACTGCTCATGTTTTTAAAATAAAAGCTTCCTCTGTTGTTTCCGCTAAAAGGAACAAATTGGCTGCAGTGCCACACACACACACACACACACACACACACACACACACACACACACACACACACACAGTGATACACGATTCCAGCAAGCACACCAACATATTATAGTATATAAAATTAGCAGCATATGTGAACTGACAGTACTGTTCAGTGGACCCTAGGAGCTGTGTATGCTTGGGTTATGAGGAGGCCTTATTTTTAGACCAAGCAGGTGAACGCAGTTTTTTCATCTCAGCTGATGAACCAGAAGAGCATTCAGCCCAGCAAAGCCCAGACTTTGTGGATAGAGCAGCATCTCATTTACTTTAACAGTCAGAGAAGAGAAAGCCCTGGAAGAGTCCTTGAACACAAACACTCAGTTTTCTGTCTTGCATTGTTCATTCACTTGACATGGACAGGTGCACTAAGACTGCCCCTATGTTAGGCAACTGTAAATATCTGTTAGGTGTACAATTATATATTATTATTATTATTATTATTATTATTATTATTATTATTATTATTATTATTATTATTATTAACTTATATGAATGGGCTTTCAATCATTTACTCAAGACAGCTTAAAACTCTTGATTCATATAATTTTATTTATACAAAAGAGCCAAGACAAGAGAGAAAGCTGCCAAAGGAAGGTGACTGTCATTGTCTCTCGAGTATCTAACACGTTCTCATCCCAACAGGTAAAATACAGAGGACTTGCCACAGTCCTCTGTATTTTACCTGTTGGGAATGAGAGCGAGTTGGAATGAATCTATAAATGTGTTTTACTTGTGAAATAGAAAATAATAAACCTAACAAAGCATTATGTACGTTAAATCTGTTCACTTTCAGATCCTGAATCAGTTTGGAAAACACTACGTGATGGCCCCAACACGAAGCTATTTTATTGTTGAATTGTCAGAAATACTTTGATGCGTTTGTGTTGGAATGGACAGCTGGATCCTGTGCTCTAAGCATCTCTTACTGCCACGAGCGGGTTTATATTGGAGTCAATTGAGAACCCAGAATGTTTCAAACAGACGAGGAAGGGTACCTTTTGCATCACTATGAGATGCCTAAAGGTGTGACAATGATACGCGTTGGGAATGATAATGGGCTGTTTAGTTCTCATTTGGGTCCAAGTCTAATTTCTTCTCTTTGTCTTCTGGGTTTTTTCTGCTTTTCTCCTTGTCTCTCTTTTTGAGTACCCACTGTCTTACTTTGTAGAGTTACTTGCCGTGCTTACCCTATGTGCCTCCGGGAACAATGATACAATTTTAATATCTTCCCCTTAGTTTTCCTTTCTCATGGAAAGAAAGATACAACCCTGCCAGAAAAAGCAGCACTAAAAAGTGGTGTGGTTGATCCGGCTGCTTTGTCATCAACTTTTTCTCTGACAAGCTCTCTAAGCCCGGCTGACTAACTCACAAAAGTTCAGAAACACTTTGAAATGTGACTGGGATTGTGCAGAGTTTATGTAGAGCATCAGATCAACATGTTTTTAAGCTGTGAAGAGCTGTCCTCTGCTCTCTCTCACAGAAGATCCTCAGCACCGAGATTAACTCAATTCTTTTCACAGGAGGAAATTGCCACGGCTCGACTCCTAATCGAAAGCTTCTCTCTGCAGCACTGTAACAAATGCGGCTTCACCCCGGATAAATGGTCATGCTCACAGTGGAGCAGTATACCATATTTTGCATGTGTACTAGACTACTGGATTTGACATTAAAGCCACTGGAGACATATTTACAATGGGCTCACTGTTCTTACAGGATTTTTTCCTGTGTTTTTACAGATCACAAAAACTGAAAACTACTGAGTATCCCTCTGATACTGACCCATATTTTCAAGTGCAACTGCAAGTCTGACAAGACACTTGCAAAGGGAAAACATCGAAGCAATGTGCTATGAGGGAATGCCTCACTGCTTCTTCAGTCCTAAAGAAGCAACTGACTCGTTGACAGTCAAGATTTAAACTAACATAAAATGTGTGATTTATGTAGCATTACCATTCCTATAGCTGGGATTTATTTATCCCAAAGACTGCAGTATTTTATTTAATGTTCAAAGCAGTCAGGCAAGAGACGCAGCTTCTGAACCTTGCAGAAAGAAGTTAAAAAGTAAAGTATAAAACTATAGCCAGTAGCTGTGTTACTTAGCTTATAATGGAGACTGAAGGAAGCTAAAAACTGTGTGATGTTTGTAGTGTGCAAGTATCACAAACATGTAATTTCTATTCAAAAATCGAATACAGAAAACAATCCAACTATTATAACATGCTTTGAAGTTTTTAAAGTCACCCTCATGTCCATACCGTACATCAAGTGAAAGGTGAGACTGAATATGTGCATATGTAAAGACGTCCTTGAACTGAATTTAAAACAAAGTTGTAGTTTTCTTCAGTTTAGCATTCAGAAAGCCTTTAGATTAAATTGCACAGCCTCGGTCTCCTTGTCTCACTTGTGTCCGTCAACAGCAGCTTAAGTGTTTTGGCAACAGGTCAGCATAGTCAGCAGAGCCCTTTCATTGGTTCATCCATTATTAATGAAGAGACAAAGGGCTTCTGATGACTGTGATTATCTCTGCAGGACTGACTGATTCGTGCAAATCAGCTCTACGAAACACCAAATCGTCTCTAAGTATGACTGTAGTGGTCCAGGAAAATTAGCTGCAATCAATAGGATTATTTTTTCAGTGTAATGACGCTTGTACATTTCTACTTGTGTAGTTTTAAAGGTATTTTTGCCATATAAGCTTTCGTTATACCTGTTTAAATAATTAAAATCATTAAAACACTTCTATAGTCTTCAGTTTGTTGTTTTGGGACTACTATTGCTCTGTAGACTCACCCCAATACTGTCCTCCTGTCTGTACTGCCTCCAGTTGTGCCCCGTGTCACTGAACATCAGCAGGTAAGACGTTAGCCAATCAGAGCTGCCATACCGGCCCTGTGTGGCGACAGCTGTGATCTTGGTCCGCTCACCCAAGTCAACCTCGAGCCACTGATATCGGTCTGAAATAATAGGTGACCAACCTCCAGCTCCTGCAGAGACACAAAAATGATAAAAACAAAAGATTGAAAGAACTTTATTACATTTCAACCTTTGAGGTGTAGAAAGTAATAAACTTTCTTCTGTGTGTGTGTGTGTGTGTGTGTGTGTGTGTGTGTGTGTGTGTGTGT
>NW_024582388.1:2103013-2194964 GCF_018398535.1 Haplochromis burtoni | reverse complement strand
GTGTGTGTGTGTGTGTGTGTGTGTGTGTGTGTGTGTGTGTGTGTACATCTGTGTCTGTGTATATACATCTGTGTTTGTGTGTCAGTGTGTGAGAACATGACAGATTAAAGAATAGCTTGACCTTTAAGTCATGTTTAGTTGTTCCAGACGCACAAATGCATTGTAAAAAATACTGTCAGCAGTTTAAAACTAATTTCTGTGCAGTGGCTGAACACACGGTTTCTAGGTTGTTCTTAACTTATTTTACTCAAACAGATAACTTGTTATTTTCAGTGCAGAAAATGTCATTTAAATGGGTTAAGGACCTCAGACTGCTGCTCCTTTATTACAGAGAATGTTTCTTAATAGCCATTTAAACTCAATACATGTTGGAATTTCATCACAAGTCTCTTTGGTCTTTATAAATCAAAAGAAGAGTAAAAACAAAGCCTTTTTTCAGAGTTACAAACTTTCACTTTCAGACTTTAAAGTTTTTCATTTGTGTCTCTCGTTTGTCCTTGGGTGAGTTGTTTTGCAGATATCCTTACCTTCACACTTACTTTCTAACCGTACACACACACACACACACACACACATATGCAAGTAAACCATAAATCACGACTCCCCATTTCTAATAATGCACGATAACAGATGGAGTCCAATGTGGTACTTTATTGTCATACACACAGTATAACTGTACCGGATATTAAATCTGAATAGATATAGAATGTTATGTTATAAAAAACCCATTAAATGTAATTACAATTAGGTTACTTTATTGTCTTCCGTAGGAGGAAATTGTGATTGTGTCGTCTTGAACTGAAAAACTTGCTGCTTCAAACGAAACCAAAAATTAAAAAAACAAAAACAAAGAAACACTTTAATGAACGCAAACCTGCAGGAGCTATGTTAGAAGCTTATATTAACCTTTGCAAATGTGAATGTAACACTAATTGTTACTTCTCATACCTTTACACATAGAAAATGACAACTAATGCAGCTGTTGTCATTGCTCCACCCTGACTTAATAAGAAAGGCATTAAGATTTGGGCAATAAACAATTCACAAAAAGCATTATGCAAATAACATCGTTTCAAATAATACTTGCAATTTAGTGCACCAGCTAAAAGGCCAGCATCCAAATCTACTTAAATAATTTAAGCTGATTACCTAATAATAACATTAGCAGGCTACTCAACAACCACCCTTAAATTTATATAAGTCATTATGCATGTAAACAAAATATAATGATAACATTTTTTTAAACTATGCCATGATTTCCAAATGAAGGTGTTTATCTTTAAATATTGTGATATTTATTTTGCTTGTTTAAATTGCCTGTCTAATCTGTCTAATGATGCTACTATTACCGTAGTTATTATCATTATTATTACAAGATTTTGTGACTGTGACGTCTCCACGAAGGAGGTCTAGGGGTGTGAGTGTGGGGACCGGTAACAAATGGGAACGGAACGGAATGAAAAGGAAACCAGACAAAGGTGTTCAGCACATAATATGGCTTTATTACAAATAATCTTAACCTAAAGAGCTGGCAAAGCCGTTTTACCAACAATGCCAAAAAAGCAAAGGAAGCAGTCGCAGCAACGAAGGAAAAAAACTACCAAACAAATAAAGGAGGCACTTCCCACTTAACTCCTCACCACGGGGAGACACTTCCGGGGCCCACAGGCCCGTCTACTCACTCAACATAAAACCATGGGCAGGACAAATATGCAGTGGGACCTTTCCAACACCTAGAAAGACAGTGTAGAGCCACAAGGGAAAATCCCCCCACACACAGTTCATCCCCAGCCCATATTATCTCCGAGAGGTGATTGCTGGCTGGGTCCAGGTGCCAAACGAGGGTAATGAACAGCAGGTGTGTCGTGGAGAGAGGGCAGAGTGAAAGAGGGACAGAGGGGTGGGAGGAGCAAGAGAGGCGGAGACAGAGAGAGAACACCACACCCACACAAAGCCAATATCAAGAGGAGGCCCTGCTAGGGCTGTAACAGTGACGTTATCACTAAAGTTAATGCAGTTCATCTTGAGAGGCATGTGCATGTCTTAACAAAATCCAGCGGTAACCCATGCAGAGGTTGAGATATTTTGTCTGAATCAAATCAATCAAATCCAACAGGCTTATCATCCATTGCACTACTCTTTGTGTAGCACTGTCTTTAAATGCCTTCTCGGCAGCTGCACACGCAATAGGGGGTACAATCCAAGCTTGAAAATGTCTTGCGTCTTTTTTAACCTCACTGCTACGATATTTTGCCCTTTACAAACAACCGCACATTGCTGTGAAGTCTCTATTATCATTTCTCAGAAAAAGCATCGCCAATAAGAGGATGCAGTTCTATACACTGAAGAGTTGCCAGACCATTTGTATCCTGTCCCCAAATATTGCAGTGCTAAGAAGCTGTGGTGTGAGCTATTGATTAGTTTTTAAGTTTGCCTGCAAGACTGCATCCGTTGCTATATAAAATATCATCAATAAAGGGTTGTGGTGCCAAGCATTGATTAGTTTTACAGCAGCTGTGCAGGTTCCTTTTCCGTATTAGGCATCACCAATAAAGAACGGTGTGGTAGCATATTGATTAGATGTTTTCTAGATCAATAGGTTGAAAAAGGAAAAGCAAACCAAACAAAAGGCAGAGCTTTGAAAAAGTTATTTTATTCAAACATTATATACATTTAGTTTTGTTCTTCATTTGGCTAGCAGCACTGTGTCTCTCTCCAAAACACTGTCACTATAAGTGGTGGTGGTGTAAGCTATTGATTGGAAATACACCAGTTTATCGTAATTAAATGTATCTGTGTTTTCTGATGCAGTGACAACAGTTAGGAGAGAAAGAAGAAGCCAGAATCTGTGTTTGTGTGCGAGTGTGCAAAAGTGCTGTGTCAGGCCAAAGAGATGCCTCAGAGCTCAAACACCAGATGGTCAATTCTGAAAGTGGAGAGTGCTGACCCGAGCCCCACTGAGCACACACGCGCACGCACTTTTCATCACTTCAGAGGTCTTTGTCATGATGCACATTTATTTCCTATGGAATTATTGTAACACTAATCACAGTTACCATGAACAGTATCTCACTTTAAATCTAATTGTTTCATTATTTATTTTTTTGATTCTGTGGACCAAATTTCTGCAGCCAAGCAGAAAAGATCCGCACAATGTGAGCAGGTAAACAGGTGTCCCACATGATGAGACGCTTTAAATGTACACAACCAATAATACTATAAAGAAAATCGAGGAGGAAATTCTGCACATTTGATGGTGTAGAGGTAGTAATCACAGTTGGATGCCATGTGTAACTCGAAACACCAGAAAGCTTTTCTCTGTCATGGACCCTGAGTTATTTTGCCCGAGTTTTGAGTTCTTATATTAATACTTGGACTTTGTTTTGTTTTTTTTGCTGTTTTGACTTCTTTTTGAGTTTTGTTTTGTTTTTATGTAGCTGGTATTCCCTGGCTAGTTTCCTCATGATTACATTCTCTGTTTAGTCTTTAAATTGTAGTTTTTGTCATTAAATTTCTGTTTATGGTCAGATTTATAGTTTATATTTAATTCCTTGAGTTTCCCTGTTTCTTGTTAAATTTGCATCTCTGTGTCAGATGTTGTCCTGTTAAGTTACTTCCTGTTTTACTGGTACACAGTAGCTGTTATTTTCTGTGTCTTTTTCCTTTTTTTTTTTTTTTTTTTTTGTCATCCTTGATTAGTTTCAGTGGAGTCTAATTATCCTTCTGCGTCCCATCTTCCTGATTACCTATTTTGTATTTAAGCCCTCAGTTTGCATCTATTCTTTGCTGTGTTGCATTGTGTAGTCTGCGCATTTGTTTCTCATTTGTTCCTGTAGTGCATTCCTTGGACTCCTCTGGCTTCTAGTGACCCTTGTAATCTTTGTGTACTTTTTTTTGTTTCCCTTAGAATTTAATCATCCTTGATAAATATCTTTATTTGTATTCTGAACTCTGACCTTCTGCATTTGGGTGCACATTTACACCCACTTACACTTGCGTACAAAGGCAGCTGGCAGAAATCAATTAGAGAAACTGTCTTGTCCAAATAACATAAAGACCTGGATGAACTCCTTCTAAAATCAGACAAAACAGAGATTATTGTAATTGACCCTAAATATTTTTGGAAACATGTTTAACCATAGTTACTCATTACTTTGCATTACTTGAGCTCAAGAGACAGACAACTTCTTTATTTTGAAGATGATTGTGCGATTAAAAAGTTTGATTCTATTGACTGATGATAATTATGTGTAATTATGCATTTGGTACTTCAAATTGTCACGTTACTGTACTGAGCTAAACTGTTCCGTGTACAAGCTGTTTCCATCGAACTGCTAGGCAGAGTCAGTGAGTTGGGATTTACAGTCTGGGCTGCCCAAATTCCCATAGTACCAGCAACAAGATGGTCATAAGCCATCTTGACAGTCTACAAAGGATAGTTAGCTTGGGTGTGCAGACTTTCATGGCCCAACAGTTTGACTGAATTGTCAAGAATTTTCCCAGAACTGAGACAGAATTTGCATTCATCAGTCAACTGAAGCCTTTCTTCCAGCATGCAGGCATTGCTAAGCTTTTCCAGGACACTGAGCAGTGTCATTTCTAAATAAATGTGCTTTATAGACTCACCATACTTCCATATCTCCACAAGACATGTCACATGTGATTCAAGCCCATGCCATTTTCAAAAGTAAATTAAAAATATACTAAATGTAAGAAAATAAATGAATACATGATAAATGAATAGTCAAGGGGAGAAACCTACAAGTGTACAACTGTAGACATGTGGCAGTTGTAAACATTAGTACCACCATTCATCATTTTGGTTTTAATATGTTCAAAAAGAACCAAATGTGTGTGGCACCAGGCCCAGCAGAAATCTAAAAGAACTAGTATTGTGGCTGCTGGAAGCTGATCTTAAAAGAGCTAAAGGCCAAAGCTAATAAGCACTTGACTCAGACATGTCCAGTGACAGCAGAACTGTGAGGGGCAGACACTCCTGACCTTTACTCGTGTTGATAATGCTGTGGAGGCAAAGAGAAAGAGATCAGAGACAAAACTGAGACAAAGAGACGCTGCAAAGATTTACTATGTCCTGTCAGATAAAACAACCCTGTCTCCATAAAAGATGGAGCACTGTAAACTGTACAAACAGAATACAAACCATTGGTAAAACTAGCATAACAACACCAGGATATGTTTTTTAAATATGTACTTATTTTCAACTTGATTCAAACCAACAGAGATTCAAAGCACTGAAATGTTCTTCACTTCTATCTATGTAGACATGAATTATAAATCAGTTCAAACACCTAAAGAAACAATGATACAAAGATACAGTTTGACATAAAGTGTAAAACCAGCTGTAGCACAACAGTTGCTGTCCTAGAAAATCAACACATTGAATTGAATTTTACATTTTTCCGTTTTGCACATTTATACACTTCACAAGTACTTGTTAGGAATACTCATTTAATCAAATGGATACCAGAGAACTTGCACTTTGCACTTCCCCGCAAAACAACAGCCCTGCCACAAGTTGATGGTCAGAAGATGCTATAATTGTAGACCTAAATCAGAAGACAAGAGTCTCAGTCATATGGGATTTTTATTTTTTGCTTACATTGTTCTTTTCTAACTTTTTGGTTAAGTTTAGGTGAAAAAAAAAAAACACAGTTTACTACCCATTCAAACTGAAAAATCTTTCTTTTTATTATTATTTTATTATGTTTTAATAGACAAAAGGTACAGCTATTAAGTGATGTGTCTGTGGCTGTCCTGCTTAATTGCCACATGCTTTGGTCTTCAAGGTGTACACTGAGGTGTTTCCAGGCTGTCCTGGGTGCATATAGAGATTGAAAATGTGATGTCATTCAGGGGTAAAACCGCAAAGGATTCTGGGAACTCGTGGCAAGAGGTACTAGCACACGCAGGCTTTCAATTGAAATCAGTTACACAGCGATAAAAAGAAACACAAAAAAATAGCAAGAAGCTGTTGTATTATTAACTGCAATAGCCGGTCGCATGACAGCCACGGGAAGCTGACGGGTAAAGAGATCGGTTGTTATCGGATTACGTCATTGAAGAGAAATTGTTTGAGCCATGTTTCCGAAGTAACAGAGGCGACGGATGGCCTGGATTGCAGCCATTCAAAGACCAAATATAACGTCCCAGAACACTCCAGCTCACAGGTTAGTCTGCTCCAAGCATTTACACAAAGGTCAGTGTTTTGTAGTAGTTAATACGTCATTTTTCATAACATAACTGGTGATATAGGTTACAAGCAAGTCTGGCGCTGAACAGAAATTGTTGCGCTATGCTCCTTTGTTTATTGTGCATAAATAGTGAATTGTCCTGACACAATATTGCGTTTCGCTTCTGTTATTACCATGGTACATTGACAAAAACATATACTTTTATTCACAGGGTAAAACAGGTTTTTTTTTGTATCACCAATTGCTCAGTACGATTACAGCATACAATATTATTGTCACTGCTACATTTCTGTAATGCGTACCAGAAATTATTTCCACTACTAATTAATTACCGTTGAGCTTAAAGGTCCTATTAATAAACTGTTAACGAATGTGTATTTATGAAGATGATTTGTGAGACTGGTAAACTTATGATATGTACGATGGTCTTTCGTTCTACATGGTGCATTTCAAGGTCCAACACTGCCTTAGGAAGAAGACAATGAATGTTACCCAAGCCTACATTGGAACCTAGGGGTTCATATATTGTCATCCATCGCCAGTTTCCGCTCATCCACAGAATGAAAGACTTGCATGAAAGGCAGATGATTAAATTGTGCAGCTGTCAAAAGTCATTTACTTGTTACGAACAACACCAGCTGAATATTTTTGCCCCCATTTCAGACGGTGAGAGACTCCTATTGAATAGAGTGCATTATAGCAGTGAAAAGAAATACAAACCACCACCCACTGCAAACTCGATTATAGAATTATCAGCTTTTGGACAATGTCAAAAAAGCCAAATATACAGGCTCCATTTATAGGTAGAATTTATGGCACTGTTGTAAGGGATTGTATTATACTGCACAGGCAATTCCAATTAAATGCTTGGTGAATTAACTCATCTTTTGTGCTTTCTGTTAGCGTAATGTATACTGACTAAAAACTTTCTGGGTTATGCTACCAGTTAATTGGGGTTCATTAAAAGCAGCTGAACTAACTGACCATTATCTTTATTCTCCCTAATTGGCTGCAAATTAAATTGAAAATTGGTTTCCAGAAAACTTTATCCTAATTTTCCCCAGAAAGTTCCGGAATAATCATACATAATATAAGTCGTACTTTGGGGGTTTTTTTGGAAAATTTTTCTCCACAAAGACTTAATACAAGTAATGTGAGACAGGTTTGTCCTCTCACTTAATCCCTGATACCAACGGGATCCAGTTAACCTGTAAGGACTGACACCTGAAACCAACTCAATTTGTCCCGTTACTAGAGCATTAAGGAGTGTATGTAATAGGTGAAGAGAAAAGCTGCTCAGGCTGCACAGTTGCCCTTCTGCTTTACTGCTGAAGGGAGACCAAGCTTGACATGAAGCCACTGCGGACAGAAGCACAGCTATAAGAAGCAGATAGATGGATAAGCAAAGAAAGGACCACTGAATCATTAATAATGCATCGAAATTCCACCTGACAGGTACAGAAGACAGACAGGAACATACAGAGATAGACATGAGCAAAATGAAAAGTCAAAAGTTGAAAGGAGAGACAGGCAGAGGAAGAGGCAAGCTGTTACCTTAAGAGACAGGCAGCACAGTGAACAAACAACACTACAGACAGACAGGGAGCTGAATGGGAAAGACAGGCCTGGAATGAAGGTTAATCATTTACATGAGAATAGCAAGCCTGGATGGTAATTTCAGCAGCCTGATGACATGTCAGACGAACAGAAGGGCTAATGGGCTCGATGTAGCAGCAGCAGGCTGGGAAACATTGGATATCTCCTGCAGGGAAACTCCAGCCTATTTCCCCTCAAGCTTCAAGTGTAATACTGGAACTTTGAACAATGAACACACACACACTCACACACAGAGACAGGCGTAAATCAGTACTTGATTAGTTGGCAATTCGTAAACACAACAGGTTTCCAATTAAAGTTAAATTCGCATTTTAAATCAAATTCACTGAGAAAGTGATTACAGTGGCACAATAAGTCTTAACGTCTATTCCAGCATAATTGCAGCAGCTTTACTGATAATTGTCAGCGCTGCCCGAGAAAAGAACACGAACACTGCTATTAACATTTGGCAAGAAGATGTGGCTGACGAAATTAGTTTTTACTGATGAAAATGTGGCTGCAGACGGAGTGAAACTAATGACTACACCAGAAAACAGACTGCAAAGAAAAGGAGACAACTTCTAAGAAGCTCATTTAAAACACGGAAAGCAGATGGATGGGAAAGGGGGGGAAAAAAAATTCTACAAGGATTAAAAAAGAGGCTTGTGTGAGAAATGAGCGATAAACTGTAAGAACAGGAAATCAAAATGAAGGAAGATCTAAACAGAGAGGTGGGGAGTGATTCATCCCACAGGTTTTGGTAAGACAGACATTTATCTTCAACGAGCCTCTTGCCAGAGCTTTTCAGGCTTTTCTGCACCCAGATGTAAAAATACAGTGACTGCAAAAAATATTGAGTGTGCCACCTTTCAAAAGAATCTGCCATCTATATAAAAACAAGAATGTGTATATCGCTCTGAAGCGATACACAACATATAAACACATTTATCACTGCTTAGCTGAGCTTTTTGTGTGATAAAACTATGTGGCAAACAATAACATCGTCATTTCAGATGTGGTTTTTATTTGTTCAGCAAGTCTGCCAAGCACACTTCACGTCTCAACCGAGTCCCACAAAGTGGCAAAAATGGCTGGCTGAATCCAGTAACGCATATGCTCGTCCTGCATTTGCACATTGATTTCATCACGAACTCAAACCTGCGCAGAGAGCGAGCATGTGTTCAATAAAAAGACCTTGATCAAAAAAAAGAGAGCGAGCATGTGCAAGAAGCCAAGAGTGCTTGAACATTTTTTCAGTTGTTTTTTTTAATGAGCAGAGACAGAAATTTTAAATGTACCTATGTGTTCCCGTGTATTTCATATATCATATATTTCTGCCCGTTTGAACACAAAGGCCTGACATTGTTTGAAAATGGAAAGTTCGTGTAATAAGTTATACATTAGATCTTTATTCTCTGAAGAAACAGAAAAATGTAACAGTGCACTGAAATAGTTTCATAAACCACTGGCCACAAATAACTCTACACAGTACATTTTGGATATATGCTCAAGACTATCACCACCAGCAACAATGTCTCCAAGCTGTTTATGGCTAGGTTTTAAAGTTAAGCATTAGCAACCACTGTTGTCATTGCTGGAGTCAAGCAAGCCAAGCAAATCAATGATGTAGTCAAGCAGTAGAGCACCTGCTCTATACCTGCTGAGCTACAGCCATCTCTAATAACAAAAAGTCTTTGAAGTTAAAGCCCAAATTTAATAATACATGCATTTATATGTAAAAGGTATTTCAGGGCTTTGATAATCTCTGTTCATTTAGTGAGTAAATGAACTGAAAGGGAAGCTGCTCCTCTGAGAACAGCTACAGCAGCCAGAGTTTTTGCAGCATCAGCAGCCGCAGAAGCAGCAGTAGGAGTTGAAAATGAGACTGAGGCGTTCATTAATTCATCGATTTCCTCAGCAAACAGCCGGGATCGTGTGGGCTTTGCACCGTTAATACAGCTGGGAAGGAAATGTGACACACACGGCTCTCCTGATCTGCCACTACAACTTGATTTGAAAAATGCAGTAGTAGAATGACAGCTGAACCTGATTTATGAAGCCATCAGCAGCACAGTGGCCATTCATTACCCTCCTACTCCTAATGTCTGCGTTTTTGCAACTTGACGTGATTTTTACTGATTATTTTTTACAGTTATGATCCACGAGTATCGTGTATGACCTGACGTTCATGGCACTGAATTTCTCATTAATTATCATTTTTAATTAATCAAGAATCTGGCCGCTTGAGGGAGCAATACTGATAAATTATTAGCATGTAGAGTGGCTTTTCCTTGGCTAAATTCTAAGCTGTGCTCAAAACAAGTTGTTAAGTTAGTCTGTCTGCATTTTGGCACTGAACGAGTAGAACACACTCATGTCCTGAAAGTACTTTAGCTTTGAATTCAAAAGTGAAGTTTTAAACATTAAAGAGTTAGTGTAAATATTAAATATATGTCTATTATAGATTAAAATTGATGACGTGGAGTTATTGGCATAATTACCAAGGCTGTGACCCTGGAGAAGGCGCCACATTGAATGAAAAAGGACAAATATGTAGAGTTCTTATTTGGTTAGGTTTGTGCAAAAACAACTACTTGGTTACATTAAGGCACAGATCATATCAACTCTAATGTGTTTTACAGCATCATGGGCCACAGGTTCTAACTATGAATGATGCAGTGAATGACAGTGGGATTATGGTGGATTCTTCCCACACACAGAAATGTGGGTGCTTCTCTCTATTGGCTCATTACAGCTGCTGCTTCATCACTTGTCAAGCCAACAAACCATGTCCTTAACACTTCTTCAGAGATGCCCTTCATAAAAAGCAGGATGTTGCAAACAGCACCCTTACTGCTGTTAAATTGCAGTGCAATTTAACAAGTTGAAATAAAAGGCGGTAGGGAAGCTGATGTAGTCTATAAAATCAAATATGTGGTTCGTTGTCGGTAGTCATTCAAGTTTTTATTTTGTGTTTTGGATTTCTTTTTTGTTGGGATAGGTTAATTGAACAATCTAAATTGCCCATAGGTGTGAATGCGGGAGTGAATGTGAGTGCAACTGGTTGTCTGTCTCTGTGTGTTGGCCCTGCGACAGACTGGTGACCTGTCCAGGGTGTACCCCGCCTCTCGCCCTATGACAGCTGGGATAGGCTCCAGCGCCCCCCGCGACCCTGAAAAGGATAAGCGGAAGCGAATGGATGGATGGATTTTTTTTGTGAGTCTGTTGTAAAATCTGATATACAAAATTCTTTTTTTCTTTTATTTAGTTAGTGGTAGTTTTCACATTGAAACAGCAGTGGTATAATGGTGGCATAATCAAAGATGAATGGAATAGGAAACAGATCATCCTCCCAACAGTGTCCTGTTTGCAGTCACAGGATCACAAGTTCTGGAAGTGAAAGTCAATGTCTTTGTACTGCAGAGTGTTTCAGGATGTTAAAATCAGAGGGGGATACATTTTTATCCCCACCGGGCTTAAAAAAAATCCTTTAGAAGAAGCAGGGACGTGTAGACCCGGTCAAATTACACCCTAATTTCATCCCAGAATAAACTCACAAATAGCTCCGGCCACAAAAACTGAAAAAAAGTCCTTTGATTGCTGTTTACCTCCTGCAGTCTTTTTTCACAAATCAGTCAAAAGTCAGTGACATCACTTCCACTACCACCAATAAGAACAACATAGTGGGGGGGAAAAGGCCTTTTTCAGAACATGCCAATAGCAGGAAAAGCACAGGCAGTTCATTAACCAAAATTATGCTCTATGTAAGGATGCCAGTAAGTCGTAGCAGTGTGACAGTGTGCCAAAAAGCACAATAGCAGACTTGGGAAACTGTAGCAAGTAAATGGTATCCATTACTAATTTAAGTTTGGTCTTTTTATGGTAATGGTAAACTGATATACTTAATCACATTGAGGAAAATAAAAAATATAAGGCGGTAGATCTTTTTTTCCATTCTAGATTGTCTTTCATCTTGAGAGTCACTGTTTCTAGTTCCTATTTTACTTTTTCTGCCTGTGATCTTGAACACTGCAGTGTATACCCTGGACATTTCGCCAATCCGACGCAGGGCTAATACAGAGAGAGACCATTCACACTCACATTCACACCTATCGCCAGTTTAGATCCAACAGTTACTGAGTGGATGTCTTTGGACTGAGGGGACCTGGACAGAACCCACACAAAGACGGGGAGAACATGCAAACTCAGAACACAGAAAGGAGTGGTGGTGGTGGTGTCAAACTTAGGACCTTCTTGCTGTGAGGCAACAGTGCTAACCGTACTAATTTTTATTAGGAATTTTATTTTGAAAGTAATTCACACCTGTGATATCCTAATTGCTTCTATCCTTCCTTTATTTCTCAGTCAGCCCTACATCATCTTGTCTCCCTCCCCCTGTCTCTGTCAGCCTTGCTGTCCACCTGCTCACCCATCCTTGGTTGCCTTTATGTTTCTTCTTTTGAGTTGTATTACCATTTGGATTTGATTTTAAACCCATTAAGTTTTTCACTTTGTTCTCCAGTAAATTTTATTAACACTATCTCCAGCTGATTTTCCAAACTGTCGGGGTGTCTGCATTTATTACCTCATTTTAACTTCTTGTCACCTTTGCTCTATGACTTGCCAAAATCTCTACACTTTTCAAACCATCATTTATGCAATACAATGAAAAGAGAACTTGATTTGTCATTAACCTAAAGTTAAGCAACATTTCAGAGCAAAGTTGTTGACTTGTAAGACAGGAAAACAAATTGGCAACAACTTCAGCTGTAGCACAATTTTTCCATGCTCGGATTCTTTGTTTCCCAGGTGGTGGAAATCATTCAGATCCAGATTAAACCCATCTCACCCTCCCAGCTGATTTAGAGCTTTGATGTCAGGATAAAACACTGAAGCCTGCTCCCTGCAGAACGCTCCACAACAAACCACAATCTTCATTTTGTCAAAGCTTCACATCAGCATCCAACACAAGATTCCCTGCTGGGTTTTCATGCTGGACAAACAAACACCACACAGCTATCCTTCTAGTATCAGCATCCAATACAAATGGCATCAACAGAGAATAAAGACAAAGCAACTGGTGCATATTCTTCTGTTTTGTCTCGTCTTATAAATTATTCTGATCCTCTGTCTACCTCTAAACTAGTCACCAGTGGGCTGTCTGTTTGTCTGAGTAAATCAAGTAAGGAAAAAAATCCTGTTTGGTGTTTTGTGCTTTGAGGCCAGAGCTTCACAAAAGTATTTCTTCAGCTGATCTCCACAGCTGCAGAGCAATGCCTCTGTTTTAAAATGCTATTCCCCACTCAAGAAGCATCATACCAACAAACAGATCCACAAGATCATTTGCATCATTGCATTTACATTTAAGAAATGTTATGTTTTTAAAGCACATTTAACTCTCTGTCTCTCAAGCAAGTTTCTACTACTGTGTGTAAATAAAAAATATTGTTGTACACACTATATTTAAACGTGCTTGAATAAAATAAATAATAAGGATTAGAAAAACCTGGCCAGTATTCATCTGTAGTGAGATTATCAGTAAGTTATCAGTAGGGCTGGGTATCATTTCTACAACTGATTCAATCCTGCTTCACAAGGTCCTGATTTGATTCAATTCAATTTAATTTTAACTCAGAAATATTATAATTATGATCATTTGTCTTTGTATATGTAGTGTCAAAATAAGCCTTCACACCTTGTATATTAAAAATATTTAATTCAAACGTATTCAGATGAATATTTCTCTGCAATTACATACTCAGTGTAAACTTGGTATAAAAACAAAGCTGACACTTGTGAGACTTCATCAGAGGTGCAAGCGTCACAGCAGACGCCTTTGTGTCAATGTGACTGAGGATAAAACACTAAAAAATATGAAGGAGATTTTCCTGGCCAGGAAATTTGCTTTCTTGTTGGAGGTCATCAAAAAAACAACAAACAAAAACAGCACCCAACAACACTGTACAAACATTTGACTGGTGCACAATAAGCAAGCAAATAATGCAGAATAGGGATTTTTGATGGGAAACTGTTCTTGAAGTACACAGAGAGAGCTGTGCAGGAAGTGGGATTTTATTGTGTTGGAAGCAAAATAGCCAAAGTAACAGGAAATTCATGACAATGTTTTTCAAACGTGAAGCATAGTTTTGATCTTATGCTGCTGGTTCAGTGAATTTTGGTCGGAGAGTAACGAAACCTGCAGTTTTAGAATCTGTGAGATGTCGGCTTTCAGTATCTGCCGGCATGTAGGTGTTATCGTGTGAATCTGTTTACCTGCTCTTTAATCCTTTGCTGTTTTAACTGTTTGGTTGTTGTGGTCGAAATGAGCCCCAACAAATTCAGCATCCTGGATGAACAGGACTCCACTCACCATCGCACCATTCCAGGAAATTCAACTGAGCCAGGCTCCCAAAAGAAACCTGCATCTCCACTGGCCGGTCCCACAACCTTACAAAGAAACCAAACTTCTTGAGCTTCTCCATGGCCTCCTGCACTGCCTTGCACTACACAGCCAGGCTGTTCCACAGCCGATCCTGCCTTTCTCAGTTCAGGTATATTAACTATAGTGGGGGTGATTTAAACAGACATGTAGAGGTTGAAAAGAACAACTTCAGTGTATTTACTTTATTTATTAATAGACTCGATTAGCTTTTCTCAAAATGTAAATGAGCCCTTTCATCATTTTTCATGCATCTCCTGATTACATAGAAGATTTAACAGATTTAATCTCTAATCTGACCACTCTCCCCCAACACAAAATCTTGAATAATCGGGCCCCATCATATCTTCAAGACAGCAAAGAAAAACATCATGGTTCATTTACCATTTATCTATACATAAGGAAACGTTTTTGACAAAGCATGTGAAATACAAGAATTAGGTCATGAAACACAATTATTTTGAACCTCCAGCACTTTAAACAAATCCACAGCCAAAGTCCTACTCATTAAACACAACAGGTACCTGTGAATGACCCACTCCCCAACAACAGTAAAACCTCACCGTCTCTTCTGTTGAGTTTGGCAAAGCCTGGCGCATGGCTGGTGGACAGCTGTGAAGAGCTCCTGAAGGATGATGGAGGCAGGCTGGAGACCAGTGGTCTGTCACACACCTCTGTCACCGATAAAAAAAAGAGCAGAAAAAACATGCAAGGTTAGAACTTCATACAAAATATTGTGAAAAATTTGTTGTTCAAAATAGTCAAAAAGATTCATAAGAGGTTGTATGTTTGTGCTTTCAATATCTTCTGCACTGCAGACGAAATGGAAATGAAGGAAACTATGAAGAGGTGTGCATCATGACCGATATGTGACCCATCACGTATCTTTAAATCGTATTTCTAAATCATGTAGCAAATGAATGATTACTCTCAGTTCACTGCACTTTTGTTGGCATATGCGTTGTTAGTCCTAGATGAAATAAATATTAACTTAACATTAATGTTTGTATTCCTTTACATTTACATGCGTTTCCTCAAAATAATCTAATACTGTGTAGCTGTTGTAATCATCTTTGTAACACATGAGGAAAATCCACTGATTGGGTAATGCAAACAGGTCTGATTCTGGACCAACTGTAAAACGTGGAGTATCATCGGCTTTTCTAAATACACTGATGGGTGATGAAATGCTTCTCCCACTAAAAATGTTAGGTCCAGATGAACAGAATCAACTGTTTGGGACTGACACTACTGTTATGCTCTTCTTTTCAGCCTCTTGGGAGTTTTTCTGGTTTCCTATGGTTTAAATTTGCCCTGAGAGAATCTCGCATTAACTACTGATTATTTTTCTGATTTAACTTCTGATAATTGGACATCAGAATGGATTTTGACCAGTCTCTCAGAAACTCTAAATCCTTTGGGTTTCTTGGCTGCTGCTTGGCAACTTGAAGCTCCAGATCACTCTGCAGATTTTCTATAGGATTGTGAGCTAGAGAGGTGCTAGGCCACTTCATGAGCTTAATGTGCGTCTTCTTTAGCCACTCCTTCATTGACTTGGATGTATTTTTTTTTTTTTTTTTTGGATCATGATTATGCTGGAAGTCCTATTAAAGACACATCTTAAGTGATCTGGCTGCGGGAAGATTTTACAATGCAAGTTGTCCCCTCAATGCAGTGAAGTCATTCTGTACGCTTGGAAACATTATGCTTTCTGTTTTCTGGTGTGCTTGCATGTAAGAATAGCAATTTTTAGGTCACACTCAGCATTTCTCTTCCTCCAAGTACAGCGGGTTGAGTTCATGCTAAAGGGCTCAATTTTGGTTTCATCAGAGCACATCACTTTCTTACAAGACTTTACTGAGTCATTTAGACGTTCATCTGTAGGAGTCAGAATTCAGAGTCGGTTGCAGGAGATCAAATATTTATTTATGCAAGTCAATGTATAGCTTTTTGCTGGATTTTTGGTTGATATTCTGTCCCTCTCGGTTAAAATTAAACTACCATAAATACTGCTGACTCTTCATTTTTCTGTAAGAGAGCAAACTCACAAACAGGGGATAAACTAATAATCATTTCCCCCATTGAATTATAAACTAACATACTATACAATAAAAAACAATGTGTGTAATGAATGTTTGTTTTGAGATTGCCTTTAGTCTGAACAGTGCATCATGCTGCCCAGACATGAGCTCCACAAATTGTGTAACTATTCGCTAAAGCAAACTTTTTTTAATTTGTCTCATTAAGATACCACAGAGTGCTTGGAGGTGTTATCAGCTGTAAGTTTAATGTCAGAACATGCCTGTCACATTCATCTCCAGTCTCTCACTGAACCAATCAAAATCTTAAAAGAGATTGGATTACAGTCTCTAAGCTCATCTTCGGAGTCGAAGACGCGTCTGAGTGATTCATATAACAGAGATAAACAACAGAAACCATGCTGAGGATATCACAGTATCAGATGCAATTGGAAATGGATCAGCCTACATCTCTTAGCATGTGTAAAAACCACTGAATTGTTATAAACAGCAGGAGAGGAGCTTCAAATGATCGCCTTTTCAGGATCAAAGACATGCTGTGTTGCTCTCAACTTGATCGCTGTGCATTTTGATTTATCCGGTATGGCTGAGGGGCTTTTAATGCCTTCAGACAACACTTGGAGAAGCAAACAGTCCTTAAAATTGAAAAGCTAACATCTAATGAGTGTTTCATACGACAGCTATTCATCAATCCTATCGACTCTGAGTATAACAACATGAGTGGCAGAGTGGAGTCTAATCATTGAGAAGCAGGTTTAATGTTCCCTGGGTTGAAACAGGTCTTTCAGCTGTAATGGCCTCATATTAGATGAATGAACAGTCTAATAATGTCCAGTTGGATGAGTAAATGGTGTAATTCTGCCTCGATAGATAAATGAATGTTGCAATCATGTCGCCTTGTGGAGATGAATGGCATCCTGAGTGACTCATTACAGGCTGGATACTGATGTGGATGAATCGGTGTTGTCAAAAGAAACCTTGGTTTACAGATGATGTCCTGCAATCAAAACATCACATCACTAATGATGAAGAAGATCATTTGATTGTTTGCTTGTTTATGTATATATTATTTCATCTCATTATTTGTAGATAATGATTTTTTTACAGACTTAATTCTGACAGTTAATTGAAGCTGAGGTGAGCAGAAAAAAACAAAACAAACAAAAAAAAAGCCAGAATTTGGAAAACAGACAGCTTTCCATCTCCTACAGCTCTCCTTCTGTTCTCAGTCTCTCCCACCAGACAAGTAGGAGGCTTTGTGCTAAAATTAAGCTAGTCCCAATGTTGGTTTCACCCTGAATTTAAACCCTGCTGGCCCAAGTAAAATCTACTTAACTCTTTGCAACACCCGATACTTTCTTAGTCTTTATGCTGGTTATCTCATCTGGTCTGGAGAAAACAGTGGAAACCAGTGTGTCTAAAGCCTGAAAACAGCCCAGAGCCTACCCCAGATTAAAGGCAGTAAAACTGAATATATGGAGTAACAATTTACTAACCAAGAAATCAACACACAATACAAATTAAATTTTAGTTTTACGAGATTGTCGTTGGTCTGCACGGCGTAATCGTATCTCACAGATATACACACAGATTCAGCCCCATAAATATTCATCGTTTTCCTCTCAAGCTGCAAACATAAGCTAAAGCCAAACTAACACCTCCTCCCTCTAAATCCTCTCTGTTAATGGATGTTGTTCTCCACCACTGAGACAAGAGCCAATTACTATGATTCACGCAGCAGTCCAATCTGGGCCCACAACTCTGACAACAAGGCTTTAGTTTCGATTACTCTGTCAACATCAGTGCACTTCATCTCAACAACACAAGGTCTTCATCCGCCCTCCCAATGTTCACCAAGGCCCAGTGCTTTTACTTGTTGATGAGAAAT
Source organism: Haplochromis burtoni (assembly GCF_018398535.1). Classification (NCBI taxonomy): domain Eukaryota; kingdom Metazoa; phylum Chordata; class Actinopteri; order Cichliformes; family Cichlidae; genus Haplochromis; species Haplochromis burtoni. Next base: position 2,176,790 of record NW_024582388.1, on the reverse strand, counting down.
ACCACACCATTTAAATGAGTGAGTGACACAGATTTCATAATATCCATATTCAACAGACTCTATATGGACAAAAAAAATGGGTAAAGTATGCATTTACAAATATTCGTGAAAGAATGGGCTATTTGAAAGAGCTCACCGAGTTCAAGTATGGTACTGTGATAGGATCCCATAGTTACAACTACTCAATCTGTAAAATTTCTTCCCCCCTAGATATTCCATGATTAAGCGTACGAGACATTATTGCAAACTGGTGTGTTTAGGAACCACCACTAAACAGCAGAAAGTTGTGCTGTCTGCCGACTCAATAACTGAAGAGGTGCAAGCCTGTTCTGGCATTAACATCAAAACAACAAGTGTCCATACAATATATGTCAGGGTCCTGGGTCTCCTGACCCAGCATGTTTAGTTCTTTGTGATTTTTGTATTATTGTACTTGTGTGAGTTATTCTATGGTTTCTAGTTTCGATCCCTTGCCCTTCATGTTTCTCTGTGTCCCCTCTGTTCTGTGTAAGTCTGTGTCTGCATGTTTGAGTTTCCCTCTGTGTCTTTTGGTTCTTAGAGTCCTCTGCCTTATGGTTTATGTCTCTGTGTTTCTTAGTTGCTGTCTCCACCATGTCAAGTTTGCGTCTCTGTGTGATACTTCCTGTTTTACTTTGATGGGCCGTGTCTTATGTGAATGCATCCTGCTGTGCTTGTCTCGTCAGTCCTGATTTCTCCCAGCTGTGCCCTCTTGTGTCTCATTCCCCTCGTTACTTCCCAGTGTATCTAAACCCTATGTTTCTCTGAGTCAGTGTCGCGTCGTCCCTCTTGCTGTGTGGATCTCCCTGTGAGTTTTAGTTTGTTGTTTCCCAGTTTAGTTTACCTTGTATGCCCATTTTTCTGTGACCAGCAAATAAAGCTGTGGTTTTGAGTTCATCCCTTGAGTCTGTGAGTCCTGCACTTTGAGTCCTCATCTCCTGCCTGCCACACGGCGTTTCATGACAATATATTTCACTTTGTAGGTAGCAATGTCAATTTAATAAACCAGTTAATTTTTATCATAGTTTTCATCAGCGGCCTTTTCTAAAGAAAACAAGTTGATAATTGAATGAAAACTAAAAAAGAAGGACAAAGACTATGACAAAATGTATTGAGATTTTTGTCACGAATAAAAAGGAAAATGAAATTTATTCTGCAAGTTTAAATCAGAACTAGTTAAGTTATGTAGAAAGGTGGGACGAGTTTGGAAAGTAGCCAATTACAAGTAATTTCCTTGTGCAGTAAGGTTAGACACACAAATCTGATCTGCTGCAGACAAACAGGGTGGGACTCCGGGGAGTACAGCTAACTCCCATGCTCCCTGTTTCTCAGGAAAATGTGACGGAAGGGAAATGTGTTTCATTTGATGTGAATGAAAATAAGATACCCCAAAAGTTGATTCTGTTCATCTGAATGTAGCGATTTCAGTGGGAGAAACGTTTCATCACTCATCCAAGTGACTTCTTCAGTCTCAGCTGACTGCAGGTTTCCCCAGTCTTATAAATAGTTCATTTGCATAATGACTGAAACCAGCCCACTGAATTGACAATAGGGCTTTGGAGCGTGATGTCACGGGGGTGGGCGTGGAAAGGATTTTGGCCCGATCCGCCATTTTGGGGGTCTAAGTAAGGAGCGAAAGCATAGCCATGGTTCGTACTTGCTGTGTGGTCGGCTGCAATGTTCGATCTTACGACCGGCACGGGAATAAGTTTCGATTGTCTTTTTATGCTTTCCCAACCTGGAAGCAACATGAAGGAGCTCATGTATCGGATATTACCAAACGAAGGCGTCTAGCCTGGATAGCAGCCGTGAGACGAGCTGATATCAAGTTCTGTTACGTCTCCAGATATCAGCTGGTGTGCTCAAGACATTTTCATTCCGGTAAGTTCTAAATATGTTCACATCACACTTTATAGCTGAATAATATTATCGTTGGTGGTCTCGGAAGTTATAGAAATTGCGATCAAACATAGAATGGAGTGACTTGATTGGTTGATGTAAAGACAATAAATGAAATGAGACAGGAAGGACACAAATTGGCGTTAATAATTTACCCGATTATCAATGTGTTAACTTGCATGTACTTTACAATTATGGGCATATAATATGATAACGATATTTTAGCAGTTAAATGATAAATGTGTAACATTAATTATGGTGGGGGGTGGAAAATGGCTATTTCACTCGGTGCACTCCAGCTGACTTACTTTGACGACGTACTCAGAGTTTGGCGGCTTGAAAATAGCCAAATCTTGCACCCAGCCATTTGTAAATTGGATGTGCGCCTCCAGTGACTTGTAATTACGAAACTGGTTCGCTGTGTAAGCGCTTACTCCACAAACAAGATACGTGAAGATATCGGGGTAGGACAGTGGCGGTAAGTCGTCTGGGTCTTTACTCCACTGCCGTATTTCAAATGGGTCCAGATTTGCGATGCACTCTATTTTTTTTCAAGTACTGCTGCTTCGCCTCTGGACGCAATCGGTCTCTATACCGTCCGTTTTCTTTTGAGCTGCTTTTAAGCATGTTTCTTGTCGTCGTCGTTCCAACACAGTGTGTTTGTTTTGATTCGTAGACCCCGAAAATGGAGCTGCGCTCCCACAATGCATTGCGGCGTGACGTCAACTCCAAAGCCCTATGGGCTGGGAGGTCAGTTCCTTAATCTTAATTATGCAAAGTCTCATGACCATTGATCAAAACCCACTGGTCATTGGCCATGAGTACCAGTCACAGAGAGTTGGGGGATGGCTCACAGCATTGTAAGATGGTGAAAGATGTACCCTTAGGCCTCCTCCTCAATTCAGAGATGGTCTTTCCCTTTTCATGTGTTCATAAGATTGGGAAAACCTGGACTCAGCTGAGACTGAAGAAGTCACTTGGATGAGTGATGAAACATTTCTCCCACAAAACGCTACGTCCAGATGAACAGAATCAACTTTTGGAGATTTACTTACCTGGATGATTGAGAATGCATCAAGACGAAAATAAGATACCTTGTAAACCGTGTTGAACGGATAAAAACGTTGTTTAAAAAAAACCTTCTAAACTTCTACACTTCATATATTAGTCAACTGAATCAATTTAGTTGACTAAAACTAGAATAAAAGCCTATGACTCAAACTAAATCAATATTTGCCGTCAAAATGAACACTGGCAGGTAGATTTGTAGATGACATATTGTAGAAAAATTTTAAAAAGGCACATGTCTTAACTTATTGAATGGCTGTTTTGAAAGTAAGAGGTTCTTTTTCTTTTCATAATGATCCATTACAATAAGTGGACCAAATTAATAACAAAATATAAGACTTCGGTGCTTGAAACATAATATGGCTGATAGTACTTTTAACAACACTCAATTATCTGGGGGTAGCTTTTAAAATTAATGTGTCATTTAACCTTGACTGCTCCTGTAGCCGGTGTCTGAGTGAACTGTTTTTCTCAGTGAAATTTTGGTTTGAGAAAAACTTCACAAACAAGCTCTTTTGCCAAATTAGCAGGGATCTGCTTTCATTGTAGAAACGAGTCTAAGTATGTCTGAAGCCAGTTGGCCTGACATTTTCTGAATGTTTTCTGCTGCTTTCTCAGTCAGTCATAGTAACGAGTATAATAATAATAATTACAGTGCTGTGAAAAAAATATTCTGCTCATTTCGAATTCTATATTTTTATCTTTGAACTATATTAGACCAGCTTTGTAAAATGTTTTTTTTTATGTTAGTCTTGGGTTCATCCACTGTTTGACAAAGATCCCCTCATTTTAAAAGCCAGCTTTTTCCTCAATGGCTGCCACTCATAAACAGGTCTGAGCAGCTTGTTGGGCTGCTGAGCTCACAGACAGATGTCACCTGAGATGACCAGAATAAGCACATCACCTCTCTTTGTCAACATACAGATCAAAGATTTAATAAAAAAAATGAATAACAACTGGGTTTAACATGCAGCCTTGAGCTCATAAGACATGAATTGCAAAGTACTGACCTCAGAGTTTGCAATTTCCTGTTTTACACACAATTATTTTCATAATTCTGTGGACAGTATCTGATTTGATTGAACATTCATACATATTTATACCACCCAGCTATTCAACAATCATTAGAAGATGTCTCTTTTGTCCTCTGAAGTTTTCCCTTTTTGTCTCACTCATCCAGATCTGGCACTGGCACACACTTGTGGGTGTTGGGAGAGCTCTCAGTATGAAAAGCAGGTGAATTACAGTAGTCTGAAGAGGTGAGATAAGAGGGACGGCTCTACAACGCGGAGTGCTGCGATCCCTGAGGAGATAATGTGTGGTGAGAGCACAGCCTCGCTGAAGTAACACTCAAGAGGGAGACTCACAAGAGGGAGTTTAAAAACACTTGGCCAGTTTTCTTCAGCGGCGCTGTGGCATTTAAGAGCCGACATCCTTGACAGTGTGACCAGTAGAGCACAAACAAAGACAGCTCAGAGGAAAATGGAGCTAAATGTTGAATACCTGCTGGCCTCTGCAGCCAACGAACCTCAACACTGACCCTGGCTGTGTTGGACAGAGAGCCTTTCTGAATATTAAACTGCTGCACCTTCCTGAAAACAAGCACACCTCCTGTCTTGGTGTTAGCCTCAACATTTAATTGAGGGTAGACTCGCATAATAACACATCTCCCCTGACATTTACATTTTAGACTTCCAGGAGTGTAGAGTTAAAGGTGTGTGAGCCATAAAACACTCAACAGCAAATAGCTGAACACATTTTTATGACATTAGATGGCCTATTATGGCGAACGACACCAGGGAAACGAGACCTGTTTTGCTTCAAGATAAGAATACGCCACCGAGAGTAGAATAGGATGTTGAAAAGAGAGTGATCCAGGTTGCAGATATTTGCCTTTTTAGCCTATAAAAATGTATAGGAATTATAGGAGAAAATATCAAGGTGGAAAATAACACAATTCACTTATCTAACACAGATGAGAAAAGCAGCTCTTTTTGCCTGAGGTGACAATAATAAAAGAAGGAAAGCTCCCACTGTAATGCAGAACTCCACTGACAAAAAAAAACTATTATGTTGACACTTGAGTGATGGGACAATACGTTTCATCTCAATAAAATATCCTTCCATCATCCGAAAGTTTAATCATTTCTGGTACCTGAGTTAGATTTAGGAGTATGAGAGTTAAACTTCGCCTGTCCATTCATCCACAGTGTCAGTTTTATTATTCAGGGTGAATAAACTGTGAATCTGACAGCAGTAAAAAGTCTCAAAAGATTAAAAAAAAAATTCTCTGGAGTGCCAAGGCCTCGGCGTTGCCAAGTACAATTAATCACCACTGACTGACAGGCACACTAATACTTGGCACTGAAGAGACAAGGAGGGAGATCACGGCTCATTCACCTGCATTGTCCACTTCTTTACTGTTTTACTGAATAGAAAGTGCCCACAGAGTGCGTGACAAAGCTGAGGACCTTGAATACCGATGAGCTCCATCCATCACCTCAGCAAACAGAAGGTGCTGCACTTCAGAGCTCTATAAGCCCCACAAACCCAAAGTTCAGTGCCTGTCAGTGTGAGCGGAGCCAACTTATTTAGCCGTTCAAAGCACGTAGCAGTAAGCAGGATAATGAGGCTCCAGTGATGGCTGTTTTTGCTCCAGAGCGCTAACAATCATCCTCAAGCAGAAAACGTCAATGTTTATTTTACTAATCTGCACTACTTCTGCCTCGAGCTTGACCCAAAGACGCTGAACCTGGGTGTAGCGGTGAAATAAAAAATGATGCGTATTCAAGTTTACCTTTTTCCTTTTGACTCAACACTACTTTATGGGAAACTAATAAAACAAGAAGAGACAATAAAATCACAGAACTGACCTGAGAAAAGAGCAAAAACACTACTAGAAGGGCCAGAGTTCCAGTTTAGCTGCACTATTCTACACAGCAGAACACATCCATGCATTCGCTTTCGTTGCCCAATAAACAGTTAACATCACAAAGACAAACAATTTACTACAATGTAACAGAAATCAGCCCCAAATTTGCTTTCTTGTGAAATCACTACCTCTGATTATGGCTTGACAGATTCATTGACTATACTACTGGCACCACCTTTGACTAATTGCTATTGTTTCTGCTATTTTACCCCTTCCCTTCTGTCTCTTGTTGTTGCTCTCCTGTTTTCCCTGCCAGCCTCACCAGCTCCATGCCATCCCTCCCTCTGTTCAGTTCACCCAGTCTGCCATAGCCTGCCAGCCTTTTCTCCAGCCTCTCCAGCTCTTCTTCCTCAATCTTTAACAAAGCCTCGCTCAACTATTTGCCTGTCTAGTTCCCAGTTCACCCTGTGGGTCAACAAAGTTGTTTCTTAACCAGTTATTTTTACAGCTAGCTTTACAGCTTTTTGCATCACTGAAATAAAATGTATATATATGCATGTCTTCCAAGTATTTGGAATCATCACTGAATTTATTTCATGTCTGTGCACTTTTGAGTTAGGCTGCACATGAGCTTTTATGATTTTTTTTTTCTCACAGCTGTAGGACATTGTTTTGTTGTGGTTATACATTTCTTCACAGATCTGGACCAGAGCATCACTGAGCTTTTGGACAGTTTGAGGTGCAACCTGGAAGTTTTGAAAAACATGAGGTGTCAGGATCAGTCTGTAGTATCACTTCCTTAATCCTCCAGCATCTGCCTGCATACTCTTGCCACATGAGGCTGGGCACTTTGCTGTACCAGGAGGAACCCAGGCCCCACTGCACCAGCATAGAATCTGACAATGGGTCCAAGGACTTCATTGTGATACGTAAGGGCCGTCAGGGTGCCATTGTCTAATCTGTAGATGTCTATATGTTCCTCCATGGATATGCCTCCAAATAGCATGACTGACCTCACCACCAAAACAGTTGCTTGATGTTTCAGGCACCAAAACATTCTCCATGGCATCTCTAGAACTTTTCCTATCTGTCCCGTGGGCTCAGGGTGAACCTGCTCTCATCTGTGAAAAAGTGGTGGACCTGCCACTTCTGGTATTCTATGGCAAATGTCACTCAGGTTCCAAGGTGCTGGGCAGTGAGCACAGGACCCAGTAGACATCGGGCCCTGAGACCACCCTCATAAAGTCTGATTCTGATTGCGTGGTCAGAGATATTCACACCAGTGGCCTGCTGGAGATCATTTTGTAGGGCTTCAACATTGGTCATCCTGTCTGTCTTTGCACAAAGGACCAGACACTGGTCCTTTTGATGGGTTAAGGATCTTCTGCAGCCCTGTCCAGCTCTTCGAGAGTAACCACCTGCCACTTGGAATCTCCTCCATGCTCTTGAGACTGTGCTGAGAGACTCAACAAACATTCCTCATTGTTGTCTCTCTAGTCCACCTATTGTTAATGTTAACAAATAAAAACTACAGCTCAAAAATCCAAATTAAAATGAAGTAAAAACTCAAATGTCCGTTTGATAGTTTAGAATTATGTTATGTTTAGATTCAAAAAGTTCCCGATTTAAATGTATAAATTCAGGTCTCTTCACACAGTTCTCAGTCTCCTCAGTATACACTTTATTGTTTCCCTGTCACTCCCCAGGCTGTCTTGATACTTTCCACAGTTAAGTGTTCCAGCTGTTCAAAGTTGTATTTCCCATTTCATCTTCCTAGCTAAGGTTGCTCATTTTCTTATCTCTGCCTAAGTTTCTTCTCTCGCTTGTATTCCTACTTCCTAGTCTAGTTCTTGTTGTGTATTGCATTGCTTTTTTGCACCATTTCCCTCATTTGTTTGCCTTGCTGAGTGACCTCCCAACATGATAAATAAGGGTCTTTTAATGAGCTAATAGAATGACATTTGAAGCAGGCAAATGATACTTCTCTATATTGTTGACTCTACAGCTCCTCAGTTTCTTTGAATCTCATGAATGTCTAACCTTTTTACTAAATCCACTGATGTCAGTTTACTGAAACAAACTGAATTGTGCATGTTTTCTGGGGTAAATAAGTCTTGAAAATGTTTTCTTCTGTGTTTGCTTGTAAAAAGAAAAAAAAACAATTAAAAAAAATTCCAAATACAGATTTAATCATGTTAAATAGAAGCATCTCATTTTTTTTTTGTTTCAATTGATTCCATATTCTTAAAATAAAGAGATAATGTTCACTTAAATAAATGAAAGGCAGACATGGCTACTGTAGCAAGTAGACTGGAAAATGGAGAAAAACAAAATAATGATCTCATTAAAAAAAATCAGTGACAGCTTACATATGCCCTAAAGATGAACGGTAAACAAAAAATACACTAACAGTTCTTTTTTTTTTTCATTTACACATTATGTAAGATTTATATTCCGGCCTTGATAGACAGAACAAGCTGATTAAAACTGTTGAATTATTCAACAGCAGCCAATATCTGTTCTAAAGCTGCCTGTGGCCCGACTTGTTAATTGATTAATTGAAATGCAGAGCAGTGTAGTGTGCTAACTAATACCCTGAAGGTAAGGACATGGCAGGAGCGCTCCTCTCCTGGTTTAATTAGCATTGCTTTGACACATAATTAATAGCACAAGATGAGAGAAGCTGATCAGGCTTTAGAGCAGCATATGGCACCTACCGTGCCACCTACAGTACAGCCGCACTGTAGCTACAAATGCCCAAAATAAGTAATTCAATGCAGTTTGACATAATTTGGGGTACTGCATTCTACCATAGCCTTCTACAAATTACAGTATTATATTTATGCTGGCAGACACACCAGGAACCAGAATTTTTATGCAGATTATAGTAAAAAAAAAAAAAAAAAATGACAGTACAGCACAGTGGATGGAAAGCAGACTTTGATAATCTGCCCTACACCACAAGGGAACCAGACACAGTCTTTTTTTTTTACTTATTCTGCAATTTGAGCAGGAAAGACAAAGAAATAACACAAAATACTGATAAGATGGAAATGGACTCTGCAGCAAGAATGAAGCAGAATCAGTAGAAATGCTGAACACACTCATTCACAACACAAAGCTCTCTTTCATGGTATGGTTCTCATTTTTGTCCAGCTACTTAAAATGTTCGTCCCATGATGTCCACAGCCTGAATTACAGACGTAAATGTTAAAAATAAATGACAACAAATTTTAATGATGACAGGAAATTGGTATTTGTATCATATGACCGAAAATAAAACCTATTAGGTCAAAAATATTTCGTATAGCATTGCATAATCTAGAGGCAGTTCTTGTAAACAAGATTGCTTTTGGCTAAGAGAAGATCAATACCATCTCTGAACTGTATATGAGGCTGGCAGCGGATTGGTGGTGTACTCACAATGGCTTCTGTTGCCGTGTACTACTCCTGAGCATGAATGACCTCCTCCCCACTCCTCGTCTGGTCCACTCTCACACTGTGCTTAATGATTTGGGCCAAAGTGTGCTTCAGTTTGTCTCGGAGTTTCAGCTCCTCACTCTTGTGCTTCCTCTCTCTATTGTTCACCTTTTAAAAGTGCTCTTATTTGCAGAGCTGAATGAGTTTATAATATGTATTTTGTTGCTTAACTGTGGTAATTTTTGAAAATGGTGATGCACTGTATTAATTTATTAACTGACACAATGATGGAGAGTCATGCTTAGGCACCATTACCAATCATTCGGGATGGGAATCGAGAATCGAGTAGTCCAATTCCTTGGAATCGTTAGTCTGCCTGCCTATCGATCCCGATTATCGGTTCTTGCACTCTCGCTATGATCAGCTGATTTCAGTTCATGTGTCAGAGTAGGGAAATAGTGGCACAGTTTACAGCATGGATATGGGCATTACTTTTATTTTTATTGCACAAAAGGATGAGGGCGGGATGGTAAAATGGAGATTGCTCCAGGACAAAAACAACTGAATCATACTGTTAACACAACTTCGGCTCTTCGCAAGCCAGCCATAAAACACAGAGTAATGTTAAGCCTGAGTGAATGCTGATCCCAGGATGAATGTCTTTATTCTGGGTGTAATTAAGTAATGTACTGCGTTACTGCTAAGAAAAGTGAAAACTTTTTACATTACTTTTTTGAGTAATAACCCCAACACTGATCACAACAAAGACGTTAAATACCTCCAAACATTCAACATGCAGCATGTAATTAATTTGCATGGATGTAATGTCTTTGATACGCTGCTTAGAGATGGTGGTGACTCTCAAAGTGGAGCCAATGGGAATCACTAAGGAATCGAAACGATAAGCGATATGACAGTATCGATAATGGAATCTGAATCACTTATTTCTTATCAATTCCATCCCTAACCCATCACACTACAGTTACGGTACGCAGTAAATATAGTAGGCTAACATTTTATTTATGTAGCACTTTTCAAGACAAAGATCACAAAGTGCTTCACAACAAAATGCCAGATCGCAGCAGTCAAAAATGGTAGCTTTGGGGGGGTCAAACGTGCTTTCGTACAGTAGAGGTTACCCAGTATAGGGATACACTAGCTTAGCTTAGCATGAAGACTTCAAGGAAATGGCTAGGCTAGCTCTGTCCAAGAGCAACAAAATATACCTGCGAACAACTCTAGAGTGAGTTTTACAGGTGTTTTGCAGGCTGTGTTGGCCAGTTCTGGATAAAGCTGGTAGCTGATTTCAGTCAAATCATATTCCCAGATGACATACCATTCCTTTGCATAACAACATGTACACCAGTCAACAAGCCCTCCATATAAACAACCACTTCAGCCTTATTGAAACTTTACATATTGATTATTTTTCTTGTTTTGGATACAGTTGAAATTCCACCCTTCGGACTTCCTTAAAAGTATCAGGTAACATCACGGTGAACACTCCAGAGTCTTGTTAAAGTAGTGGTTAGATACTGAAAAGTGGCATGAGGTGATAATTTGTCTTTGAATGTATTTATTCATATGCATGCAAGGGGTGCATTCAGGCTAAAACTGCTAAGCTTCTCATTAACCAATAAACACGCTATGCTAATTTTAGATCTTTTTCCTGGTCTGATCAGCTTAAATCATAAGTATAATCAGCCCCGTAATGGCCTTCTCCTTTGGTGTCAACAGACGTGTCAACATCATAATACAGCCCACACAAACTCCATCCTAATGCACAGGCAGTCTGCATTATAACATATCACTGCCTTTCAAAGAAGAGAACAATCGTCCTCCTTTTTGAGACATGCCACAATGAATAATGACATGAGAGTCATTGCGGGATACAGGATTCAACCAAATGAAGCGGCCACAATGACAAAGCAACATTTAAAATCTATTCATCTTTAAATAGCAGGGTTTATCATACTTGAACTACTGCACAGAAGAGTTGAAAGACACTGCTGAGAAACAGGATTTTCTCGAGGGTTCAGATCAACCGCAGCTGAAACCCAAAGCATTCACTCACTGTGAATCATAATGCCAGAATTATGCAGATTTAGAGGGAATGCTGCAGGCAAAATCACTCGTACTGATGGCTCCGGGGGGAAATGTGTATAATAAAAAATCTACTAATCCGTCAGCTGCAGTAAGTAAATGATTTGAATATATTTGACTCTTAATTGAAAACATCAACACATCTTCAGAGAAAGAAAAATTTAATTTGTCTCTAGCATTCAGTCAAAAGGATCCCAGATATTTGTATCACCGAGGCATCTTATTTTAAAAGTGAGACATTAAACTGAATGACACACTCTGGGTTTAAAAGGAAAAATGAAAAAGCAATTTTCTCATTAGAGTTAATGATGCTTAAAGAACATACTCAGCACAGGCCACTGATCTATAGTGTTGTCCATTATGCTAAAACTCTAACCACATAAAGACCAAGTATACTTAAGAAACAGTTAATCCACCAACTGTACTCAAGATTAAAACAACCTGATGACAGACAGGATGCAAACTCCTGGACTGTACTAGGAACTGAGGTAAATGACCTTTAGGATTCACTTTTATACAATAGATATAATTTCCCTTTTAACCCTTACCACAAAAGGGTGTAGTTTCACTCAATATTGTAAAAAGTATTTCTGCTGTATCACTCAACTAAACTCTCTAAACAGGTCAACAAGTACTGACAGTTAGTTTTCCACAAATTGCATCACCAGTGTTCCACATATCTAAGAGGAGAAAAAAATCGATTTGCCAGTTTAAACTTCTCTCTCAAATTTTGAAAGTTCAGTATCTCAAGTTTCCCTCCCTGCAGGCCTACTAGGTTGTTGTTGTGGCTGTCCTCTAGGTCATTCGGTGGTCTCTTCTGTGGTTGGACACACTAACATCGTCTTGGACTGCAGCTTGGATGACATTCCTTTTCCTGCATTGGACTTCGATAGGACGGGCAGTTTAACAAAATAAGGACCAGAATGGGGATTACAGTCCTCAGCTACAATCCAAGACAGCAGGAAACTCACTGTAGAGCAGAGATGGGCAGTAACGCGTTACTGTAATCTGATTACTTTTTTCAAGTAACGAGTAAAGTAAGGGATTACTATTGCAAAAAAGGTAATTAGATTACCGTTACTTTCCCGTAGGAACGCTGCGTTACTGTGTTACTAAAACCGTGATTTTTTTTGCGAGAATGTCTCGTGACAGTGACGTAAGCGAGTGCAACGTTCGCGACAACAGCTGTGTGCAGATCAGCAATGGATCATATATCGATGGGGGAGAGAGTATGAGCGTGCAGCGTTTAAAGCGTGGAAGTACTGACCTTACTTTGAGTTTGATTCCATAAAAAGTGACAAAAACATTAGTGTCCATCGTGCGTGGGAAGAAAACTTCTTTTTACAGCGGAAAAAAAAACCCTAAACAAGCACCGAGTGCGCTACCACGTAATGGGGAATTCACAGAGAAACTTGCGGATTCTTCCACTGACTGCTGCGGCACACCTGCACCAGAGCAAACCTCAGCCTGCTTTACAGGTGAAAATAGAGCAACAGGACCGCTAGTCTTTGATTTTATTTATTTTCTGCTGTGTTTTACTTGCATCTATTTGAAAGACTGAGTGTAAACACAAAAAATATTTTATTTTATGTGCTGGAATGTGCAGAAAATAGGTTTAAATGTTAAACTAATTTATTCAAGGCAGAGAATGGTGCATATAATTTAATTTTTGCTTGATGCATGAAGTTAAAAGATTAAAACTGATAAAACAAGTTTTAAAAAAGGAGACTTTTTCATTTGATTACATTTTGTATGATGGATTATGCAGAAAAAGTAGAATTGGGCTGAAAGATCTATCACTTTATCACCTATTCAGGTTGTAAATCGTTGTTTTTAAAAAGTAACTAAGTAATTAATTACTTTTGAAAATAAGTAATCAGTAAAGTAACGGGATTACTTTTTTGGGGACGTAATTAGTTATTGATTACTTTTTTCAAGTAACTTGACCAACACTGCTTTAGAGGCAGTTGATTACTGTATATGTTGGAAAGTACTTGGCCATGTACCGAAGCTCCTCAGCCATGTAGTCAATGCCACGAAACTTCCTGCATACAGATTTTGTTATTAGGTGGTATGCCACTTCAAGGCTGAGTTGCTATGGTTTCTAAATGCTTCCACTTTACAATAAAGCCCCTCTATGGCATGATTTTTTTATGCTATGAGGGTACCAAAATGTCACAGTTTTCTGTATATACAGTGGTCCCTCGTTTATCGCGGGAGTTACGTTTTAAAAATAACCCACAATAGATGAAATCCACGAAGTACCCAGATTTATAGAATGAAACCAAAGATCAAACCCTGTTTTCAGGTCCATAATATGGGAATAGAGCAGATGCAAGACAATTTAACATTAATGAATCAATGGTACTGAAGTACAGAAAGCAAGAAGAATGAGTTCAGTAACGTTTGACTGTATCTGACTGTTTTGTTTCGCCTAATGCATCTTATAATCCGGTGTGCCTTATGGTCCGAAAAATACGGTAACTTCTAACTTCCTTTAGCATGTCCAGAAGTCCAACTTTTTGTGTGATGGTTAGCATCTTCCTTTGCCCTTTGGGTGCTACCGCAGGTGTCTTTGAGGGTGCAAAACGTTTCGTCGACAGTGTTGTGTTTGTTGGGGAGAAAACTTACAAACATACAGTCACACTGCTAGCGATCGAAGAGTTATGTAAATTTGACAAGCTGAACGCATTCTGTACTGTACAGGAGACACGGCACGAGATTGACTGACAGTGGTCTGCAGCCGATCAGGACGCAGAACAAAATGCGCTGTAATAAAAAAAAAAAAAAAAAAAAAAAAAAAAAAAAAAATGACACACACACACAAAATCAGCAAAACAGCGAGACCGCGAAAGGTGAACTGCGTTATAGTAAGGGACCACTGTATTTATGTTTAGCACCAACACCGGTACAGTGTCTTAAAAGCACTGATATTGGGATTTGGTGCTATATAAATAAAAACTAAATTGAATTGAATAAAATTAAGCAAACATCAAGTTATTTTTCTTATAAGCACTTAATCCAATAACTTTATAACTGTGTTTGTGTGTCAATGATACACATGCATCATAATTATGTACCTCGAACCTGTTTCTGGGTTCCACTCTTACCTACTGTCACTCCCATAAAGTTCACTGTCCTCACTGAGGGGATGACCCTAACTATACAAGAGTGCACATTCTCTCTCTCTCTCTCTCTCACACACACACACACACACACACACACACACACACACACACACACACACACACACACACCACTTTTCTACTCTACTGAAGCACTCAAAGCACTTTATACAACATGCGTCATTCTCCAATTCATACAATTACTTTTTTCTATTTTCTAAATCATACTCATTTTCTTATCTATTTTCTAGCATACACATTTCCTAGTTATTTGCACATGCTAGTGCTTTCTATTTAACATTCACACTCCAGTGCAATTAGTATCTTGCCCCTAGGATAAGTGGCATACAGACTGGAGCAGCCAGGACTTGAACTACCACAATTAGTAGGTGACCTGCTCTACCTCCTACACAACAGCCACCCCCAAACACAGAGGTTGTCCTGAAGATCCTGATCCCTGCTCAAATGCACCTGATTCAAAAGATCAACTGGGTAGTAAATGTCCCAGCTTCTTGATAACAAGATGATCATTTGAATAAGTGTCCTTTTGCAGGGAAGTGTTAATGTTACTTTTCCCTGTTGGGTCATGATGTTAATTTGTGTCAGCTGTTTCCCCATGTGTTTCCACTTCCCCTGATTGCCACCTGTGTGTATTTAGTCTTTGTGTTTTAGTCAGCCTTTGTCAGGTCGTCCGTTTTCCCACCCTCCACGTCACTCCAGATTTGTAAGGTTTTCATGATTCTGTTCACGGCATGGCCATGTTTTTAATTCATGTTTGTATTCTGTAGTTTCTTTCATGCTTGTGATGGACCAAGTTGAAAAACAGGAGGAGTCCCAGGAATCACTAGAAAAATATGGTTTTCATTTATTTAACCCACAAAAATTATATTTACAAAAGTAATAAATGTTGAGCTCATAAAAGAGGTCAAAGAAACAAAACTGAACTCAGGCAAAGACTGCCCAAACAAACATAACTGACCTCCACGAAATGACATACACGGGTTTATATAATGGCTGATCAGACCATTGTGACACATGAGGGGTATCTAAACAAAACACAATCATAAATCACAGAACAATGCAGCACAATCTAGTT
Source organism: Haplochromis burtoni (assembly GCF_018398535.1). NCBI lineage: Eukaryota > Metazoa > Chordata > Actinopteri > Cichliformes > Cichlidae > Haplochromis > Haplochromis burtoni. The sequence continues at coordinate 2,161,189 of NW_024582388.1, read as the reverse complement.
TGTTAATAAACTAAACACTAAAGAAGAAAATCAAAACCCATTAAACCCTGAACTCAATTTAATTAAATACAAATACTTTGTTTTTAAATGAAAGAAAACACGCATTCTCCCCTTCAGTAGGAAGTGGTGGTGTGGTCCAATTATCCCTCTTTGCATTTAATGGTTTCAAACCCTGGCTGCCATCTTTTGTCCACCAACTCCCAAGGATGATGGCAGGTAAGAAATAAAAAGACAAAGTTTAGTCAAAAATCAAAGTAATGAAGTGGTATGAATACATTGAGCACGCTTACAAATAGAACAAATGTATCCAAACCAATCAATACATTTAGTAACACACTTTAGTTTTCAATATGTTCAAATGAAGAAATGAAGAGTTACTGACTTTAGAGTGTGGCCCCAGGTTTGGCCATCACAATGCTCCTCGTCATAGTTATTTCTAGTATTTCCTTGCCACTGTTAATGTTTTGTTTTGCACTCTTCTCATCAGCTCTCTCTCTCTCTCTCTCTCTCTCTCTCTCTCTCTCGCTCTCTCTCTCTCTCTCTCTCTCTCACACACCTGATCCTGACAAAACAGCAAGAGGAAGAATCCTCAGGTGGGGAAAAAAGTGATCTCATCAAACAGGGCAAAGAATGCATTCTCCAAGCTGAGAAACTTGATATTTACTACACAGCCACCCTGCCTGTCTGTGCACACTTTGCCACGAGTCAGAACAAGACTCTTATCTCTTCGTGACCAAAACTCCAGCGGCCAGTGCAACACAAAAAAGAAAAAAAAATGACCTCCGACAAACAATTTTCTACTTATTGCTAATGTCAGAGTTTTATATAAGGTGCACAACAGCTACGTTTTCTCTGCCTGTGCACAGCCTCTTCATACCTCAACTAAAACACAGAAAGAGCTGCAGTCACAGCATCTCTTCAGTTTTACTTTACAGCCATCCCCCCCGGGGAGTCGTTAGAACAGCAAGTGCTCTTCAAAAAAAAACTTCTTTGCAGATAATTTGATGTTCTCAAATGTCCTCTCCCTCACTCAGCTTTTTCGAGGGCTTGGGGAAAAAGAGAATACTTTGATTTCTTTGACTAGCGAAGAGATTTGGTCCAAAGTTGTGACCAGTGTGGCAGAGCTTTCAGACTTAGCCTTTATAGGACAATGTGTGGGCAGCAGAGGATCCAAATGCAGACAGACTCAAGTTCACCAGCTCAGAAATAATAAATAACTGAGAGACCACGGTTGCTTTTTGACTCTATAGCAAGCTGAAAAATCCAAAACTCAGAGAAGCACACACATAAAATGTTAAACCACCCATTTGACACCAAATAAGCACTCCAGTTCCTCCTCAGAAAAATGCTCATCCAGGTGATGATGATTGTAATTACAGCAGAGGGCTGTAGATGACATCACTCAAGAGCAGTACTGCGCACATTTGTTCTGTGCCTGCCTTAGATTTAATCTTTCACTCCAGTTTGAAGTATTTTATCTTTGTGTTGATAATGTGTTTCACCGAAATTGAATTTTTTGTTTCCTGGTATGTCTGAATGAAATTTATCACACAGCTGCAATATGAGCGATCAAGACTTGAAAACTTCCTGTAGCTACTCTCAACTCCCTGACGACGGAGAGAAATAACAGACTCCGCTGTCAGTCCAAAAATCTGCTCGTATAAAAGTTCTAATTCTTTTCAGGAAACCATAAAATACTGCAGAAATACTGAGGCACAAAATGTAGCCGTTATGTTTAGTGACACAATGGTTGTCCACTCTAAATAATGACGTCTAATCACTTATTGCTCACTTATGGCTTTGTCACGTTAGTCTACAGACCTACTTCACAAGGCTGTGTTAATAGAAAACAACCCTCATTAACAGCCTGGTGGTCCTAGGGTTTGTAATACACTTGCAGAAACTCTGGATTCATCCATCATTCACCTCTTCTGTTGGTTATATTTAGAAATAAATTGTATTATAAATATCATACTCTATTAAAGTTATATTTATTAAGATCGGGTAAGCTGTCCAGAAGCACTTGGAAGTGGTCGCCCCAAAAGTGTTACTTGACATGTGTTGAATAGGTTGCTAACGCTAAGCTTGGGGTATTATAATACTTTGAGTAGACTAGCCCAGAATGTGAAGCTAACTAGATCCCGAAGAGGCAGTGAAGGGAGAAACCATTAACTACCTTCTACTGAAGCACAACCTGGTCTTGAAATGCAGTATTCTTTGGTGACTTAATTAGAAAGATGATACAGAAAGAAACAGTAATATTCTCAGTCTGAAAGCGGTTCAGTCTTCAGATTTCTTATATGGCTGGATCTACTTTTTTATGCCCAGGCATTAATATTTATACCAGTGCAGTCTTGGCAAACACACACAAAGTTGCAGGGGTCTGCAAAAACAAAGAGCTGAACATGAAAACCCAGGCACACTCTACTAAAAGCCAGCAGGGGATTAAATTATAGAGCCATTTGACAATATGACTACAGAGAGACAGGAATGTACTAAGGTCTGAACAAAGCTATCCTCTCATTCTACCAATGTCTTCTTTTTCACCTCTGTGTTCTTTACTTCACCTCTCTTGACCCTCCTACTTCCCAACTGACGTTATACTTATTTTTTCCCCTTTTTCCTTGCTCTTCTCCCCTTTTCTACATATCTTGACCCTCCTTCCTTAGTTTCTGTCATAACTGCTGCTATCCTCCCTGTCATTGTCCTCCTCCTTCGTCTCCTGAAGTCAAGTCAGCTCATCTTATTGAAGTGAGGAGGTGCATCCAGAGAGCAGATGGTGACACATACACACATACAGCAAAATCAGTGAGGGATAAAATGGGAAAGGCAGAGGAAAATGTCACTGCAGTTGTGAGAAACACAGAGGGAATACTCCAGCCAGACAGCCTGCAGACTCTGACCCCTAAAGTTTATCCTTCCACACTTTATACAGCTCTCCCCACTTCTCATTCCTCCTCTTTCTCACTACCCATCTCTTCATTTTGTCCTCTTCTGTTTCACCTCAAAGTGCTTAGTTCTAATTTACCGCTGTCTTATTGTGTTGAAATTCAGCCTCACCCTTCTGTCTTTAATGGCCACTGACTCAGCTCTGTCCTCCTCTCTAATACAAACTGACTGGCCGTGCTTCTTCTCATCAGCAGTCGCTGCAGAATATCAGAGGAGCAGGCTGCAGAGCTGTGGTCATGCAGTATTGACTTCATAAAAAAATACACAGCAGTGGCAGCATTAAGCTGTGATCAGCATCTATTTTTGTAACGAGGGCAAATTAGGAGCGTGAGGCATGAAGTTACTATATGTAATGACGCTGAACACACATTCGCTAATTAGCCTTGCAAAAGTGGAGAATAATGCAGAAGTCATAAGTACCATTTTAACAGACCAACACGCTGGAATTCAAGGTGAAACCTGTTCTGCAAAGGGAAAGACATGAAAATGTGACATTAAAAATTCTCATAGCGGTCTGTGTCTCCAGAGCTCAGTGACACCACCTGTCTCCTTCTGCGACTCGATGTTGAGCCAGTTTTTCATCATTTTTTTACTGGGCTCAAGTAAGGGTAAAGGCAATGACACAACTGTCACAGAGTAGTTGTTCATTTTCCAGCTTGCTAGTAGTGGAGGCTTAACATAAATGATGACAATAACTAATCATAGAACAATACTTTGAAATGTCTAGAGAAGCTTCTGTATATGTTGTTACTCTAGTACACTAGACAAATTTATTTTATGCATTCTTATTATTGGGCCTGTAAGGACATTTATAGTTTAAGTTTTGTAAGTATTAATTTCTAGGAATATAACAATAATTAATTCACACTGAGTCACATTTGGCCTTAAAAGCCTTTTCACACTGTTTCCATTCCTTGGCTTTTTAATAGCAAACCTTCCACCGAGACCATTTTTATTGAGGCTTTGGCAAGTAGTAGATGGATCAACTGAAGGACCACATACATCTAAGGTCCTGTGTCCAGTCTTTGCTGACACAGGACCTGAGCTGGGTTCAGCTGCTGTTCATCTGCTGTAGGTAGTTTTGTAGGCCGGCTACTTCTTCTTCTGTTCTCATCTTGTCCAGTTTCCCCAAATGTTTTAAGGACACACTGCACACAGTGCTGACATATGCAAAAGCTCTTTGGGAATCACCTTTTTTGTGCAAAAATACAAATATTGTGCTCTTGCAACAAAGTTCCTAAAGATATCTAAAACTGGTTCTTTGCCAAGATGTCTGTTTTGTGTATACAGTGGTTCTCTGCTTCATCCCTGGCCTTTCTGATTCTTGAATGTTTCATAGGTCAGTGTTAAGTGGCTTAACAAGAAAAACAATTCCTCTGAAAACAAAAAATAAAAATAAAAATTAGTGTAAAAGCACAAAAAAATTCCTGGATAATGTGGGAGAAGTATTGCTTAAGACCACTTAATAAAATGATGAGAAAGTCTGGCTCCTTGGGAGCAAAAGATAAAAAAAATGAAGAGTGGCACAAGATTTTGGAAATAACTGTAGATGTAAGCTAATATTTAACAGTATGGTTGTATTGTTGTTACTCTAAGCATCACCAATGCACGTTGGTTATACTGTTGGTCATGCTTGCATTTAGGTCTGTGTTTTTACATGCATAAATACATGCTTTTTTTTAAACGTATGCAAACATTTTCAAAACTTTATGAAAAGTTACCTGACAGCGAAAACCAAAGCGAAAGAATGAAGAGAAAATGTCTGCACCGCCGTGGCAGAAGGACAGACCTCAGTAGAAGTAGCACTTCCAGAAGACTATTAAAGTGACAACAAGTTCTCTGGGATGATGATTACCTCACAAGATAAATGGTTTCATTGTTTTTGGGAGCCAGGTTTCTTCTTATGGGTGGCCTTGGAATAAAAAATAAACCCATCCACCATGTCCTAATGTCAAATGACTGCACTTTAATCCTCTGTCAGGTCCTCACTTACTGGTTCTTATGATATTAAATCCAGATTCATGGCTGGTGGTTTCTCGCTTCCTCTGTAACCTTGACTCCATCATACCCCATTCATGACTCTATATTGCACAAATTTACATAAATGACCATTAAGAATCCATGACAAGGTTTTATTCTCAGCCACTTTTTTTCAATATTCCTATGTTTATGTTCTTCTCTGTGCAAACAAGCAGCTCATTGAGAAGCAGTAAATTCCCTTGAGTCAAGACTGCGACACACCTGAAATATGCTGCTGAGTCAGCACCATCCTCTGCATTTTCATTATCGTATTAATACTGAAAGAGATACGGTATACTTTTACATTTACAACTCCCTAATATTCCCCTGGAGCCTCCACAGCCTAAATGACCCCCCCTTTTTTTTTTTTTTGAAAAACTTTCATTAATTTAATCTACCAATCAGCATTCAATATCTGAGTACTTATCTGCATAAATTACCACACCATGCTGTCTTTAATTTGATGTAATTAGCAAAAACTAGTGCCAAGATAACTAAAGCATAATAGACTCTTTTTGGTGTCTACCTCAGTTTAGCATGATCAATGCACAGAATGGCAGCAGGTGGTAAGAAGAAAAAAAGATTCACGACCAGATTGAATATGAATGAACATTACCTCCACTTTCCCAGGAGTCTGCTTCACATGACAAAACGTCTGACTCCCAAATAGCTTTTCAAACTGACTTTGAAGCTACGACAGGAGAGGACACTTTTCCTTCTCTCAGCAGGCAGAAAGTAAACTGACAACTAATAACAGCTTCAGGTTGAAAACTTCTCTCCTTGAGGACACAGAGAAACCAGTGAGTCACCATCGCTGAAACGCCAAGGAAAAATGCAAATGAGCGTGCGCACACACACACGTAAAGTAGGAGTGTGGTGGTATTATCTGTCATTAGGCTAGGATTAAAGTCATTTAGTGTTCTTGAGATTATCTGTCATTAGGCTATGATTATAGCGCACACTCCAGTGGCTCTAAATCAGCTCTGCGGGGAGATAAATACCTCAAGAAAGACTGATGAGACTGAGAAGTAGAAGGCAAGCACAAGACTGGGAACATACCTGAAGATGATAGTTGGGAAAGTGAGAGCAATCATCAGTCTTTCATGTGTGGATGATGAGTAATATGATTAATGACTGACTAGATAAGAAAAAACTATTTCAGAGGCGGCTAAGAAAGATAGTGTCACGTTAATAAATAATAGGGTGTGTGTTATCATAGCTGACCCATCTATTGATCGAAAACTGACTCCATATTTCTTCCCACTGTTCCCACACCACCTACATGATCCAGAGCTGAAAGTCCAGAGATGAGAAAGAGTGCAATTATGTTTACAACTCCCAGCTGTGACTACAAGCTACAATATGTTTCCATTCATAATGTTACACTGCCTAAAATGATAAGACCCACAGTCAAATGGGACCAACTTGTCCATGAGTATTTGGACAGTGACCCGACTTTCATTATTTTGCCTCTACACACCACTGTGGTGGTGTGTAGAATCCAACAGCCAGAATGTGACTAAATGAAGAGCTTTGGATTTAATTCAAGTGTTTTAACAAAAGTATCATGTTGAATGTTTTGGAGTTACAGTTACATTTTAGTTCCCTATTTGTAAAGAAATTAATTTAGCACGGAAATGCACCCTTCTTTTTTTTATTTTTATTTTTTGCCTGAGTCATCCAACTCATTTTTCGAAAGTTTCTACAATGTTATGTCCTCATTCACTATTTTCAAGCCTTAATTAATAAAATGTGACCAAACGTGACACATTTACCCCACATGTCTTTTGTCCTGCTGCCCTCCCTGAGCCTGTTTCTGCCGGAGGTTTCTTCCTGTAAAAAAGGAGTTTTTCTTTCCCACTGTTGCCAAAGTGCTTGTTCATAGGGGGTCATATGATTGTTGGGATTTTCTCTGTATGTATTATTGTGGGGTCTACCTTATAATATAAAGCACCTTGAGGTGACTGTTGTTGTGATTTGGCGCTGTGTAAATATAATTGAATTGAATTACAAGTGACCAATCTGCAGCAAGTCTAAGATGTAGTACCAGATAAATTATCTAACGCTCAGTAAATAAGCACATATTAAGATTTTGTTTATTATCAATAATCACGCTATTTTTAAAAAAAATTTTTTACATTAACTGAAAGATGGTAGCTATAGTGAAGAAAGAACAAAACATCAGAAACCCTCAGTAAATACGATATTGCCTTTCAATTTACCGTGATAAACAGATTCAGCCAGACCTCGCCCATGGCTCTGAAACGAATGACTTGTGGAGTGAAGTCATGGACAATTATTAGATGAATGATGAACAATAGGGGGGACTCTCTAAGGAATAAAAGGCTGAAGGACAACTTGGGCTACTGGACTGAGAAAGCCATGGGCTGTATTTTTTCCCCTCTGGTTGTGGCTCTTAGATGGCAGTCCAAATCCATTTACAGGGAATCAACTTTGACAGTAGATTTAGATAGCCTTTTAAAATCATTACTTATATTTTTAGCTGTTCTCTTCCTTCTTGGAAAGCTGTTTGCTTTCTTTCATTTGTTCACCTTGCTCATTCAATCATTTTGTACGAGTTTGAGTCTGTTGTATAATATTCCAAACAGCCCAGCTCGCATCTACATATTCACCCTCTAATCCGGTTGTATAAATACATATTGAAGAATTTTAAGGTTTATTATATACTCTGCTTTCTAACTAATTCTGCACTTAAGCAGCCATTTAGCAAGCATTTAGACCGTGAATACACCGTAATCTTAAGCCTCGGCTCGAGGAAGCAAAGGCAGGGAGTGTCCTCTTATCCTAGGAGAAACATTAGTGCATTTAGCAGAAGGTCAGAAGTGTCTCCTTCACTTCAGGCAGCTACATCTTCATATTAATGTGCTTACATAAACCTTAACCTCATGTTTGCTTAAAACACCTCGGGCCAATATAATTAATTTAAACCTACCCCGAGAAGAGAAACATGCATAAATTATTATATGCACCTACTCACTGAAACACTCATCAACCAGATGGACTACACCATGGTCATCACAGGAAATAGCAGATTGAAACTGTCTTTAAAGGGCACACCAGCGACTTTACTCAAGATGTTTAGTTTGGTTGCCATTCTGTGGAAGGTAAACTTTATGTCTTCTATAGTTGTATAATTTCTGAAATGAGCCAAAGCAAGAATTAAAATCTGAATATCTCTGTTGCTTTATTTCAGTCGTTGTTTGGATGAAGAAGAATTTCCAGGAAGTGCAAGAGATAAATTGATCTCTTTTTCAGAATGGAAACATGCAAAGTGTTACAATCCCTGGGTGTTTTGAGTTTTGTTTAAACTTTGCATTTCTTAGTTTCTCTGTTTATTGATAGTCTAAAGGTTTGTTTCACACCTAGTTTACTTCTGGGCTTTAGTTTATTTTGTGTTCCTTGAATTCCTTTTGTTCCCATGTCTGGTCTAGCTCCATTTGTGTTTTTGTCTTGTAATCCCTTGTGCCGAGTTAGGTGTTATTCCTCAGTGTCTTGTTCTTGTTTTCTCTATGTTGCTTAGTTTTCTCATTTGTGTTTTTTTTTTATCAGTTAAGATTGTTTCGTATTCCTTCTTTGACCTGTCATTCTTCCCTTGTGTTCCCATGCCTTGTCTAATTTTCGCCTGTCTTTGATTCTGTGTTTAGTAATTTCCTGATTAATTTTGATGGTCTTGTGCTTGGTATTGAGTTTTGCCTCCCCTCTCTCATTAATCCTGATTTGCTTCCTTATGTGTTCCTTTGCATCCCCATCTTATCTTTGTCCTATTGTCTTCCATGTTCCCCTATCTAGTCTTCCTGTTCTGCTCTATGTTAGCTCGTGTTTCCTGTTCAGTTGTGTCTTCCAGCTTTCCTGTGCTGACCAGTGCTTCCTATGACTCATGTCATTTACTTCCTCACCTCATCATGTTTATAATTTCCAGTTGTGTTCCCCACCTGTTTCTCCACCTAGTGGTCCCTTTAATTTATATTATGTGTTTTTGAAGCTGCAGCATTAAAGCTATTATGTGAGTTCACACCTGGCTTCTCAAACTTTCCATTTGGGTCTGCAACCTGTTCAGCGCACAGCACTAGATGATAAAAAGGTTGTTATGAGTGTGTTCGTGTAGAAATGTCTCTGACTCTAAAATTATGCTTTTGTAATGGATATTCATTAGCTGTTGTAGTAGACTCAAAGCAGTTTGCAAACTGATCAAAACTTTCATATAATGAGTCATGTTTATTGAACTGGGTTATAGTTCTTCCATTTGGCTGTTTGTTAGATTTAGGTAACACGGCACTTCATTAGGTATAAGACAAAAAGTCAAGTTGTATAGATGTCTAAAGGGAAAACGCCCTTCAGCCCCTTTAGTCTTACACATCACTTTCCAGGTAAGTTAAATATCACAAATTTCATGCTTCTACATTATAGTTCTGTTACAGTGCTATGCAGTCAAACAGTGCCAGAGACACATTCACACTACAGCTAATTTAGATAGACCAATTAATCCAACACCAGCCATGTCTTTGGGGTAGATGGAAACCAGAGTACCCAGGGAGCACACCACACAGAACCACCAAGCTCCTTGTTAAGGTTAAATATCTGTGCTTGAATTGAAATATGTTTACCAGACGTTTGAAAACCAACTTTTTTTTTTTTTTTTAGATTTTATGAGTAATGAATCCCATTAGAAAATAAACTACTTAAGTAGTTTGCCTGGGTTTGCAGAGCAACATGGACATAAACATCGGGGGGAGTAAACACAGGCAGAAGAGGGGAAATTAATTTTGAACCTGATCCTTATAATAACTGCTTTTGGTTGACTGGACATTAGACACTGAACAGTGTCCATTGGAATTTATTTACTAATTAGAGATGGCTTGTACTGCATCTGCTGAAACCACACCCAGCTTTGAATAATACAGGCTTTTGTGTTTCATTATTAGTACACAACAGCCATGGGGAAATCAAGGCCAGCGGATCAATAACAGAGTTTAATACAGTTGTATACATTCCTCAGTTGGTTTGTCCTTTGGCAAGCTGCTAATAAATCTTTGGATATGGGTACAACACTGTTTAGTTGTGTCGTTCACAGCTGCTAACAGTAACAGACGCACCATGTAATTAAATAACAAAACCGGATATATCCCACATGTACCAAAGCTTTGCTCTGATAAAAAAAACTGTTATCCACAAAAAGCAATATTCCAGGAAATCTGAGGGTTTTTTCAAACACTGGCAAGTTATTTTGTCCCAATAAAACATCAAAATTAATTAAACAAGCCTCTAATTAATCTAGAAATATATTCAGGGCTGTGCCATACTTCCTACATTGTGCTTAAGGACACACAAAATAAAACTGAACAAAGTGAAACATGAAGACTTTCTAAGGGTACAATTACATCAAAGAGATAAAGAGAGTGGTCCGTGCCAGAGTACCTACTCTGTTATCGATAATGTTATTCAAGGACATGTATAATTGTGGGATTGGGAATCTCTTTTTTACAGTGTTTTTCAGCCACTTTGGTCAAAATAGCTGACAGTAGTTTGCAGCAAATTCAAGGGCCACTCTAACTCCAACCTGCAGGAGGTGGAGTTCATTCATGGGCCACTACAGTATGTTGACCCAAACAAGGCTGCAAAATAGAGCAAGGGCAATTGTGCCAACTGCAGTTCAAGTTCACTCACCAGAATGAGAAACTCTCTTGATAACAAACTCACATTATTGCTTGGCTCGATATTTGTCATAAATAAAATATTTGCAAGGAAAGACGAAAACTCAAACAGTGACTAATAAACAACAATTTTGCTGTTTTGTTTCAATTTCACCCCTCTGATAAACCTGCTGTCTACTGCTTTGTCATAAACAAGTGCCAAAAATAGCATTAATTGTCACCTGGCCATTGATGGAAACTAAACTGAAGAGAACGATTCCAAAAACATGATGACATTTTTTTTAGTATTGTGAGTTTCTCAAAAGCCACTGGTACTGGAGATAACAGATGGTAAAAATTTGGGTTTAGGAAACTGGGAAGAAAAAACGACTGCCTTGCGTGGAGAATTGAAAAGTGTCTGGAGCACCGCAAAGAGGAGAGGTACACAAAAATTACACAAACAGAAAAATGCATTAATCGTACTAACACAAACACACATGCAATGAAGCTCATGAAGATCAAACAGTATTTTAAGCATGCGTTTCTGTGACCATCATCTTGTCCGGTTCACTCAGTAGGTTAAGAAGTGATACATAGACTAGTGAACTAGTATTATTTTTGGGGAAGGATGATTGAATCATAGCAGGGGTCAAACAGAATGATGTAGGAGGGTCAGATGAGTGGAGACTAATAGATTCTTGAGTTTCTTGTTTCTGATGTGTGAGGGAGGTCTTATCGTGACACACATCTGGGTACATGGGGGAAAACAAAACTCATTATCTAATAGAATATTGCTGTTGTGTGAGGTGTGACTGGTGGATGAATGTTTTGGGGATTTACTGATGCATTTTTTTTTTTGGTACCACTTTGAACCTGCCAGTTTTGATCTATCATTCTAAGAGAGTATGCTTAGACAACTTCTAAAAACAGGCCTTCATATTTTTTGATTTTTAACAGTGCACTGAGATTTTTTGTTTGGCAATTTTCTCTTTTTCAAGCAGGCCTGCAATATCGGGATCGAAAGCGCTACACAACATGTTGAACAATCGCAAGTGAGCTTCTCCAAAATTAAAATGGGCTCGGGAGAAAGCCACTTATTTGGGACAATCAAAAAAACAAGTCCCTGTCAAAAAGGATTCAGCGAGGTAATCCAGTCTAAATTCTTTTTTTTTCTTTTTTGAAATGACGTCATTGCTGGCAGTAGAAACTTATTGCGTCACGAGAGGTTCTACTGTCAGCAAATAAAAAACGGGGACTGACTGGACTGACAAATGCTTGACTGACTTGACATCAGTATGCAATATTGCACCTCCACCCCGAGTGACCAAAGGGTGGATGTATGTATGTTTCTTTTTACAGGAGCAGAAAGTTGACAGCAACAGGTTGCATGAGCTTTTGGGCCGTGCTGACTTAACCTTTTAATTGCCACTTTCTGTGTCTTTGTGAATTTACCAGCAGTGTGTTATTCATGACCTTGTATTGTTTACAGTGCAGAGGTCACTGTGAGAAAGTGTGCATACAGATGCGCTGCGCTAACATCTACATCACTTTTTCCACAGCAGAGGGTTAATCGTGGGATCTAATCACATGATTTACAGCAGGACACACCGCTGGCTAATGTTTTTTCTTACGACAGGGCTTGGAGTGAAACTACTCCAGGGGAGAAGCCTGGGGAATTTTTAAGAGACAGTGCACAACTTTATTGTGCATGTCTAATTGTGATAAGCTGACATAGGCCAAAAGAGGGTTTTCTGGGGAAGTTTTCATTTTTAAATTGCAGAGACCGTGACATGAGGGATATGGAAGGATTGACTGAGGTGCAAATGTAGACCATGACCAGGAGAGAAGGCTTCAAGGGGACCAGTGAGAAGCAGGGACCATCTCCAGGACAGCTGACAAACGACAGTGGGCTGCACAACTGGGCTGCACCACTGGGCTTCCAAAGGATTGTCATGAGGAGATTTTGAACAGCAAAATCTTAAAATAAAATGAAAGAGTTTCGATGTTGACGTTGAGGAAGACAACTAAGGTGTACGACGTGCTCTGCCTTAAATCGTCCGTGGCGTTGGAACAGAAATCGAGGGATGGAGAGAGCGTGCCAAGCTCCAAAAGTGACAGCGCAGAGGGAGATCAGCGTTGGAATTATGACTCTGTAAATGGCACAGACACCAGGAGCCATGACCGTGACTGAGAATGACCACCTAATGCTGTTTCACTTTGCCATGCAAAGTACTTTGACACTCTGGAGAACACCTTTCCTCTGGATCATTGTTGTTTCCATTTGCATGTGAGAGCTTAGATTGTGGGGAAGATTAAAGATGAACAAAGGGTGGTGAGAGAACAGTGACGTGAGGATACACAGTGTGAAACTCCTTTAAGTGTACAATAATGTTGATGTGATATACAGAATGTCAGGAAAGAAATTCTGGTATTAATGTGATTCTTGATTTAAGAATCAAAGGGTGGGATTGTATAGGAATTTCTTTTACTTATGTACTAATCACATTATTTTATTGTAGAATGCCTTGGTGCCACTGGATTTAAACAAGTCTCACACTCATACATTAAGACAAATGGTGGGGGTGTAGTAAGGAAGTTGGGGGAAGCAGACAGCTCCACAGGAAGAGTCTTTTGTCTCTTTGAGGACTCTGGTAGGTAGCAAGGGAGTGTGAACCTTAAGGTGTGAAACAGCCTTTTGTTCCTGGAGAAGGTATTTAACTGAGAGCCACGCTAGGCTCAGAGAGACTCTGCTGACCGTCTGCCCCGCGGTCATGCAGGCTCTCCACAAGCTTGGTTTTCTGTTCTTTGTGTGTTTGGATTAAAGAATGTTAGCTACCGCTCACCGCTCGTCTGCAGGCTTTATTTAAATGGAAAACTTCCACAACAATATGCAGAAGGCTGATGTGACAGAGAAAAATGTAAGGGACCGGGTGAGGTGGAGGCAGATGATCTGCTGTGGCAAGTCCTAAAGGAATAAGGTAAAAGAAGAAAAACTGTCAAATGACAGAATAAAAGACAGCTGTAGAAACAGCTGTGGAAATTGTTTGCAGTTATTGTGTCAGTTAATCAGGGACTACAGCTCAAATTTATCTAAGTACCTCACACACTCATCCAGATATGATTAAAAGTAATAGTGTTTCAGTTGTTTACCTTTGAGATTTGATTCAATTCAATTTAATCTAATTTTATTTATATAGCATCAAATGACAACAGTCACCTCAAGGCACTTAATATTGTAAGCTCAAGACCCTACAACAATACAGAGAACCCCCAACAATCAGACGACCCCATTTGAGCAAGCACTATGGCGATAGTGAGAAGGAAAAACTCCCTTTTAACAGGAAGAAACTTCTGACAGAACAGGGCTCAGGGAGCGGCGGCCATCTGCCGTGACAGGCTGGGGGTGAGGGGAAGGAGACAGGACAAAAGACATGCTGCGGTAGAGAGCCAGAGATTAATAATTACTCATAATTAAGTGCAGAGCGATGTTTAAACACATGGTGAGTGAAAAGAGGTCAGAAAAGGAGAAATGCTCAGTGCACCATGGGAAGCCCCAAGCAGCCTAGGTCTATTGCAGCATAACTTAGGGTAGATTCAGGGTCACCTGATCCAGCCATAACTATAAGCTTTGTCGCAAAGGAAAGTTTGAAGCCTAATCTTAAAAGTAGAGAGGGTGCCTATCTTCCGAATCCAAGCTGGGAGCTGGTTTCACAAAAGAGGCCTGAAAGCTGACTCCCATGCTACTTTTAAATATCCTGGGAAGCACAAGTAACCCTGCAGTCTGAGAGCGAAGTGCTCTGTTGGGATGATATGGTAGTATGAGTTCTTTAAGATAAGATGGGGCCTGATTATTCGAGACCTTAAATGTAAGGAGCAGAATTCTCAATTCAATTCTAGATTTGTTAGCAAGTGAATGAAGAGAAGCCAATATAGGGAAAATATAAAAAATATTTTTAAAAACAATTTTGGTACCAAGAATCAATTTATTGGTTTGGAATCATAAGAAATCAAAAGTAATGAAGAAGTTTCAGCGCCTGATGTTGTTATGCGAGACAGATTTTGTGGTTTGAATGAAACCTTTTAGTAATACGTTTGGTCTCTGCTGAGACTGCACGACCTGCCCTTCACTGCTCTACTTTCACAAACAAGGTTTTTCAAAATACACAGAACTCTGTCACGCTGTTGATATCAAAAGGTGATTAAATGCGCAGTGACTTTGCGGCCCTGCTGTTTCACTCACACACTCACTTTCTTGAATCTCATCACACAAAACCCAGCGCTCCACTCCTCCGGCTAACAAGTCATTGGAGCACCATCTGTGGCTGTTAAAATATGTATTTCTACTTTGTTGTCATTTAGTACCTCAGCCATAATGAACAGTGAACCATCTCCAGGGGTGGTGGAGATGTAGATATAAGGCTAAGTCTAAAACCTGCAGCTGGTGTTCTCTCTCCCCCCTCCACCCCTGCAGTCTTAACTTATTACGCCGCTGTGGTTTATGGTCCATGCATGATGAGTGTGCTGCTGGGTCAGGCTGTGCGACACAAACAGAGAGAGACAGGCAGAGAAAGAGGGGCCAAAACAATTTAAAGCTGGACCAACAGAAAATTGATATATTTCTATCTACTGATAAGTGAAATGCTGTAAAAAGGCTTTTTTTTTTTTTACAACATGAGAGAAATGGTAGTGGGAGGAACAAAAGCACACGGAATGAGTTTTCAGAAATGACCCAAAAAAAGGAGTGTGTCAGGAGAAAGAGTGAAATAGTGAGCAAAATAAAGTGATGTGGCCATGACACTGACAAAATAAGCAGGTGGGGAAATCAAAAGAGGAAGGAAGTGACACGATACAAGCAGCCGTTCTATTCAGATGCAGCTGCAGAGCAAAGACCCAGGTAATGGGGAGCACAACAAGATGGCATTATAGAGAGAAGCGGAGCGAGAAGACGAAAAAAGGAAATCTGCTGTATAGAGACGAAGCTGACAGCAAACAGGAGGACAAAGAGAGAGAGAGAGAACAGAAATGAGCAGAGACATGAGTGCATTTAAGCAAGAGAAGAGAGGCGCAGCGGGAGGAAAAGGAGCAGAAAGGATATGATACGGCGGAACAGCTGAGGAAATTAAGCTATTTTAGTGAAGCTGTAGTGTATAGAGGATCTGATAACTTGACATCACCTGCGCCCCCTCATCCATCCAGCTACAGAAGAAAGAAAGAATCTGTCTGCAACTCACTCTCTTTACTGTCTTTCACCTGACCATCTTTCCATCAAAATGCAGCAGAACCACAAATAATGGTGCAGATTGCTTCCTTTGTCACTTTTATGGTAATGTGCCACATTATCATAAAGATGTGTCACAAAGTGTCACAGAGAGGGCTACAAGGATGCAGACTGCAAGAATGAAATACTGAAAATGGACAAAGACGATGGTGTTGGTTCTTCAGCTAAGAAAAGTCAAGGAAGAGAATGAAGAAGAAGACATGAAAAGAACAAATAGAGCATCTGGTCTCATATCAGGGAGGTGTGGAAAAGGAGAATAAAACCACGGAGAGAACTTTTACATCTGTTTCAGTTAAAAATTGCAATGGCTTATTACACATAAAGAGTCACATCAATTCGTCTCCATTTTCCTCTTTTTTCGTTAACTCCAGCGAAATGTGGACGATCTCAGACCTGCCTCCACGTTTACAGATGACCTGAGCTATAAAATAACTGCTCAGTTAGATAAAGAAGTTGCGGAATCAAATTGTCTCTCCGATCTGCGTTCCACATCTTTCTCTCTCCCACACCTGGCTCCTGTCAGATGTGCGTGTGTGTACGAACAGACGTGGCTCAGTTCCAGGATGATCGTCACGGTGTACTGAACACCAAATTAACTATGAAGTAACAATGTGCTTTTAGAGCATGCAAAGCAAATTAACTGCCGTCTTCAGCTTAGATTAAAATACATATGTTGATACCTCTCCAGAGCAACACCGTCCTCGTTTTCGTGGCCAAGCTCCCTAAGAGGAAATATTTTACCATGAATAAAATGTGAGGATTAAATATTTAAAAGTCGGAAAGGTGAAAATCTGCATTGTAAATAAGGTCGACTTCACTTTATATGTGTAATATTGATGCTGATAGAGTTTCAGTAAACAAGAGGAGATCTGATCACTCTTACTACAGCGAACCACTTCGGTACAGTGATGCGCAACAGAGGCGCGCCAATTCTCAGAGCAGCACCACATTTTCCTCATCATCACAACAAGTTCACCAAACAACAGACTCAACACATTTGCACACCGTACGGAGACAAGAAACTCTGATTTTCCAAAGAGAAATTAAACACTGCTCTGTGCGGTCTGCGCTGCCCGCACTCCCCGCATATCCTCCGGGAAAAGTAAGACGCGCACAGCCGGCTCACCTTCTCCGGTTGTCCCGTAAGAGATGGAGAGAAGCAGGGCGACGTGAGCGATAATCCAAGCGACTCTTTTAGTCCCCAGATCCATGATGAAGCGGCAGGAGGCTGCAGAGGAGAGACGGTCGACCTCTCCTCTCCAGCTACAAGAGAGATCTCCTCAAGCGCGAGGCAAGCGAGGAGGAGGAGGACGGGGCAGAGAGAAAATAAGAGAGGGAGAGAGGTGGCTGAAGTGTGTTGTGCAGTCCCGTCTAGTTTATCAGAACTTAAATATTTCTGGATGTTTCAGTCAAAGATAATTGTTCTCAGGTTGTTGTTGTTTTTTTTAGCTATATGCTAATATCACCATGCTAAAATAGTCATTGTCATTTATGTTTAGCTACCCACTGTAAGAGTGACTTTTCTTGACTATGGCTCAGGAGGTAGAGCAGATTGTTAACCAATCAGATCTTTGGTGGTCAGCTTCTCCAGTCTGCATGTTTAAGTATCCTTTATCAACACAATGAACTTCTGCATCCTGAGTCCAATTTGAATCCACACACACACACAAAAAAAACCCACACTCCTGTGGTTTCTGAAGACATTTAGAAAATCTGGAGAACTATTGCCCAGCACCAATTTTAAAGATTACAAGAAAATCTGTCCCCTTAAATTCAAAATATAAAGAAATGAGAGATGGCTAAACCCTTTTGAATGTTACTGTATATGAACCAGTTAGCCCAAAACAGCTAAAATAAATTATATAAAGAACATCTGTTCATACAGAGTTGTGTAGCAGTTTGGTGTCATATGAAAGTGAATAATATCCACAAGCAATAACCGATGATGCATTTAGTCCAAACTAGATACAATGGGAGCAGCAGTGACACTGAGGACTGTGTTTCGGAAGAGATAACAGAGGAAGTACATGACTGTATAACCCCAGGGTGAGTGTAACATGTACAGCATGTACAGCAGTGTGAAAGACAATAGCAGGCAGTGAGCATGACAGTGAGTGGGAGGCTGATCATACCGACTTCTCGGGAAATAACCAACCGAAATGAGAAGATTTGTATGGTCATATTCAGGTCGTGAGAGATTCCAGTTCTCTGATCAGAAACAGCAGAAACAAAGGAAGATGGGTTCAATATAAAACCAACTGTGCTAAATAAATCGAGCAGTTATATGTCATTCCTGAAGGGAAGGGTTGGATTTTGCTGGCAGATGAAATCAAGTGTCAATCTGTATCATTTGTTATGGCCTGATAGCGGCAACTTTATGCAGATATTATTCTCTTCTGCAAGAATCAGATTCCTTACAGATTAAGAACATAAATTAAATGAATGCCAATGAAGACTTTTGACCTTATTGTGGGTCATAATTATTCACCACTGCCTGCTGAGTAACACTGAAAGAGTGAAGTGGTTTTGCTCAATTTAAATTCAGTTGGGTTCTGTATATTTAAAGATCATCACAAAAGAACCACAGAAACCTTTCACACCACTTGATTCCAAACCACGAGGGCTGAATATGCAGACATATTAGGATAATTTATGGATCATTGCAGATTCCTTTTTTTTAATGTTTTTGGACAATAAGAACTTTGGATGATTAACATCCCCAGCCCCAGAGTTCACCTGCAATCTGAAACAAGATCATTGAACTCCTCTTCCATTAAGTTCCCTTTAAGAAAATGTTCTTTTGCCTGGCTGCACGTTGTAAACAGAAAGTTTTAACAGCAGGTGGGTGGTGCTGCTGTGCTGACAGCCAGAGCCGAGTGCCTGAGATGACAAAATTATCAATAGCTGCTCCCAGTGACATCATACACAGCCAAGATAATAAAAAAAATGATTGAAACTAAATGTTTAGAACAATCTAAAGCCTGCGCTTATGGATCACAGCCTTTGGCTCACTATTGAAAACTTAGGCTATGTTTGTGAGGACATTATTGACAATAAGCATAGAAAATGTGGATTAAATACTCTCTGCAAAGGCTGAAGTCAGCAAGTAGTCTGCAAATTACTAGCTTTATCCAGCCTGCAGGAGATGACTGTTGAATTGTTGGTAGCAACATAGCCACAATCGTACTGCAAGCATAAAAATAGTTGCAGCTCAAACTCCAGAATACATTGTATATAACTCTAAAGGCTTCTGTTATGAAATATAACAACTGGCTGGGGGGTAAACACTATTCTTCTTTACTCCTCTGAGCCCATTATTTTCTTCATGTCATTTTGAAAGTAATTATGTTAAAATTGTATGTATCTGGACCAACATCTCACAGAATTGCACATGTATTCCAGCAAAATAAGAGCAGCGTGTAGCAGCATTAGGAATAATGCAAATGGAGTGATAGTCCTGTGTAAAAAAATGCACCCCAATTTTCATGCAGCTCACGGAGTTGGCCATGAAAACCTTGAATAAAACAGCTCTGTGTTAGCTCAGATGCACACCCCTTTCAGTGGACAAGAGGGGTAACTGAGAACCTACACGGGAGAGGAGCTCTTGGTTGCATTCACTGGGATTTGTACATTAAAAGAAAGAGCCCTGAAAACAAAGACGAGAGGGGAAGGCGTGCAGAGATTGTCGGCAGGGGAATCTGATAATGAAAACCTACTGAGAGCGTAGACAGCAGGGGAGTCAGATGATAAAAAACCTGTTGAGAGAAAACGGCAAGACATCAGGGGAATCAAATAACACTGAAGTCAGTTTCTGAGGGAGGGGGAAAGAGACAGAGAGAGATGACCACACCTTGCATGTGGACAACACTCAACATGAGTGTCTGACCCCTGGTTGGCCTGTGGACACGTCTCATACGGAGAAACCATCTGGCTTTTTAATGCTCACATCAGCCGAATAAGAAATTTTTAAATGATTTGAATGTGAGATATGCCACAAGCCATTTAATGGTTCTGTCACTTTTGTCTGAAGCTGATGTCTGTAGCGGAACAAGGCGATGTCAGTTTTTGTTTACTTCTTCTCGTCTTTAAGTGTTGAAAAATCATTTCACAATCTTTAGCTTAGAAAAAACCCCAGAATGAGCCGTTTCTGTTTTGTTAGGGAAAGATTAGTTGTTGCTGTATCTCAAAGGTTTGATAAAAATCATTTGGCGGTCCTGTGTGTGACTGAGCCACAATGGGGAATGTGGGAAAAGCAATTTGTTTCATTTCAAAGAGAAACGTCCTTTACATCGTATCCGTCTGAGCTGTGGTTTCATGGAAACGCGTGCAAAATGACATCAGGACCAAAAGACTTTAGGATTTTTGTCACCATTAAGCCTTGGGTAATGACTTTGTTAATGGCTTCTCAGAAATTTGTCATTCGAGGAGAAGTTTATTTGCAACTCCAAAACTGTGAGGCTGTGACTCTCTGCAGAAAAAAAAGGGGTTGGATTAGTAAGTTAAGGAGTTTAATTTTCTTGCAAGCCTATTCACAAAGTAGAAGCTTGATAGATGGATCAAGAATGTCAGTCTTGTTGGTGCACTAAGGTCGATAGGGAGCAAAGCCTGATTTACAAAGTGCCAGTTAAGGTTTTGAATATACTAACAGATAAGGGCTCCACAAGATGTAAGAGCCTGGTGAAGTCAAGCATTGAGCCGGCTGCCTCACGAACACCAAACCTACTTTTTATTTTATTTTTATTTTATGTGATAAAGTTCACTTGTGCCTTGGGATTTTATGCCACACATACATCATTACTGGAATATATACAACTGCAGAAAAAATAATAAAAATAATCCTACACTTGTATGTTGTTGACGCTCAGTTAGAAAACAGAAGCAAATTGCAGAAAATTGGTTTAAAAACCTTTTATAAAAGAGATATGTCTTATTGCCACACGATGAGAGTTACTGCAGCATGACATGTCATAGACCCTGACCGTTATGAAAGAGGATATCTATATATCCATGTGGTGGAACCTCTGTTTTTAGTAATCCGTAACCCACAGCTAAATACAAGTATGACCCAAAACCTAAAGAACAGAAAAAAATCAGTAGAAACTATTGTGAAGAGCTGCCAATCTTCCTAGACACCATCTGTGCCTAATCTGGGAATATTTACAATTTATGACTCAGTTGCAGGGCTGGCCAAAAGATTGGCCATGACTAAATATCATAACACAACTGACGATGTATGTTAGACCTTTGGCTGACTTGTAGCAGCCACATTCAGACTGTTAGCAGAATCAGTCAAAGCTGAATGAGGCCAAATGGGTCACAGAATGACAATGAAGATTGTAAGTTTCTTATTGTTGGGTATCTTATGAAGGAAGTGTGTATACTTGTGGAACTTGTAGCAAAGCAAAAAAGTTGTAGTTGCCACTCTAGGTCTAGATGATTAAAAGTGCCTTCGTCTGACAACACACTCAAAAGAGCTGACAGCCTTTCCATAGATGCTGTTTTGCACAGATATGAATGCAGGTGTGCTTTGCTCTATGGTTTGTCTTGGGAACACAATACTTGAAAACCACTGGTGGATCCTATAATAGCGGGATTTTTACCTCAGACTTCAACTGCTCTGTTATGTCCAGTGTTACACTAGTAGTTAGTTACGTTGTATTCTATGTCTCTTTCCCATTTTCACATATAGTAGTCTGTCTTTGGAGCTTATGGTTCTAGTCTGACAGCCACAGGTCAGAGGCCAACATCCTCCAGTTCCTGTGGATTCCTTTCACTCAACTATCATTTACTAAAGTCAGCATGCACTTTTTGTGTAACGCTTTAAATAGACTCAAACAAGTCCAGGTGAAGATTCTTTATTTCTCTTTATTACCAGCTGGTTGTGTTTTCGTCAGAATCATCTGAATCTCTTTATCTCTCTCTCTGTCTCTCTCTGTCTTGTGCGCGTACATGCGTGCGTGTGCGCATGTGCGTGTGTTTTCCACTTACTGGAACAGCAACTACCACAAAGGTGGTTTTGTGTGCTTTGGAAGAAATTTATATGTCTGAAGATGGATGTGACTCATGAGTACTTCACACAGTAAATGGGACTGAAATCAGAGGGCCAAGAGACTATTAGCCCCATGCTTCATCCCCCTATTCTACTTTCTTTCAAACTTTTACTACAACTCTCCATATGAAGAAGTAATCGCAGTAGCATCAATATAAATGTTATCACCATCTGAGTGCATGCACATTTATTTTTTCTGCCATCATGGCAAAATATGGTCCTGGAGACACATAATGTGATTGGAACAAGCACAAAGGCAGTTTTGAGTATTTTGGCAGGTGTTTATGTGTGTGCAGACAGATTTTGTCACATCCTTGCAACCTGCAGTTGCAAAACTTGACAGGTGTGTAGCTGACATCAAAATGAAGGCTCATCGGCTTCACAGCTGGTGTCATCCCCTCGCAAGATGGTTGCTGGCTCATTTAGTTTTAGTTTGTTATTTTTCTGTTAGCACAGCATAAAAGCCAAATTGCAGAAATGAATGCTTTGAGGACTCAAATCACTCTCGTTGGGGGTTTCTTTTTTAACTTGAAGGAGGAAATCACATTTTCATGTTGAAGCTATGTTTGTCAGGAAACAGCTGGATAATATAAAATATTTTAGTGACAAATGTGGGCATAACATTACATTATCTTTCCTTTGCTAAAGTGATTAGCTAGTTATATCATATATACTCATGCTTGTAATATGAATGAATTTAACAGGACATATCAGCAAGAATCATTTAAGACAGTTGTTTTAAAACTGGATGAAAAATGTAAAGTGTGACTAAGGTGAATAACACAAAAGTTTACATGTTCACATGCACCACGTCAATGTGGTGCCTTTTTTTCTGTTAATAAATGATTAAAAAAAAACAACATTAAATTGAAGGAAAACATTTGTTTAACAACTATGATTTTTATCAAGTTTGCCATCTTAATTTATCTTGTCACCATGACTGAGTAATTGTGTGAATTTAATGGGTAAGTTTAGAGTTTCTGTTGGTTATATGACCTGCTCTCGATGTTCTTTTTTTCTCTCAGTCACATCAGTTCTCCCTGTCAAAATAACACCACTCTTGTCTACATATGCTTATTGATTAAAATATTACTTACTGTTCTTTATATTTATTGTAGTCTTTACTGGAACTTTCAGACCATCTATTGTCCCTCCGCCATCTCATTTGGCTCATCCTTAGTTTCCATCATTCTTCTTATTCTGCATCTCCACCGCAACATCTGTGCTCCAGGGTTCCACTCTGTCACTTACTTTGATTTGTAACTCAAATCTATGATGTTGCTTCATTTACGAGCTTAGCTGCTTAAAGTTCATTTCCTCACGCTTTTGCAATAACGTTTTATCATGCATAACCTGTCTGTATTAAACTAGTACAGCTGAAAATCTTTAAAGACCTAAAACCTAGTATAAGATAAATTTAAAAAAAAAAATCAAGAGGATAAAAAATCCTAAACAATTAGAATGTATCCTAACATTATGTTACATGCATGTGTGTGCCAAATGTTATGGTTACATTAAGCTTCTTGGTTAACATGCTGGCCATTGTTTGTGGGAGCTGTGATGTCAACACAACCTCAAAACTATTAATGTTGGTTGTGAGGCTTGAGGCTTGCTGCAGTCTTTGTTTAAGATGAAAAAAAAGACAGCGTTAGCATCAATGCTAGTATATGAAGAAAATGAAATAGATGAAATGGCAGTGATTCCAGAGTTTCAGAGTTTATTGTAGAACATCTCATCCTTTCAGCTGTTGCAACAATCTCCCTTTCTGTCATCTGGAAATCTCTCAGTAGCTGCCTGGATATATTGGAAATGGTAGTATAGACTGACTCGAATGCTTATGTCTCCAAGCAGGACTTGTCAAATCATATATCCACTTAGGACAGTGTGTCTATTAGTCCTGACTCTACAAATTTACTCTGCGATTTAGCCAACAGTTAGGATACACCAATGAGATCCCAGTAAACGTGGTAAACTCCTAGTGAGAATTCTAAGCTTGCTAGCTGTAAAATATCATTACCTGTCTCTTTAGTTCTCATGTTTGTCAAACTACACAGCAATTCTCTTAAAAGAGGAAATTAAATTGAATTTGCGTGTGTATCTGTTAATTGCTGCCTCTGCAGTAAAACGACTTCACTCTCACTTTGCCAAATGAACCAAACTAAACGAGTAAAAGACTCCTAGATTAAATAAAGTATTCCCACCATTTATCTCATTTAACACTTAATCAGCAACTGACCCAGCAAACATGTCCATGCAGGCCCACAGCAGATAGGTGTGGGTGAACTGTGGGGCTGTATGAGGTGGGCAATCTATCCCATATATGCTCAAGTAGATGTGCCTCCACAGGGGCCACATCAGTTTTATTCTTTGGGACTCCTATATAGAAAACCCACAAAGGATGGGTATCTGTTCTAAAAAAAAAATTAAAAATTAGCTAAATCAAATAGGTGGTGCTACCTACTATGGTAACCACTTGCAAGTAAGGGAGCAGCTAAAAGTACTTCTTTTTTCTTTTCCACCATGGGCTCACTGAGGGCTATCTGCTTCTACCCACTGTGTCCCCATGCAGACCCCAAGGGGCCATGTTAGCTTGGGACTTCTTAGAGCTCAAAACATGCTGAACTGAGCAGAGTGGCAAATGGAAATATGGGGAGCAACAAAATTTGACTGAGTGATGTAATGATGGTTTTGATCTGTGTGATTTGGGAATACTTTTGATTGATAGTGAGAAAGCTGACTATTCATGAAGTGTAAATGCTTGAGAAAATCCCTACTTAGAATTTATTAGGCTATTAGAAATTCCTTGTAATTTGCTGAATTAATATTAATAACAAACAGAAGGCTTTAATTTTGCTACGGTATCCTGATTGATTTCAAACAGAGAAAAGCTATTAGTTTTAGACTCAAAAGTCACTCTGACATGAGTCAGTTTACTGCTGAATGATGTAAGTTATTGCTGAACTCCTGCTTCATTGTTCTTCCCACACTTGTATTTATGTTGAGAACCAGATGGAACAAGCTGGTGATCAATGCACTCTGACTTTGCTTTATATTCACAGCAGCAGCTGCAGCCTGTTGGAGGCCTGCTGCCTGACCGGCCGGCCAGTTGGCTGGAACAACAACAACAAAAAGAGACACTCAGAGTTTCTTTCAGACTGAGGCTAAGATCGAGCTACTGTGCACTAGAAAAGAGGAGCAAGCTTCAGAGAAAATTCAAGTCTTTACTATAAACTTTTGCATTTTATGAATGGATATTTGCCTTATTTCTAAGTCTACTTAGAAGTAAGTAATGAATGGATCTCCCAGGGTGAGACTGTAAATGGATGATTCTGATGAAATTTCCCAAGGAGAATATTTGGTGGAAATGGCTTGTGCTGTATTTGAGTATTTTTACACAAACAGAAAATGTATTTCTGATTTGATGGGTCACTGTTTCGACATATTGGAGGAAAGTGTAAGGGAACAGACTTCTACAGACCTCAAAATATTAACCATGCAAATGTTTGAGAGTGGCATAAGATGATGATCCTGAATTGTTGATCATCTTTAGAAGATCTTCATAGGCCAATCCCATCCCTGCAATCTTTTGATCACATTTTGTAAAGTCAGCTGTCTCATATTCAAATATTGGATATTTTGTGTTATAGTATGCAAATCACTGCATTCTGTTTGTATTTACATTTTAACATCCCAACACTTGTATGAATAAATACGCCATGTCCCATATTGTTATAGAACACTTAAATCCACAACAACTCAAGCCACAGTTATTGTGACCAGTGTTCCTTTGTACACTGACACCCTTTAAGGCTTTTCTACTTGTGTTGGAAGCTTAGACCTGTAATTACGCAATGGCCTGCCAGAGTCGATTTCATGACAGATTTCCTAAATGCAGGAGGTACAAAGTGATGCTAACTGCAGGCTATCAAACATATAGCAGTGTCAGGGCAGCAGTGACATGTTAAACCTCCTAGGAAAACAATACAAGGCTGCCTTAAAAGTACCAGATAGATGCATGTCAGGCACTGGGAGGTGGTTTTAGCCATGACAGTGAAGTGACAAATACAGCCAAACACACTTTGAATTTTTGGCGATACAAAAGCGCAGTCAGATGTAAAACAGGTTTGGTCATTTTCCAAACAACTGAGTACATGTGCATGGGGTCATTAAAGCAAGTCCAGAAATCCCTGTCATTTGCATTTGACACAAACACAACAAAGGAGGACGTTGAGTTATGGCGTTGTGGTATACCTGCTGTTCGGTGTGTTCGGCCACTGACTGGCCAATCGGTACCATGCAGTCTGTTCACATCACATTTTTCGATCTCTTCAGATCACTTGAACCCAGACCAAGTAGTCCCAAAAAGTTGATTCTGGTCATCTGGATGTAGCCTTACTATGTCATTACTAAGTAAACCGTAAAAACTGAGTCGAGCTGAGCCGAGCCATAAAAGGTACTAGCGGAAAGGGGCTGAAAGTTTTCCGTCACACGAAGGTCACGTCATGGAACTGCTGCCTCACCAATAATGCATATGCTACATAATGCTGGAAATTTAGTGCATATTTATGCTTCACTCTTTTGTGTTGGTTCTTTCTTTTTGTCTAGTTCCATCGAGGCAACCTATAATTTTAAGGTTTTAATTAGTCTATTTCCCACTGTCTCCTTGCAGTAAGAACATAGTTCTTTGTTTCAGCCTGCAATACACTCACAGCTATATGATTAAATATACTATATATATTCACAGAGGGTTAATAGGGATTAGACAAAGCAAACAAGACACAGGTGCACATAATCAACATAATCACAGAGGAGGAAGACACGGACAAAAAACTGGCAGCAAAACAGGAAGTAAGTAACAATAACTTCACAGGGAAACTCACAGACAAAAGGAAACTTAACATGGGGAAAAGGCATAGACTTAACTCCAATACAAACCATAAGTGAAACTAAGAACTAGAAAATGCTAAGGGACATGAAGATGTAAATGAACATGGAGTCAAATAAAGAATACTAAAAAATTAAAAAAAAAATTAAAAAATCCACAAACTCCAAATCGAGGACCATGAGAAAAAAACAAAAAAACAAAAAAAAAACTTTTTCTAAATAAAATGTATAGGACATGGAAAAAAACACTTCTATATATTTTTTGGGTTTTTTTCTTTAATTTTATTTCTCTCATGTGAGATACTGTATAAAGCCGATGTTTGAACTGCTCACAACATGCAACTAAATCTGTGATTACTTTCTATAATTAGAGCCCACAAGTATAGTGGTGTGACTGTTTTGTCACTGAGCAAAAACAGAAGAATTGTGCAACAGGGAGGGTCCAGAGGAACAAAGACGACAACTCAGAAGGGTTACTCTGGGAGAGAAGCGTGTCGGTCCTCACTGAATCTAGAGATGAGGCACTTAGAAAAGGTTCCAGCTCGTGTTTATGAGTACTAGTGATGGTGCTTACTTGGGTAGAGGGAGGAGAAGGTGGTGCAGAGAGCCACTGGTCAAATCTCTGTGGGTTGCTGGAATCGTTGGTGGGTGGACAGGCAAGTAGGCTGGTGATGTGTGTCTTTAGCCAAGGACTTCCAGAAGGTATGGACTAGCTCAGTGGGGACAGGTGAGTAGGAGTTGCAGGTAGTTTGTCCTTTGGCTGCACAATTGTACAAGAACTATGAAAGAGCCCAATTACCAGTCTGCTGTGGAGTACTGTCTCCGAGAGACTGGGTGGTGAAGCTTTTCCTTAGATATCAGCAGATGATGAGACCAATGAGACACAAGTGTGACAGCTGACAAACGGGAGACCAAGACTCCACCTGAAACAGAGCTGAAAACAACTCCAAACCATCCTAGACTTAAAAAGAGAGAAAGACATGATCTACACATGACATAAAAGTCATCTCAACGTTGATTTTGTGTGTAATTTGGTTCTAAGTGAAGCCTGATTCATCATTTTGTTCTCAACAAATTGTGTAGTTTATGTTAGTGAAGAACTTGAATATTTCATTCACAAAAGTCCAAAGTGTGATTTAAATGCCCCCCCCCCCCTTTTTTTTTTTTTTTTAAATTATTATTATTTTCACAACTCATTCAGTTTCCATGCATTACAGTGCATTTGTGAATCCTCAGGCAGCCTTGTTCCAGTTTTACCAAGAGATAATTAATTTATTCATGTTACAGATTTTACTTTGGCAGAACAGTGCAAAAAGTTTCCAACTGGCATTCAATAGCCCAAGAGTCACAGTGTTGGCTGCCAACACACTTTGATGTAATAATTTCTGTCTTTTTTTTTCTGGCTAGAAATTCAGTACTATGCAAAACTTTTAGTTATTGAAAGCAAACTAAGGATTCTTTCAGAAATATATTCCATGAATGGTGAATTATATACAAAGTGCAGTAAATCAAAATAATGATTAAAATAAAAAAAGCACTTGTCTGTAAAACTGTACTTTACGCAGCAGGGGACTTTAAAGTAGATTAGTTTAACAGGTTCATAGATCAGAAACTTGACCTCCCAGTACAGGTTGCAAGCTCATTAATGTGAACTCAATAAGTTCCCACAATTTAATGAAGCAGAATTCAGGCACAGGGGGGTAAAATGTCATGTGGGTCATACATTAAAAAAAATGGTGTGAAAGGCAACATATGGCAGGCCTTATTAACACTAACTGATTAATGATAACTTGTGATTTGTAGTGCTTCAAAGCACTTTATAACCTGTGATTAGCTTCAGTGTCATGATTGAACACTCATGTTCATTTTGCTGTTTCACACAGTGTAGGATGAACAACTGTTTCTTGCCTCTGCACACTGCTAACACAATGAACATTCCTATAGGAAAACAAGAAAAGTAGATTCTGACAGAAAAATCCACATTTTATTGAATCTTTTGGTGTGGACAATGTTTTTTAGTGGTTGATGTAGAAATGTAATGTGGACACTACAGCAATGGCTATTTGGACACTGTTTAAGTGTGTATGCATTGTTACTTCTGCAGTGGCAGCCTAACATTTACTTTTCATACTGTGTGTTTATACTAGAGATGGCACGATACCACTTTTTTATGTCCGATACCGATACCGATA
Organism: Haplochromis burtoni; assembly: GCF_018398535.1. NCBI lineage: Eukaryota > Metazoa > Chordata > Actinopteri > Cichliformes > Cichlidae > Haplochromis > Haplochromis burtoni. The sequence goes on along the minus strand of NW_024582388.1, from coordinate 2,132,167 downwards.
TCATAAATTTGGATATCTGCCGATACCGATATGAATCCGATATAGTGTTTTTTAATCAACAAAACTGTTTTTTAAAATATCTTGCTGCATTTTGCAAGTCTGCAAGTTCATACTCAAGTTTAAAACAACAACTACACTAAAGCTATTCTGTTATACCTGTATACAAAAAAAATATTTCATAGTTCAGCAATACTGATCAATCTAATAAACTTAGACCTACACCATCCTCCCTATTCTGGTATTTTAAAGAGTACTTAGCGTAAATATTAAGCAACCTAACTAATAGGGTTCCAACTCCCAGCAACAACAAAAATAAATAAATAAAAAATAGGGAACCACCCCTCACGCCCACCTCATGATGCTTAATCGACGTAATCAACCTTAATTTGATGCAGTGTGAAAAAAAATGCACAGAAATCAATTATTTTTCAAGAAATATTAAATAGATTCAACATCTTTCTTCAACAAAATTGCAGACTGCACAGATGGTACCTTCCCAAAGGAAAAAGTACTATAGCTTACTAGGGTATATATATTAGACTTAATAGTCACTATATACAGTAATTGACTTCTATTCATTTTACATCAAATTAAAACTTTGGGTGTCAGATAATTATTTATTAAAAGCTAGACATTTTAAATGAGAATAAGAAAGAAAAGTATGTCTTTGTGCCCCCTTTTCCCAGTTAATGCCCTATCGGCCCCCCTGGCTAAACTTTGCTAGATCCGCCCCTGCACAGTTACCAGCGTCAGCTACGTAGAAAAAGATCCTGGTGTAGAAAGTAATATTAAATAAATTTAACAACAGCTTATCAAGCTTAAACGTGCTGCTGTTGTTCAGCCGCTGGTTTCCTCTTTCTGGCGCAAAGTGGACCAAAAACAAACAAGAGAGACTCGCGACAGAAAAGCCGATCAGCTGATCATTAGCAGTTTCACGATTGAAGTAGCAGCCGGAGAGCGAGAGGCAGTCGCTCGTTAAGCTTAACGCAGGAATGCTTTACAAACATTCAGAGATGGACTTACACACTTGCTTTACTTCTCTCGGGGATAACTTTGTCGGAGATGAAATGCCAGGTTGCTAGCGAAGCTCCAAATGCTATCCAGACCACCGACAGGTCCCGCATGCCACAGCCACTCTATCACGTGATGCATACTGCTCCGACGTGCTAACGTTCTGAGGTGAGTTACGGCGTTATGTGAGGTGCTTTCGTGATATTTAATGGATCGGATTACATTTTTTATTTTTCTCCGATATCCGATCCAGTAATTTAGGTCAGTATCGGACTGATACCGATACGTAATATCGGATCGGTCCATCTCTAGTTTATACAGTATAGTCTGGCATACTGGTTGATAATGCCCCAGCAAATCTGCAGCTAATCCAATCACCAAAAGATTTCACCGCACCTATGACTTTTGGGGCACCTGGCTGCCTCGAGCTTGAGTGGGAGGTTGAATGTGATGTTCAGTCACTTTAAAAAATGAAGGTGAACCAGGAAGGAGTCTGGGGAAAATCTAATCTCTTTAGAAAGTCATATGTGAAATCTTTGCAAGCCTGCAGAGTGAACACCGTCTTTAAGGGGATGTATTACTAACCCAAACAACAAGCCAGCAATCATTATTCCAGTTTGTCTGGGGAACTTGATGCTTCATCTACAGACACAAACAAAACAATTGTGATTTTTTTATTTCTATTCTGCTCACATCTTTTTATGTGACGGTGTAGGTGTAGGTAGAGAGCACCAGGAGCACATACTGAGTTTAATACTTTATAACAAATATATTAATAATGTTTCAAATGAAAGCTTTTTAATGTTTACATTTTTAACAACTTTCTAAAATGTATTATTTAATTATAATGCCAAGGAAATGTGGTTTCTGAGTTTTTTAGTGGCATATAAGGATATAAGAGGGGTATAACTGTAACTCCTGGTATTATGCACAACCCTAATCTTATGATAACAATTATTATTACAATAATTGTAAAGATGATACTTTATTTTTGCCTTTTAAGTTCTCCCAAACCTCCCACATAACAATGAAACCATTTTTCTTTTCTTGGTACCAACAATATTTTCCTATGAATAGTGCATCTGGATTTGATGGTCTTTTAACACTATATTCCAAAATACAAAGAGGCATATCAACAATGTATGATGAAAAGTGGCTCCCTGTCTCCAACCAATTTCTGAAAGAAAATATGGTGCAAAGCTCCGGTCTGCTCCAGACTTTGCTTTTAAATGTCAGATGCTTGCTGAGCATGAAATTTGAGTTTATTTACTTTGCAGAGTAAATAGCAGAGCAATAATGACAAGGATCCTGACACATGATATTACTCATTTATGCTCACCAAACAAGAAGATTAAGTTCAATACATCCAACCTAAATGTCAGCAGTGAACAGCTTTAATACGGGTTTCCAAAGAATAATCATCTTCCAGTTTGTGCCTTTCATGTCTTTTGTGAATTTTATCATAAATAAGAACCTAAAGCTTTGTTAAAGACCCAAACAGCTTTAATTACTTGCCATGGAATGATTTTATGGATGTTTTCAGGATGGCTTCTGCAAATCCAGGTGGCTGAAGAAATTCAATGCGTGTAATACACAGCAAAAACACTCAGGCAAACAAACAGGATGACACAACAAATAACTAAGGAAAACTGAGCAAGAGGGGAGCTGAGCAATTAATGAGTAAGAAGGGAAGCAAAATAGACGAGGCGAGAGACTATCAAAATAAAAGAGGAAGCTTAAACACTGGGACACTACGGCACAAACCCGACAGACCAAACTGACAAAAAACGTGGGAGACCTAATAGACAGGCAGACTAGGAAAAGCACAACCTAAGCAAAGGTAATACTCAACTGAAAAAAAAAAACAATAAATATTTTACAAACAAAATGTTTCCTCATATATGAAACTGAAGTAGCTCTGTGATTGTGAGGTGAGGCTGACCATATCACTAAACATGACTGCATTATCTTCCCTGACCTTCCCTCACCTTGTACAACTGCTCCTGGCTGCTGCTATAAATATGTATATTGCTTTAACATGATATTGTTAAAAACAGCCTGAAGGTGTTTTGTAAGCCCGGACTTACGAAACCAGGCCACAAAAGACAGGAGATCCAAAAGGCTTTAGAAGTGATCTTGGTATAACTTTCCTCTGTTTTATCCTCGAAACACTGATATTAGCCAGCTGCAGACGGCAGCTTCGCTAATCCTGTTGGTTTGTCTTTCCGAGCGTTTGAGGTGGATTTTGTTGTTTTCGAACAAAGCTGATGTGATTGGCAGCAACCTCCGAGAAACATCTGACAGTTGAGGTTTTGGTTGGTTCACCGCAGTTCATCTCTTCCAGGAATTAACATTGCTTACTGATGGATTACACAGCAACAGACAGCAGCTCTTACACATCACAGAGTAAAAACTTCTCACATTGTAATAAAGCCAACATGTCACAGTCTAATCCATGCATTTGTAATCCTAAACAAACAAATATCAAAATTACAAAGCAGAAAGACTGAGCAAAGCAGAATTAATTCTTTGTGATGCTGGAATTTAATAGAATAATTTGTTGACAGTTTTCTCTTAGTTAATACAATAATGTTAATCCAGTTGGTTTGTTTATTTATTGTTTCCATAAATAAATAAACAAAATGTCATCCTTTGTTTCTGACAGTGACAAAAGGGAGCTAAATGACCAAAAGTATGATTTAACGTCAGAATATTGTGTTTTTTCTCTCTGTCTCCCACACAAACATTTGATCATTGTGTGTCTTTGCTTGTATTTCCTGCTCCTGCAGTTCTTTCTACCCCAGCTTTTCCAGCCACTTTTTGCCAGACTCTTATGTTACCCATAGTGGTTGTCTATTGCTCTCAGGCCATCTTCAGAATTTTCTATTTCTTCTGTGTATTCTAGCACCTGCCTGTGCTTTTTATTGTGTGTAGCTCATTCCCACAAGCAATTCTGAGATACATTTACGTCTTTGCTCATCCCTTTCTCCACTAAACTCTCTGGTGTGCTCACTCACCCTGTATGCATTGTCAGCTGGCTTGCTATGTTGTATATAAAAACATATATATGTACTTGAATATTACTTAAAATTAAGGTTCTTTTTACAAATATGTGTTGCCATCAACATTGAAGGAAAAATATATGGCATTTGAAGAATCCTCAACTGAAATATGAGAGCTGGTGACAGAAGTATAACTTAAGTTAGTAAAATTTAAAAAAGGTTTTGTTCAGTCATGGTCAAGGGAAAGATGAATGCAACAATATACAAAGACATCCTTGATGATAACCTGCTCCAGAGGACTCCAGAGGACTCCAGAGGACCTGGAAATAGGTGAAGGTTCATTTACGAACCGGACAACAGCCCCTGAGAACACAGTCAGGATAACAAAGGAGTGGCTTTTAAGCCACCCTGTGAATTTCCTCGAGTGATCCAACCACAGCCCAGACTTGAACCCGACTAAACCTCTCTGGAGAGATTTGAACATGTCTATGACACCAACACTCTCCGCCCAACCTGGAGTTTAAAGATTGGGAGGAACTTCTCAAAAATAAGCGTGCCAAGCTTGTAGATTGTACTCAAAAAGACTTGAATCTGCAATTACTACCAAAGGAGCTGAACACATTATTGAGCAGAGGCAGAGAATACTTATGTACATGTTATATTTTATTGCATGTTTTAATAAATTTGCAAGAATTTCAAGCAAACATTTTTGACTTTGGCATTGTGGGGTATTGTTTATATTTTTAAAGGGGGAAATGTATTTAATTTATTTTAGAATAAGACTGTGACATGACAAAATGTGAAAGACTGAATACTTTGCGAATGCACTGTATGAACACAAAGTGACACAGTTTCTCTTCAGGAGAATTACATAAAAAATATAACTTTTATCATCTTATGATTTTTCAGGAAGCTCTGCATCATTATAAATATTGAATATTACAATTTCTCATAACCTGATATACGTACTTTTCTCCTTTCCTATACCTTCAGAGCAACATGCAGTTAATGTAATATATTCTAATACAGGAGATATAAATCATTAGGTTGTAGCCTACTTTGATTTCACCTGCGTCTCGCTATTTTTATTCATTAATGACCTCATTTGAGAAAAGGAGGGAAATAGGTTTTCACTAACCCCAAAATAGCATTTCAATTTGCCATCTTCATTAAAAATCTGAGAACAAATCATCCATTATTGAGAGCAACAGCTTAACATTGGTAAGGAATTACCCATGCAGACCCACCTGAATGTTGGCTGTAATCTCCCTCTCTGTGTCTCAACATTCAATGCAGAGAAAGAAGTGTGTGTGTCTAATGTTGCATACATTAAATGTGGATTAACTTTTAATTGCACGATGCTTTTTAAACTGTTGATGTTGTTCCTCGTTACAGTCACTGCTGCTACTTTACAGTTCCCCCTCACTATCAGTACAGCTATGCCATATTGCAGAGAAGAAAAAACATTTATCCAAAATAGCTCAATTACCCAGAATATTGGCTGGTTAACATGGGGAGCAGACATGCAGGAGGACTGAAAAGAAGCCAGATAGACTGAGAGCTGTATGGGTGGGCAGCCAGCAGAGCCTGGAATGGATGAAATTATTCTGGAGGAATTCAATTCATTTCTGCCACAATCTTATCATCAGTCGACATGTACAGTGGATTATTGCAAGAAAAAAAATACTGTTACCAGACAGAATAGGAGACAGAAGCACAGCAAACCAGACACACAGTATGCCAACACACGCATGCATGGGCTTAGGAATTCATGCGTGTTTGTCCCACAGTTGCTCCTACAGGAGGCTTTCTTCTTCAAGTCATGTCTCCAATATACCACACAGCTGAAACAGCGTTTGTCCATGTTTACGGGTCCAGGTGCAGTTAAGGTGAGTACTGAGCATAATTTGTACTTCTGTGCTGAATCTATGTAGAGCCTGATGTACCCATCTGAAGTAACTGAGGCCGTTACCAACATTCATATTTGTTTGTTGCTCTGAAATTTTGCTTTGTTTTTTTGTTGCACTCAATTTGAAAAATGATTGCAGAAGAAGAAGTAACCGGAAATACAGGGAAAGAAAGGTACTGAAGGGGCCACAGTCATTGTAATTTCAGTATTTCTAGGGAAGTTCACCTCAGGTTACCCAAAAAGGTAAGGCGTAGATTTCAGAAGAATTTGTGGTTAAGTTATACCTATGGTGTAAGTTTAACACAGCAGCATAAATCCCGCTTTAATCACTTTAACCTCTTAAGCCTCAACGCCCCCTGATACGGGGGCAAAAGGCAGGAGGAGATCAGTTAGGCTTGGGGCTTAAGAGGTTAAAGTCAAGTCAATCCCTGCTTTTTACAACCCCAGTGAACATAACACTGCTTCTTATGAGCCCAAGTGAACAAAATTTTAAAGATTTATTTGTGGTAGTTTGCTTAAGCTAGCCATTTAGCGCTTACCTTTGCTTTAATCATGAACAATTTGTTGTTCTTCACCTCTCACACGGCAGCATTATTTACCCATCCAAATAGGAAATACATGTAGCTGTCTGTACTTTGAAAGCTTTCCTTTTGGATGCAGTATAAGAAGAGAGATTCTCTACAAGACGAAAATACATAGTAACTACTTTAAGGGATTTAAATAAAGCTTTTGTGGCAGAATATAGAGCATAACTCCACAAAATTTGTCGTTTCTCTTCATGTATTTGTTTTTCCTCCACGGATAGATGATTCAAGTAGTCTCGGCTCCACAGGTGCATTGCATGTAGTTATTTAATTTGTATCTCAACCCTTTAAATTGTCCTAAAGCATTAAGTTATTAGTTTTTAAGGCTTTGGCTGCTTAAAGGATTCAGTAGAGTAGTTTTTAAGTATGTCTGTTGCTCTTTAAAATTAGCATCCCTGTTAATATCTGAATGAATTACCAATGCAGCTTGTAAACCATTCATTAGCTTATTAGCACATTACCCAAACAGGATGTAATCCAGCTGACTCAGGGAAGGTGAAAAGGACTATTTAAGTATTTCTAATTTATTTATTTTTGCCGCTGAGATGACCTCTGTTATATCGATACTAGACATGTGTTTTCCTGTTTGTCTAAAAAGTTATCATTCCTTTTGTATACTATTAAAAACTATTTTCTGAAGACTATTAGTATCTATTGAATTTATTCAAACAGTCTAAACAGGGAAATGTCTAAAATTGGCTGCAGGTCTACAAACGTATCTGATTTAATCTGAAAGGCTTCAGACATGGAAATGCTCTTTTATTTGTTAAAGCTGTGGTTCAGATCTTCAATCATATCAGATTTAATCATCCACTGTCCAGAGGTGCAAAAATATACATGAGAATGGTGCACATTGACTTCAGTTACAGTAAGAAGCAGCGTTTGGTTTATCTTGCATGACACACTAACAGCTCTTTCAAGATAAGAGACAGCAAAGCTCTCTAAGCTTTCTCAACTATATGAAGGATATACAATTACTTTTCTTGTTGTCTGAGATCAGGTAATGTGACAGAGTTTCTGGTGCTTGGCTGAAATGTCATGTTGATTCAAAGCTTATCTCACAGTGTGCAAAATACTTTCATTTCTCTTGATGTAAAGGGGACTGGCATCCTGAATTGAGGTTTAAAGGAGTCAGCATTAACATGTGTATCTGCAGCCACAACAGCGTCATCTATGTTTTCCATTTTTATTATCCATGTACTTTTATATTTAGCTGCTTGGATTAAACTCTCTTTTAAGCTGAATGCTTTTTGCCTGAGACATTCAGGGCAGAAAAATATAAAAACAGATATGGAGTTGGTAAGGTGCTTCAGCATTTTGATGTTTTCCACAAGGAAAATAAGATGTTGCAATAGTTTTACAGAATTTCTCATGAGTGTGTTGGTGGTGGGAGAGTGAGTGGTAGAGATTTAACCGCTGATAAGCTGTTTCTAGCTAGGCAGAGAAGAGGCATGATGATCAGCATGAAATCTTCTATCGGCCACTTCCTTTATGGGCACCACAGTAGATCATATTCCTCCATCTTACCTTTCCTTTTCACTCCATCTTTGCCCAACATCTCAAGCTCTGCCAACTCCACCTCCTGTCTTTTTGTTAGTGCTATTGTCTTCAAAACCAGGTATTATTGCAGGTCTCACTACCTTCTAGCAAATTTCCCCTTTCACTCTTGCTGCTTTTCATCACAAATCACCCCTGACAACCATCTCCATCCACTCCACCCTGACTGAATGCTCTATACTTCTTGCATCTTCACTGTGACACCTTCATCTCATTCACACACACATTATTTTTTTCTTTCTTTTCTTATACTTCAGCATACCTCCACCTCTCCAGGCTCTCCCCCATCTGATCCCTACTCACACTTTCAATACACGGAGACTCCTGCCTGACCTTATCTGTCAGCCTGTCCATCAACTCTTCAAACATGGGGCTCAGAGCTGATCCCGGATTTAAGCCCACCCCCACCTTGAACCCATCTTTCACTCCTACCGCACACCTCACCACTGTCTCACTCTCCTCATATAGTACATGTCCTGCACCACCTTCACATACTTCTCTGCCACGCTTCACTTCTTCCAGTACCACAGCAAACTATCATATGCTTTCCATGAGCATCATGAGATAGTAAACAAAAGTACATCACTGCTCTTACAGTTTCAGTATGCGTTCTCTTTGAATAACTAAGCTGCATGAACAAGTCAGGTTAAGCTTGTTTGTGCAAGTGTGCTTGAAATACTAAACACGTTCTTTACCTTCTTAAGCATTCAGGAATTGATTACAAGCAGGGGCACATGGGCATATAGGTGCTTTTTTTTACATGCAGATTTAGTCTGAATCTATTAGGACTAAAAATTTATTTTCATAAACAGCAAGTCCTGCAAAGACTAATTGTTGCTTGAAAAACTAACTGATCTATATTCAGCGGGCGGATGGTCTGTTATAGCTCAAGGTTGGAGGTTCGATCGCGAGTTCCTTTCATCCACTTGTCAAAGTGTCCTTGGGCAAGACACTGCACCCAATAGTCATTTAAGCATATTGAGCTGTGTGAGTGTGAGTGAATACGAAGCAAATTGTAAAGCATTTTGGATAAAAGCACTAGATAAATCCAATCATTTACCATTAACTAGGCCTGTCTATTTAAAGAGCTTGTGGGGACAATGAGATCAGATAAATTAAAATGTCTATTGAGGACAGACAAATGTATTTCCACTTATCTTTTCTCTGGAATGAAGCCAAAGTTTTCTGAATTTATACTCTCACTAGCCATTTGGTTAGGCACAGCTTGATAGTCCTGGCCTGGACCCCATTTAGCCTTCAGAACTGGCTTATTTATGTCATTGTTGCAGTTTCTGCAGATTTGTCGGCTGAATCTCTGATTCCTCCACATCCCAAATGTGCCCTATTGAACTCAGATCTGGTAACGGTGGAGGCCATTTGAGTACAGTGAACTCATCGTCATTGTCAGAAACCAGTTTGAGATTATTTGAGCTTTGTGTCATGGCGTCCTATCCATCACAAGATTGGTAGACTGTTGTCATAAAGGGTTGAACAGCAATAATTATCAGTAAAGATGTGGCATTTAAATAATGCTCGTTTGGACTAAGGGGTCCTGAGTGTGCTAAGACACCAGTACACCACCACCATTAGCCAAAACTGGTAATACAAGCAGGATGGGTCCTACTTTCATGTTTTTATGCCAAATTCGGACCAGATCATCCAAATGTTACAACAGAAATAGAGACTTAGACCAGGCAATGGTTTCAGTCTTATCTTATTCTTATTTTTTAATGAGCCTATGTGAGTTATAGCCTCTGTTTCCCATTCTTATCTGTCCAGACTGGCATCCGTATGGTCTTTTGATGGTGTAACCCATCTGCTACAAGGCTCTACCACATTTCTTAGTTGTAATGAGAGGTTATTAGAGTTATTGTTGCCTTTCTATTAGATCAAAGAACTCTGACCTCTGACAACAAGGCAATTTCACCCAAAGAACTGCTGCTCACTGGACATTTTCTCTTTTTTTTGAGAAAGTTGTGGGAAAACCACAGTAGCTCAGCAGTTTCTAAAAGATTCAGAGCAGCCTATTTGGTACTAACAAACATTTCACATTTAAAACAGGCCTTCTTGACCTCAAATTGTAGTTAAGATGGATTCGTGCTGAGATGGATTCATGGAGCAGTAGGTAAGAAAACAAGTGTAGTTTAGAAACTCTTTCATGTGTTGAAAGATCTCTATCTGTGAAATATATATACAATTATAAACTATCCTATATAAAGAAGTTATTTTATCTTTATCTTCTATGGAAGTAAATGGTCTTTTCCCTGTGTAAATTACAGTCCATATTTTGCTTTTTGAATTGGGAAAAGCTGTTTTCAGTGCTTTAGGATGATAGTTCACCAGCTTGACTTAATATCATTGTTTTACTGACTGATGAATGAAATAACTGGCTATTTTCATGGCAGCGGGATGCTGAGAGTGTTGTGGAGCATGACATTAGCCCTGAGCTTCACTGCAGGGCTGAGTGAATGACTGAGCGGGTGACTGCCTGTTTGACTGACTGATTTTTGAGGTTTGTATCCAGCTGGGGCGCCTGTTGAGTGTTGTGAAGCGTGATATTAGACCCTGAGGTTCACAGCAGGAGGCTTCAGAGTCCTAACAACCTCTGAGCATCTCCAGCCTGTCAGCTGTGACTGGCGGTTGCTCTCATCTGAAACAAAACTCTGCTAAAAGAGAGAAGCTGCCCAGAAAGTGTGAAAGGACAAGAAGTTGGTGAGTGGACCAAACCTGCTATTAGGAAAGTGATTGTCCACAGGTTACTGAGCACCCTGAAAAGACTGGTGGATTTGGACAAGACCAGGTTATAAACCCGCTAAGAGGACAGTGTCCACAGAACGACAGAAGTGGAAGTGGAACAGTGGTTTTTGATGTAGCGAATACTTTCAAGTCAAGTTATGGCTACAAAAAGATTTGCTCCCACAAGCTGATAAGAGAGAAAACTTCAGTTGTCACTGGACGAGGGTAAGGACAAGAAACTGGCTTGTGGGACACAACTAATGTCACAGGTTTCTTCAACACAGGCCTTACTGTTTTTTTCTGAATGGTTGAAAGGGTGTGTAACTGCCTTTAAACAACAGCTGAAGCAATATTGTGACAGCATTCATCTTTTAAAGAGCAATAAAATCTGTATTTGGAGACTGAACGTCTGTTGGTGGAGTAAATCTCAAGGTTGTCTATCAGGAGGCCATGGTTAGTTTTCCATTTGAGAAATAATTTGAATTTATTATCCTTTGCTTTCCTATTTTATTCCGATATATAAACACAAGGTACATATGCACTAAGTTAGAAATATATTTATATTACTAACCTTGTGTCTTTGTTCTTGCTTCCTCCTTTTGTCTTGTTTCCTACCTTTTTAACTGTCTGCCCCACTGTAATTTTTTCCACCTGGTTCCAGTCAGCCCCCATATGTATAAATAGCTCCGGCTTTCCAATTATCTTTTCCATGTTATTGACCACCAGTTCTTTTTTGCTCTTTCGTTGGTCTCCTCTTTGCCTTGGTAGATTTTGTTTTCCTCTTTCCTGAAACCTTCCTATAGTGCTCTTTACTGAATCTTTATTGTGTCCATGGTGTCCTACTTCTGCATCCTTTTTTTTCTTCCTTTTCTATAGTAAAAAGCACCTGAAAGTAGCTATTTTTACATTACTACTTTCATTAAGTTTAGGGCACCAAAATCTACTTAGTTAGGTTTAGGAAAAACTTATGGCTTGGGTCAAAATATGCCTTAACAACATTAATCCTGCACATGAATAAATAACGCGCGTCCTGTCTTGCTATTTATCTAAACCACCTGAAATGTCAACACTGGACCACTGTACTAAGGTTCTTTGTCTGTGCAAAGTAAATTGCTGGCTCCACTCAAATTAAGTAAGTGACATTCAAACCTCTAGTTTCTAGTAGTCAGATAGAAATTCTCCCAGCTCTGCCAAGTGAGCAAGAAAAAAATCCCCATATCACTTGGCTTATTTAGTGTAGCAATAGGTCTGTAGAGTCTCAGCCTTAGCCTCTGTTCACCAACAAAACTCATGCACTTAATATCACAGAGAGGAAGGGAATCATTTCATTCTGAAGGTATGGATTGATGATTGTTCAATGCATTCTTAGTAATAACTGCATATATTGCTGCTGGGCCATTAGTGACAGCAAGGGTGAGGTGAAGAGTTATAGTATTTGATTAAAATATGGTTGAACGTGTGAAGAAGACTACAGATAAACAGAATAGTGCTGGATTCATTGAAATGGTCTCACTGATGTGTTAAAAATAGCTAAAAGAGAATAAACACAAGCACGGCACACAAAGTTTTATATCACTGACTTCTATAGAGGTCCATTGTAATAGTGTTCACCTAAGGCATGTGTACCACCTCTGCCAAGAGGGCTATATGATTGGTTTGGTTTGTCACTTACCTAGCAGTGTTACTTAGATTATTGTGGATTCGCAGACCAGATCCCGGCACTTTCCATTCATGATGTGAAGTCACAAACTGCTCTTGACTGCTGTTGTAGTTTAACCATGCTACAAATTATAATTAGAAAAGCTGTTTCGAATGTTAAGTGTTGGCTGGAAGAGTCCTGTAGTCAAACTGTTCAGAAGGTGTTGCATGACAGGGTGGTTGGAGTTATTTTATAAAGCTGGAGTACTGGCAGACTGGTTTCAGGCCTCAAACCTATGAAAGGGAAATTGCCCACATACACACTTTGACAGCTACTCATTCTAATAACCTGCTTCAGACTCCTTGGTATTAACATGATGTCCAGCTCTTCACTAACTCTTAATGCATTTTGCACTGCCTTAGGCTACATTATCCATTCAGATTAAATTTCTGCTTTGCATATGTAATTTTCTCTTGTGCCTCTCCTCCTGTTACACCATCTACACTGTCTCTTTACTGTCTTTCTGTCTCTCTCACATCAGCTCATTTTTCTTCTTTCCCTCACTCCTCCTTTTCCTGTCTTCCTGTCTGTCATTTTTCTCAGTCGGGCTTCTTGCTGTCACAGCAGACACTTGTCTCACCTTCACCAATCTTCTCTACTGACAGTAATAGAGATGATCTGAGCAAACCATTCCTTCTCCCGTGTAAACATCCATTACTGACCACCGAGAAAGGGGGGGGTTGGGGTGAACTGGGGGATGTACGATGTCAAAAGGTGTCTATGCACTGCTGATGTGATTTCAGGTGTACTCCACAAAACACATCTCATGAAATCTTGAAAGCTTTGACCTCAATTCCACAGCAGGTGAGAAGGTTTCTGCTTCCATTATCAAAATTCTTAGCATTAGTCATTCCCTACAGAGGCAACACACACAGCAGCAGCAAAAGAAAAGGCAAGAGATGACAAGATAACTAGAAAATACTGTATAACAACCGAAACAATAAAGTTATTAGAGCAACAGAGACACATCTGCTGGTCTGTCATTTATATTAGGATAGATTGAGTATTATGCGTGGTGTATCCTGGGGCAGGATGTTGATGTGGTGGAGTACAAGTACCTGGTTGTCTGTGTTATGCAGGACATGAAAACCAACAGCGAGGGAAGAGATGAGCAGGCTCTATTTCCTAAAGATTTCCCATCTCTGCATACAAACTGAAATCAGCTGATTCTCCTGATGGCATAAAGAAAAAGGGACACTTGATGTTTTTGTTCTTCCATCTGGCCATCATGCAGATAATTTTACATTAGTACATTTAAAAACAAATAAACAAAGAAATCTGTACACTAGGGTTGCCACGATTCGTCGACTAGTCACAATTACGTTGACTATCAAAGTCGTCAACAACATTTAATAGCGACACGTCGTTTGAAGCTTTGAAAGATCCCGAAAGTCGCAGGAATAAGCAGTAGGATTTAAGAGTGTGATAATGGACTGAAACAGAAGATGGCAGCACTGCATGTACAAGGATGCCAGCTGCTGTTAAACCCTGCAGAAGAAGCAGCAGTCTCCGGTATCGTAGCTGTGTCCAAATTCAGGGGCCGCATCCTTCGGAGACTGCATTTGTAGGCCGATTACATCACAGCGGCGGGACGAAGGCTGTCCAAATTAGAAGACGCCTCCAAATGCGGTCGACAAATGCGTCCTTCATTTCCCCAGCGTGGCCCAACCTATCCCAGGATTCATAGCGCAGCCCAGCCAATTTCCAGTTTCCAACAATGGCGGCCACTACTAAGTTTTAATATTATTCTTATTACTCTTTCTGGGTCACAAAATAAACTTTTAACAGATTTTCAGGCGAGAATGTAGCTGTGTAAACTTCAAATATCTGCTTGGTTTATCAAGACATCACATATTTGCAAAAGCGCTCCGACGTTTCCGGAGACGTCTGTTACCCACCAGCTCGATAGCTAGCCGGGGTTCAAGGCTCACTAGATCCGGCGAGAACAGCGAACTCCCGGCAAAAAGTATTTCAAACCCCCCACAATCTTTCGCTGCTCAGGTTAAACATGATATACAAGTCACTTGGATAACTTAAAAATGTTATTGTTTGGCTATTATTAATGTTTTATTTGTTCCTGAGTAAATCAGTTTGGCTGAGATTAAAGTTATAGTTTTTCACAGCTGAATAAACGTCAAATAGAAAACTGATTACAGTTTTTTCTGATGGCTTGAGCACATTTTTTGTAACTATTGGCTATTTTTGCAAAACTCTACACACAAATAAGAAAACCCTTCACCCAATCAGCAAAACATTGTAGTTTCCTTGCAAAAGCGAATAACCCTTGCTTAACTCTCCACACCTTTGTAAAAATGGTATTTTCGTATCCAACAGTTAACACAAGCCATCATATTAATAAGCACACAATGCACCAACTAAACACTGATGGTATGAATAAAAAACACATCTGGCTTTTGCTTTCTCTGTGCACAAGGTAGGCTATGTCAGTTTGAGCTCATACTTTTGTCATAGGTCTGTAAACATGGAGGGATCCAAACTTCAAGTACTGGTGTTTATTTACACACATCAAAACAAACACAGGTGTTTATTTCCAAGTATAGGATTATTTGCAATCGCCATATTGACTATATGGGTTTCTTGGTCTGCAGTGAACATGCTTCCTCTGCCCCCAGCATCTGGTCATCTAGCAATTCTGTTAAGTAACAATTTCAGTATTTTTACATCTATGGTATTGTAGTGTTTCTCATTGGCATATGGCAGTGCTACAAATCTTTGTGCGAAGTGACTGTACTAACCGATTCTCATTTCAAAATGTCCTTATGATGCTTGCTACAGTGTAGCGGCTCGAGTTAGGCTGAACCCGTTGGCCAGCTTCCCTCAGGGTCATTCCACGGTTGATTACATGGTCCACTATTGTAGCTCTGACGTCATCAGCAATTCTATTTCTTACTCTTCTTACCCTTCCTCTCCCCCCTCCTTGTCCTCTCCCCCCTCCTCGTCCTCCTCTTGTTCCTCCTTGTCCTTCTCTTCATCCTACTTCTTCACCTCCACGTCCTCTTCCTTGGCCTCCTCTACTTCTCACTCTTCCTGCTTCCTCCATTGTACTCCACACACAGAGCTTACCTGTATTATAGTGCTTAGGCTGATTGCAAAGTGAACTAATTATCTAAAAAAGTTTTCACATGTGACAGTGTGCCAGACAGTTGGCAAAATAGCATAAATAATGGCCGTAAATGTATATAGTTTTGCTAGGAGTGCGTTGATCATTTGGGAATTGAGTGTAAAGCATTGAGTTGTGTTTACAGTTCTGCAAAAAGAGTGCTGTGCAGTGGTTTGTAACTACAGGTTTGCAAAGTGTGTGTTACAAAATGGCAAAGCAGTGTTTGTGCTTTTAGTTTTGCAAACTCAGTGAGTGGTTTTGCTATAAGTATTAATAGTTTTAGAAATTGTGCTATAAGAATCACAGTTAAAAACTGTAAACAGAGACGTGAGATGGTAGAGATTTTACTCCAATGTCCTGTTAAATTTTAGGGAAAAAGAGCAGACGGCTGAGTTTATTAAACTTTACCGAGACAATCGGCAAATTTCATTAAAAGTTTAATAAACTATCATTTTGTCTTTATTTTTAGTTAGCACGTACCTTAAACACTTCAAGCTGTAAGCTAATGATAGTTATATAAGAGCAGATGTATGCTGGTGCAATAAGCTGTACTTTTTACGTCCAATGGATGCATGATCTGATTAGTCGACTAATCGCAAAAATAATCAGTGACTAGTCGACTATCAAAATAATCATTTGTGGCAGCCCTACTGTAGACTGAACCACAGCTGGTCAGCTGTAGTGAGCACAATGCACTATGCTGTGGTATCCTGGAAGAACAGCATGGGAGCTGGTGACACCAGAAGACTGAAAAACTGAGGTAAGTTGTGTGTTTGGCTACAAACTGGATGTTTTGGAAAACTACTTAGACATTACAGTTACCCAGTGCATTTAAATATACATTTCAGGGGGTCTTTTACAAGAATCACATGTAAAGAGATAGGAGTGAGAGAAACCCACTTCACCGTTGCCGTAAACAAAGAAGCACACCTTATGAGTATCTATGAGAAATCAGTGTGTATTGAACGTAATGGTATTATTTGCTGCTTTCCAGTTAAATAGTGCGATGATAAATGCTAAAATAATCCATAGATGTGTTGTTTCACTATGAAATTAACAAGTAACACAATTGACATGGGAAACTTAACTCTTTTTGAATATCAAATATTGATTAGAGTAACTTTAAAAGTACTTTGATGCCAAACTACACATGTTTTTACAGCCAAAAGACTCAAGTTTGCTGCTAGAAATAAGATTAAGACTGTGAGAAAAATATCTGTAGCTTTACTGATGGCATCAAACTCTGAAAACTGTTGTGATTATCTGCTCCTCCTTATTCTATGCTGTCATTGCCAGTTCATCTAAAACATTTACATCTTTGTTGTACGTAGGATCTCACTAAGCCCAAGGTTTTACTGAAGCCTTGGGTAATGACACCTTGCACTGCAGTTTCTTTGAAGAAGAATGTGATGCTTTTAAAATGATAACACTGTAAAACTGTCAGGTCTCTGTCATTTTGCAGCTCAGGCCCGCCAAAGGTCAGACTCAATCTATGCTGACACTAATGTTCAGACTGACAGAGAATAAGTTAAACACCTCATTTTCCATCAGCACTTTCCTACAAAAGGTCAAACAATCATAGAGAAATTCAGCAGTTTTATGGGCAATCTGCACCATTTCTCAGCCCTCTGATCTGTCCCAGGCCACAGCATCAAAATGTCACCATTCCTCTGTTGATTCAGCATCATGATATTTTACCTGCACTGCTGTATTTGAATTGTGACTTTCCTTCCAAGCCCAACGCTCGGAAGAAGTAAATTATTTTGCTGTAATGATCCTTGGCAGTAACTGCCGACCTGCTTGTTTAGTCCACGGGTCGTATGAATTGTGGTCTGCAGCAACTGAACTAATTAATGCTGAATTAATAGAGACACTAAGGACTATATTGAATTAGAGCGAAGCTGTTAGTGCTTCAGTAGCTACAGGTTCAGTGTTAAAGGATTGTTTCTTCTATGGATCCAGGGAGGAAAATCATGTGCTGAAGACCAAGGAAATGAGAGAGTTCACAGACAAAACCATGAGAAAGTCTTATATCTTGTCTACATCTTATCTTTAAAATATTATCTTAAGTTTCCTCCGTCTCAGTTTCCTCTAAGGTGTTGAATAACATCTGAGATTCAGCAAGTCGTTTAATCACAGCTACACTCTGCAAAGACTAATTAGCTGCTTAATATTCACCTTTTGTCACGGTAGAATTAATTGCTGCCCTGACCCAACTGAAGAGGAAACAAATCCTTCACCACGTCATCTGTTTCTTTCGGTAATGAATAAATATTGAAATAAAAGCTGGGACCATTATGTTGACGTTGAGCAGATCAGAATCTAATTGTGATTGAATGACTGCTGTGTTCAACAATTAAGAACCCATTTAAGTGATTTTGGAATGAACTCTTGCTAGCCCAAGGCTTTATGGAGCAAGCTTAAAGAAATATTAAAGGGTCAGTTCACCCAGACTACAGTCCTTAAACCCTAAAATACATGTACAATGTACAGCACTGCTAGGTGGAGCTAAGTGAAGGAAACTCAGGATCTCATCACTGCTTTTCGTGGAGGACATTGCTCTGGTGGCTTCATTGGAGTTGTTTTCTGCCAAGTACGAACCAGCAGTAACTCAGCACCTCCTAGGCTGAGGCCATATTTCTCATCCAGAAAAGGATGGAGTGCTCAATCCGGTTGAGGAAGTGGCTGCCCAAAGTGGAGGAGTTTAGGAATCTTGTTCACGAGTGAGGGGTGAGCAGAGAAGGAGACTGACAGATGGATTGGTGCTGAATCTGCAAGTGAAGCTGTCCAATTTTCCCTCCCTCTTAGAGATGAGAAGAGGTGAGAAGTTCAGTCGTTCAGAGGGCCTCAGAGTAGAGCCGCTGCTCCTTTACATCTAAAGAAGCTGTTTGAAGTTGCTCTGATCTCATTATGATGCCTCTTGGGTGAGACTAATAGACATGTCCACAAGGAGGAGGCCTTGGGTAGCCCCAAGAGATGCTGGAGGGACCATGCTAGCCTTGAGACACCTTGTTGTTCTCCTGAATGAGCTGGAGGAGGTGGCTGGGGAAAGGTCCTTTTGCTTATGCTACTGTCTAGTAACACAGCTCCAGAAAATTGAAAATATTTCCCAATGTGACTCCGGTCTCTGTGTTAAAAGTGAGAAACTTTTCTATCTCAAACCCCCAACCTGCCTCCTAATGTAGATTTTATTAGTGCTTTTTAACTGAAAATGTTTGAAAAGTTGTTTACAGAAAAGCTTGGGCACGTACATGTTGTTGTTGTTGTCTAGTTTAGGCAACAAAAACACTAGTACTGCCACATAGATACTTCTAGTTTTATCAGAGCTCTTTCTTCTATAGTAAATCAGCTTACTGCCTTAACCTCAGAGCATATACAGGTTTTTCCCTGTTGCAGATGTGGCAATGACTTATGCTGCAGTGCTGCAGTGTGTTTTTGTATGCCCCACTCCAGGACTTTATCATCCCAGAACCTTGCATGATAGTACTACTTACAGATGTATGTTGAATTTAAGGGACTGCTAGCAGCTGCATGAATGATAATAATTGGAAACTGCACTGATGTTATCACTTGTAAATTGAGTGAAAAGATCATGGTATTCATGGTATGGTAATTCAAATACATTATGGGGATTTTGAAGTTTATTTAAAAGTACACAGGGGTGCCATTTATTTAACTATTTTCTTTAATTTTGTGCTTCTTTTTTACCTCACCTTTTTTGGCTTTGTTGACCTTGAGTGCTGTGGATGTGGTACGTCCAGCCTTAATTAAAAGTTTATAATGTTTAAATTAATGATGCAAAACACACTATATTTGCTGGAACTAGAAAAAGGTTGTTGTATTTTTGAACATCATGCATTAAACTCCCATTTTCTATGAGTATTTCTAAAATAACATGTCTCAAATATAACTCAGCAGCTCTTTGAAGTTCAGAGGAAAGCTTTTGGCATATTTGAACTCATTACTTTGCTTTATCTACTCACAAATGTACCGTTTTGGTTTACTCTGACCTCGCTCATCAGGGTCAATTCCAGGAACCTGCGTTGAGCAAAACAGGTTCAGATAAATCCTCCACCTCATCAGTACCAAAAGGCAGACAAACAAAGTTGGAGACAAGTTAGCTGAGCATTTAACAGCCAAAGAGCAAAATGTTTTGCCCAGGAATTAATGGAGTCCACACACTTGGGTAAAAGGAAAAGAGTTTCAGTACAAGCATCATAAACAAGTACTACCAGTAGATCCCACTGCTGTGCTGGATGTGCAAATCACAGACCTTTTTCAAAATAACTAACTGTGGCATTTGCTTTGCTTACAGAAATATATTTTTCTTTGCTGCTACCAGTAGTGCAAAAATAAATTGCTGCCAGTTTATACTGAACTTTAGACCAGAAATGAGCTCATACTGTAATTAAAAGCTATTGTTTTTTCCCCACAATCAGTAGCTTTTGACTGGCTGTGTATTTTTTC
This sequence comes from Haplochromis burtoni, assembly GCF_018398535.1. Taxonomy (NCBI): domain Eukaryota; kingdom Metazoa; phylum Chordata; class Actinopteri; order Cichliformes; family Cichlidae; genus Haplochromis; species Haplochromis burtoni. Next base: position 2,112,081 of record NW_024582388.1, on the reverse strand, counting down.
ATTAATAATAATAATAATAATAATAATAATAATAATAATAATAATAATAATAATAATAATGGATTGGATTTATATAGCGCTTTTCAAGGCACCCAAAGCGCTTTACAATACCACTATTCATTCACTCTCACATTCATACAATGTTAAGCTACACAGAAAATATCACAAAACATGAGTCTCAGCTTCATCTGAAATCACCCAATGGCAATCTGTTGCTGCAATGAAACATAGCTATGGTTTGCATACTGTTGGTATTCTACTACTCCTCCCATCCTTAGTGCTGGACAGGGCTCAGTCACATCACATCGGCTGTGGGACTCTCTCCGCTCTGTGCAATTATTACCCATTTGACACAGTCTGAGCATCTCGTCTGGAATGTGAATGAGGAAGATAAAAATACAGAGATCACAGTGAACTGGAGCCTTATACCTGAAAGAATTATCAACGCCTCGACTCCCATCATTGTCCTCACCGAGCGTTCTCTAACACACAACAATTATCTCATTTGTGACCACTTTGCTTCCGTCCATCTTCAAACTGGTCATTTACTTCCTTTGAGAGTTGAATCCCTGCTGTAAATCCTAAATATCAGCCAGTCTTGCATGTTTGGAGAGGCTGTATGGCACAAAGCCCAGACCTGCTATTGATGTGAAAAGCTTTTAGTGATGCAGCTAATAAGAGCTTAATGATTTGTGTGCGTGTTGTGTCTCACGGGAATCTGTTTCCCACATATCAGAGGTCAGTTACAAGCACTTTGTCATCACATGCTGACCTTTGACAAGCCAAAGTAGAAATCAGGCCTTTCAAACATCCTCTTTAGCCTTGACCTTCGTAAAATATGCTAATCCAAAACCCACAAAGACAGCCTTGTAAAAGAAATCCTTTGGTTTCAGCTTCTTCTAAATGCTCATACCAGACAAAAGAAACCAAATCGCTTTTGAAGTAGCTGAAGGGAAGCGTGTTAATTGCTGAGGCTGTTTTGGCGGTAAAGGTTGAAAGACGTATCAGAATAATGTGTACCATTGGTATTTTCAGAAAGATGAATAACCATCGCCGTCTAAAACCGTGTCCTAAATTAGTCTTTTTTATTTTTTATTTGTCAGCTCTGACTGTAGTTTTAAGAAATAATGTATTTCCAAGATCAGCTGATTCTGACAAGCATCATTAGGCCCTGCAGTGAAAAACAGCGGAAGGCCCCCGCTGCCTCGTCAAGGCCGGACTGGCAGGCTAATGGCCCTGCTGGCTAATTGGACCTCAGAAGCTTCTATTTCAGAGAATGAAAATTAGAAGGATGCCATGTCTCAAGTTCATTTGGCCGGCAATCAAAAAAACACAGAAAAAAAGCACACGCATGGTGGGAGAATCAACATGCTGCTGTGTGCTGTGGTTTGTGTAATGAAGAGTAACCACTCCTAACAAAGAAAACAAAACAAAAAAACTTGTATTGGGAACCTGCTGAAAAACAAAGATTTATTTGCTTTGATTAAGCAGATGCTGAATGATAGATTCCAGTAACAAATTTCATATGCAAGTTTTCTCATTAGTTAATGACACATGCATCACTGCAAAAACTCCCAATGTAATGACTGTTATGTAACATAATAACTGCAACACTCGCAAAACCCAGGACATCATTCCTCACTAGCCTCCCACCCACCAACAGGACCAGCTGCGTTATTATAATGCCAAGCTGGGCCACATGGCACTTCAGTTTTAGGTTACAGACTCATGGCTGTGGATTTGTTTTTGCTGTGGTACAAACAGTCAAAGCTGTTTCACACAAACTTTATCTATCACGCTTAGAAAGTAGTTGCTCATTCCTGACTAATGATTAGTAAGAATAGCTGAGAATTATAAAACAGGTTATTATTATAGCAGAAAATCAAAAAACTGAAATTGCTGGGAAGTACAAACTCTCAGAGATTGCAGAGGACACACACAACTATGAGGGATAACACAACAATAAAGAATGGAAGAGTGAAACAAATAATGAACGGATGAGGAAATGAGTGGGATGGGACATAAACAATGAGAACAACCAAAGTTAGTAAAACTACCCACAACGAAAACTGAAGTGCACAAAGTAAATATAGGAACTAACTAAAGATGGCAAACACAGACAAGACCAATAACAAAGCAAGGCAGCAAACCACAAGGAACCCATACAAAGCACAATATAGATAGATCTTATAAACAGAAGGGAATAAAACAACAACCACCTAAATAATAGGAAGCTAAGTACTAAACACACAAACCCGTAGAACTTAAATAATAAGCTTAAGCAAAACTGCACTAGCAGGCCAGAAAAACTGATGGGCCGACTCCATAAAAAGACCATTTTCTCAATCTGTCAGCACTTAAGAATCGTAGACAGTCTTCTATAGATTTGCATTTAAGGTTCGCAGGTCGACGACTCTCTACGAAGACAACCCAGAGCAAACTGTAAAATATAATGTTCAGTATCACAGGGCTGCCAGGAAGCCTGCCATGACTGCCCTTCACCATCAGTCCTGTTTGCACTTGAGTCAGCAATATGTGCCCTGGAATCTGAACATCTGGAGGAACATTATCAGTGATGAGTCCAAATTCTATCCTTGGCAGTTGGACTGTAGGATCAAAGTGTGCTGATTGCTTCACTAATATGGTAACAGCCTTTGGTGGAGACAGTGTGATGGTGTGGGTGGGCATCTCCCTAATTGGAAAAACAAGGCTTGTCATCATTAGCCTGGGCCCAAACTATGAGTCTACCTCCATAATTTGTGAATGGAGAGGATAAAATGGCCTGCATCCATTCCTGACCTCGACCCAACATAACACTTGTGGGATCAGCTTGAGTGTGATTTTTGTGCCTGAGTCACCAACACAACCACAATGGCTGACTGATGACAAATGCTGTTTGAATAATGGGATGCCATTCAATAATGGTGTGTGACCAAGCTGGCGACCAGCATGAGGGCTTGGTGCCATGCATATGGTTCTTCCACATGCCACCGAGGCCCCTGTTTGTTAAATAAGTAAACGGCTAAATGTCATGTTTCTTTTTATTCCAAACATCCAATCCAATAAACAACACCGAACAAGAGTCAGTAGTAGAATAAGCTGTTTGGCTTAGGTTTTATTTAAACTGTTATGATTAGGGATGGGTACCGGTATCCGGTGCAATGATGGCGCCGGTTCTGACATAAACGGTAGTAACCAGACCGAAAAGCAGTGCACATTTCGGTGCTTTATTTCAATGCTTTTTTTTTTTAATGAGATGTCATACACTTTGGATTCTAGCCAATCATTTTACCTTTGGAAGCATAGTAGACGGGCCAAGGTACGTACGTTCTTTTAGAGCAGAGCTACAGATTAAAAATGCCCAAGGCGAAGCGGTCAAAAGTCTGGCTGTACTTCACAGCAAAAGATGCAAACTCAGCAGCCTGCAACAAGTGCTTTAAGGTGATACTGTGCAAAGGAGGTAACACCTCGAATCCGATGAAACACCTGGCGACGTATAGCATTTTTTTAAAACCCGAGAAATGCACCATATTTGATAGCTTGCTGCAAGACCTCACACCAAGCACATCTACTGCAGGTGTGGTGCCTGTTATCGGACCCGGAGTTAGCAACATCCCCCAAGAACCCGAACAGGAGAGTCCTGGCCCCTAACCCTGCCAGTGTAGCAGAAATGATGACGGATGATGATGGCAGCAGCAGCCGTTCTTCTCTGCGTGAGTAGCTTAATGTTGCTCGTGTGTAATTTACGTTGAGTAGGCTAACCACATTATTACATTAATGCATGTAAGGTGAACTAGCAAACACCGTCGTAGTTACATGCGACTGTCTTCTTGTTTGATGGCAGATGCTCCCTTCACCCTGGCCAAAAAGGCTAAAATGATCAAAGAAAAAGTGGAAAACAGCTAAACATGAGAGGTTTTTGGACAAAGTTTGTGTTTTTTCCATTGTTTAAGCACTGCTTCCAGCCAAGAGTGATGCCATAAATCCCCTATAGCTGCAGAAAAGGCTAACATTGTTATCTTTTTACAAAAAAACATGAGAGGTTTTTGGACAAAGTGTGTGTTCTTCATTCTTTAAGCACCGGCACCATTTCAAAAGTACCGGTTTGGTACTGGTATCGGATAAAACCTAAACGATACCCATCCCTAGTTATGATGCCAGGACATGCCTGGGAACCACTGAACAATAGATGAAAATGACATTTTTATGGCATTAAAGGGGAACCAACAAGATGGCCTAATTCTTATACAATTATTCTAATATTTAGCTTATTAATGTAAACAAGGTTTACCAACAGTAATATTTTACTTTTCTCATTGTGGTTAAGTATATCAATACCAAACAGAACAAACATGCCAATCAATACTGTAGCATGGACATGTACTAGTGAGAAAATGTCCCCTTTAATCATGACTGTAAACTAGATATTAAAAAAAAAAAACTGCACTAAAACACATCAAACTGTGAAACTAGCTGCTGCTTTCAGCCGTCTGAGCTGCATTGGCACAGAAGGCAAGCCGGAAACTTTTTAATGTTAACAAGCAGCTTGTCGCAATACTTCATACAATACTTAAAGTATCATATCTTGTTATTTTATGTTATACAGCTGTAGTATAGAACCATTCACATCATTTCTAAATTTAAAATGAGTGAGATAATTTAATTTTAGTAGTATTATTAATGCTTTCAGCACTTCAGTTATCAGTTAAATGCCTCAGGAGGGTAGAAAGTTTATTAGGTTATTCCTGTCTCTAAAATCAGATATTACTCCTGAGAAGAAAAGACATATTTCAAGTTTCATAACTAATTACTTTCATGATTCATTTTGTAACATATGAAAAAAATGCCATAGGTGGGAATTGGGGGAGCTGATAAGAAGAACCAGATGCACAGACGGGAGGTGTACTCCTTAAAACTTGCTGACACCAAAATCAATGAACAATAATTATACATAGCTGCAGAGAACAGTCCATGAAAGCAGCCAGCAAGCCATTAACATGCTGTACATGTACTAATCAATCATGTTATAGGCATCATTGACTGCAGATAAAGTCATGCACTGACTGAGACAGAGCCACATCAAAAGTCAAGCAGCAGGCCCCCAAAGCTTATGAGTGACAAAAACTACAGTTCCCAGAGTGGGCGCGTGAGGTTGGCTCCAAAAGTCACTCAATCCCAATAAATTCTGTTTTAAAAACTCAACTTTACATGCTTGAAGCCTAACACAACAAAGGAGGATGGAAAAAAGGAGCTAAAGTTACATATGTTTAAGGTGTATCCACTTTCACTGAGATAGGTGTTGTTTCACCTTGTCTAGCATTCATTTGTACTAAAAATGCTAAGGATGTGATTCATAAACTCATGGGCCTTGAAGGTACCACCACATTTTGTTTGCAATAACGCAGAAAAAAAATCAGAGATTGTTAAATTTTGTACCTTAGCGTAAATTTGCTATCAAATATTTAAAAACAAAAGAATTAGAACTAGACTAAAGGTTTTAACCCATAGGGATACTGTTGTTATTGTCCTTCATTTTCTGACCTGTTTTTGATACTAAGCTGGTCCCACATCTATTCATTAGTTGGAAAAAATAGGACTGTCTATTATGTGGTAAATGCAAACTTGTTACTGAAGAGAAAGCCTGTTCCAACAGGTTTAAAGAGACAAGCACAACAGGTCAATATTTTACAATATATTTTCAGCGAATTAATTGATCAGTGAGGTTCTTGTTTGTTTCTTTTTTCTTCATTTTGATTCCACAGACCCAAAGGTGGGCAAATTTCCAAAATCACTACACAGATTTGTTTCCAGCAAGTGTGCTCTTCGGCAGGGAGCAACAGTAAGTCGGGCAAGGCGGAAGGCAGAAAGGCAGACAGACTGGTGTGGCATGTAGGTTTCCTATGGCACACTAACAAGCAAAGGTAAGAAATGGTAACAAAGCAAGGTGAAGTTTACATAGCAAGTCAAGATGGTGTGAGTAACTCTACCACATTGAGCAGGATAACAATCTGGAAATGCGTGCAGAGGTGAGCCAAATTTATAAACTCCAGATGAGCACTTAATGTGACACAGGTGTTGCAGCAGGAGTCTGAGGAGGTAAGCGCATCATGCGCATATGATAACGAGAATGATGTCATGGTTAATGATGAATGAGAACCCCAAAGCAGACTCTTGAGCAATGAAGGATCAAAATAAAGATGAACCTTTATTGTAAGTGTAGCAGCCAGCTAAATAATAAGTCCATGGTTAGTCAGAGGAAACACTAGGGAAAATACTAGAAACTCTATGAAGCTACAACAAGCAGAGGCAAACGAAGGGTATCCAGAGACACTCAGAGAAGGTGATGCAGGAAACACAAGTGTAAATAATTGGGCAAACATGATTAGAGGAAAGTAACTGAATACTAACACCTGAGACAAAAACATAACACCTAACACAGGGATGAGGCCAGACAAGGCACACGGGTAACTGTAACAGGGGATAAATGCAAAGGAAATACACAAATGTGGAAAAACTAAACAGTAGGCAAACTAAGAATTGAATTGCACATAATGATAAAAAGAACTTAGGAGTCCAAACAGGAGGAATGCTCCGAGGATCTCATCTGGACGACCAACTGCTCCAAGCTGGTCAAGAAGGCTCACCAGCGCCTCTTCTTCTTGAGGACTCTGAGGAAGAACCACCTGTCCTCAGACATCCTGGTGAACTTCTATCGCTGCACCATCGAGAGCATCCTGGCCAACTGTATAACAGTCTGGTACGGGAACTGCTCTGCCTCAGACCGGAAGGCGTTGCAGAGGGTTGTGAAAACTGCCCAACGCATCTCCGGAGCACCACTTCCTGCCATAAAGGACATCTACAGGTGTCTGAAAAGGGCTGGGAAAATCATCAAAGACCCCAGTCACCCATCACATGGACTCTTCACCCTCCTGCCCTACAGGAGCCTCCGGACTAAGACCACCAGAACAGCTTCTTCCCCACAGCTGTCAGACTCCTGAACTCTGCCTCCTGACATCTTAACACATGGACTGGCCATACACACACCCACAACCACCTACACACACAACTGACAACTGTACCCTCATACACACAATAATAACATGGACTGAACCACCACTCACAACCACTAGCACTTTATATAGCCTCTGTAGAAATTATCCACATATCTCACTTACCTTAAGTGCACTACTGTATAGTTCTGTGTAAATAATCATTCTGTACAATACGATAGTTTTTAATTCTAAAACTGTTTATAACCTGCATAGTTCACATTTCTATATAACTGTATATCTCATATTCTGTATAGTTTTTCATATTTATATCCTATTCATAGCCTGTGCATAGCTTGTACTCACTACAGCCTGTACATACATATAGTTATAGAATATTCATTAACTATAAATGTACATATTACATACCATAATAGACCCATTTCTGTAATATACTCACATATCTATATTATTGCTAATATATATTGTAATATATCTATATCATGGCTAAAGCACTTCTGGATGGATGCAAACTGCATTTCGTTGCCTTGTACCTGTGACATGTGCAATGACAATAAAGTTGAATTCTATTCTATTCTAAAAGTACACAAAATGCTGGGTCAAGGATCCAGCAAAACGAGGACAGAGTGATGGCAGCCAAGCACCAGGAGGTGGAGGAATCATGACAAAACCCCTAACAAGAAACAGAATAAATGAAAACACAGAGAAGGAAACTGTTCATCCTGGATGTGATGGTAAGAGTTGTGATTTTCATTTCACTATGGTAGTCTTAAGTGCAGGAGTGGCTATGTCATTCACACAGGGACCAAAAAGGGCTTTCTAGGGGAGCTCAGGTCTATATTTCCTGTCATATAATTCAAACACTTTTGAGGCTGGAAACACAGACTTCTTGTTTCACACACAGCCCACACTGTTTATTATGTTTTAATGTTTATGGAAAATAAATGACATTCATCCCGGGCCATATTGGCAGAGCTGTTAGAGTTGCTGACACTTTGGCTGCTTATTGTTGTTTACACTGTCAGTTGTGTGGTTTCAGACTGATCTGTGCTCAGAACAGCCTCACAGAGAGGTGTTAAGTGTGCGCTGATATAAATTCTACAGGATTCAGTATACAGTAAGCATATCCAACCGATGGACATAAATACACCCCAGTTTTGACATAAACACATTCACCTGCCTTGCACATCAGCACTGAGCTGACAAGAATAAACAAGTGATTATGCAACACTTCAGATGCTGAGGGACTAAACTTAAAGGGAAAAAAAACAAATTAATTTTAGTAAAGTCCAAAAACCTAACTGACAAATTAAATTTAATGCAAACAGATGATGTAGACACACACACTGAAGCACAATTAAAATTATAAGAAGAGATTATGCCAGGATTGAACAGACTTTAAGCCAGACAAATGTCTGTCTCTTTCCAATTAAAGCGCAGAAGAGTTTGCAGCAGTGCTGAAAAGACAGACAACTAATACTGCGTGAGGAATTAAAATAAATCCCAGACAAGCAGAATGTGGTACAGAAGCAAAACAAAATCATTACATCTTCATCTCAACCATGACCTTTATCCACCAAGCTCCAGCCTACACAGCACTGTCTCTCTGTCCAACCATCTGTCTGAAGGCAGAGGCGATTAAATCTGACACCAGAAGTTTTCCACATGTGAAGAGGGGCAGGAAACAGACCGGGCAAAGAGTGGAGAATCAAATTGAAGCCATTGTAAAGGTGGCTTTCTTTCTTTTTCTATCTCCTGTGCAGAGTTTAATAGTTGTGGATAAGTACAGGATAAGGGAATGTACATTTGATGCTGGTGCTTTTGCTGTACTTTCTTACAAAACTCAGCCCCTTCTTTGACAGCAAAACAAAGTGTTTATGATTTTTTACTTGCAAATTGAGATTTAGCTTCTTAAAGTGGACCTATTGTGCTCATTGTAGAGCCATATATTTATTTTGGAACTCTACTGGATTAGCTTTGTATCATACACTGCTTCATATTCATCTTAAGAGTGTTTTCACACCTTCAGGTTCTGGGGGCGCTCCGTCTCTGGGCTGG
>NW_024582388.1:1969312-2100716 GCF_018398535.1 Haplochromis burtoni | reverse complement strand
AAAAAAAAAAAAAAAAGAGTGTTTTCACACCTGTAGTGTTTAGTCCATTTAAATCGAATTCTGGTTTGTTTTCCCCCTTTGTGGGCTTTTGTTGCTCCCACCAAAGACTCATCTGGCCAATAAGCGAACTGAATATTCTTTGAATTTTCTCTGTGTGAAAAGAAACCAAATGAGAGGGAAAAACAACAAGATTAAAAACTCATCATCTGATTTGGACCAGAGTAGAAAAACTCCTATTGCAAACGCCATCACACTAGGCGCTGGTGTAGCCCCTCAGATCATCTTAAATGAGTGATTGTAGCACTTCTTCCTTTACAGCCACCCTTAAAACAACTTTCATCTGACTGGCTACCCCTCGAAACTTAAGTTTTAAAACAGAAGCCATCAAATCTGGAAGTAGTGCACAACATTTCACTACATTTTTCTGTGTAGAACGTTGGAGCATTGTCCAGCAGTTTGGGCCATAAAAAAGGAGAACAAAACAAAACACGACACTCAGCCCATGGCAAGTATCTTTTCTCAGTGACATCACACACATCTAAGAGTAGACAAACAAGCTGCAGACAGAGCATTTAGAGCAGCTTCAATCCCAAGCTTTTAGTACATAAAAAGATCTCATTGTTTGAAACACTGGGACATGCTGAATATATGTATAACAGAAACTTAGAAAAATGGAAATACATTTTAAATGACATTATTTGGTTGTTTTTGTTAAGACTGAGATGAGGAGCTTCATTTAACTCTAGAGTGAAACAGCTCTGGCATAAAAACATATGGAACTTGTTGGAAATTGCATTGGTAAAAAAACATAATACTGCATAAACAACAATACTAGATTTATTCCCCCTAAAATACCAACATCATCTTCAAAATTGAATCATCTTACAATTGTATTATTTATAAGATGAAGTATGGGATGTTTGATCTTAAATGTAAATAAACAGCTATAAAATATTTACCCACAAATGCAACATCAGAGGGTCAAAACAGATGATTTGCAATTAAGAATGAATGCACGAGCAAGGCTATAAAAGAACTTAATGTTGCTTTTAAAGGAACGTAATTCTTCATGTTAAGGAACTTCCTGAACAAGATTTAAACCAGAGTGAGATACTTGATAAAGATGGGACAGTCTGTCTGAGAATGACAGGGCTTTCAAACATAAGCTAAAACAGAGCTGCAGCAGTGGTTCTGCAAGAAGAGCCATATCTCCAAGATTAGAATTTAGATTTACCACTCTGAAAACATTGCGCCGTCTATGAACCTTTGAGATTTAAAAAAACCTGTAAGTGCTCTTCGTTGCCACAAATACTGTCAGTGGAAACTTGGGTTTTATTGGTTGGTCATTGTGAATGACAAGCTACAAGGAAAAGGTCTGCAGATAATGTCAAAGAAGAAAAACACTGGTCACAAAAGTGCAATATGAACTGGAAAACATGAAAAGAAGCCTGATGAATACTGACAGCACTATGTTTGGACAGAGGAAACAAAAATCTAGCATGAAATGGGGTTCAGTGATGGCACAGACCTGGCTGTGACCACCGCAGTGGCATCATCTTGAAGCAGGAGTGTGTGCACATGCGAGCCTGTCTGAATAAATGGGGTGTTGGTGAGATGACATTAATAAATAGGAGAGAACAGGCTTCCAGTCTGAAGACGCTTGGCATGTGAAAGACTTGCTCTGATCCCAAACACACTGCAACAATCACAGAAAAGCAGTGATGCTGTTTTAAAATTTACACTTACTTCTTCATCGCATAGATCAGCGGTCCCCAACCTTTTTTGCACATTTTTTCATGTCCATTTTCACGGACCAGCCATTAAGGTGTCGCGGATAAATACAATGAAATAAAATGATACGACCAAGACAAAAACTGTGGTATTTTGTAAATATAATAATAAACACGAATTCACTGTGTTATTGTGTAACTTTATTAGCAGCGTCTTCCTGAAACGCGCCAACAATATCCTCCTCTCCGGCCCTTAATGCTCTCTGGTTGCTATGGTAACCTGTGAATATTTCTTTCAAAATAAGACAAACAACTACAACACGAGTTGGAAAAGACCCAGGGAAACAGAGTTAACGATAAAATTCCTAAAACCCAGCCTCAACTCTCCCGGTCCGGTACCAAACAACTCACGGACCAGTACCGGTCCGTGGCCCGGGGGTTGGCGACTGCTGGCATAGATTCAACAAGGTGATGGAAATATTCCTCTTTACACAGTTGCTGCAGATTTGACGGCTGCACATTCATCATATGAATCTCCCGCTCCACCACATCACAGAGGGGCCTTTAGATCTGCTGACTGTGGAGGCCATTTGATTTGAGGTGATTTGAGCTTTGAGCGTTATTCTGCTGGAAGCATCAGAAGGTGACCACAGTGTGGTCACAAAAGGATGGAAATGGTCAGCAACAATACTCAGTTCCAACTGAGCATCATTTAAATGCCACAACCTACGGGGTCAGAAATATCCTTCACAGCATTACACCACCAGCAGCATGAACAGCTGATACAGTGAGAGGGATCAATGCTCCCTTGTTCTTTACACCAAAATGCTGAACCTGCCCTCCGAATGCAGCACAAATTGAAACTCATCAGACCAGGCAATGTTTTATTCTTTAATTTTAGTGAGCCTGTTCTTACCGGTCCAGATTGGCATCTTCTGTATGCCTCCATTGGAGTAAGTAGTTATTTGAGTTATTGTTATCTTCCTATCAGCTTTAGATAGTCTGGAAGTTATTCCTCTGATCTTTGGCATCAACAACTTATTCTTTCTCACAAAAATGCTGCTCAGTGGATATTTTCTCGTTTTTAGGACTGTTCTCTGTAAACCCTAGAGGTGGATTAGAGTTAACAGAGAAACTGCTCATCAGCAGTTATGAAATACTCAGATCAACCTTTGTGGCACCAACAATCAGGCCACTCTAAAGTTTCTAAAATCAACTTTCTTCACCAGCCTGTTTCCCTGTTTCAGCTTCAGCAGGTTGCCTTGAGCATGTCTACATCCATGAATGCACCGAGCTGCTGCAATACGTCTGATTAGCTGCTTAGAATTTTGTGTTAACAAATAGCTAATAACAGGTGTACTTAGGTGTTTTTGTTGAGGCTGTATTTTGGAGCCTGTATTTATTTGGCATTTTATCAAACAACTTTGTTTTTTCACTGGAAAGAAGATCAACTATACCCTACACTTCTGGTCATTATATTATTCAGTCACTGCAGTGTGATATCATTTTAAATAACTTAACACTGGTGTCAAATTATGATGTAGTACTCCATGTTGCAGTATATATGTGTCATTTTCCTTTTCATTGTTCAAGAATACAAAAGAAGTTAATTCATCATTAAAAATCAAATCAAATCAAATCTGCTGACAAGTGGCTAATTTGAGTGGGACATGTAACATTGTTGCCAAAGGTATACTTTAAGACATTTTTTGCACATTCACAAATATGTTTTTTTTAACATGTGTGTCTAATGTGGGTTATAACAGCCGTGGCCCCACAACTCTATCACACTCCTACTGCTTTCAGGTATAATAATGGATTTGCAACCAGAGGAAATGATAAAGGTAGAGAAAGAAAGAGATGAAGCACAGATTTCAGGTAATAAGAGAAAGAAATAGACACCAAAAGGACAACATTCAGCCAACTTTCCTTTAATATATTACAACATGAACAGGATGAAAGAGTCACAGAAACAGAGAAGAGACAGAAGGAGAGGAATAAAGGTTGTTTTTGTGCAACACATCAGCCTTCAAGGTGCCTGTTTGGAAATAAAAGACTGAGCAGATTTCATCTGTTGGCAGGAGGTCAATGAAGTGAGACAGGACACTGGAGCTGTGTGTTCAGCTGGTGAATGGAGTTCCACGGGGAGATCACACACACATTTATTCTCTTTCTCTCTCACGTTTATCAAGGTCACATCTCAGTCATCTAATCCTCTGATGAGCTCCCCGTGAACCCAGAAGCAAGGCAGTGATTGTGTTGGAGTGAAAAGACCTGAGATCTCACCGAGTCTAGACAGTCTGCTGCTATAAACACTTTTACTGTAAACACATTACCGACTGCAGTTACATGAGATAGCCTTTCAGTGAAATCTGACTCACCATTAACACGAAAGAATCTACAAGAGCTTTAAAAAAGAGGATCGGATGATGTGTCTGATTTATTTACATAAATGTGCAGCAATGTCCATCTATCAGTTTTGTTAATTGCTTGTCCATTTAAAGGTCCCGGTGAGGCTGGAGTCTATCTTAGCAAGAGACAGGGGATGCTCTGGACAGGTAAGCAGGCTATCCCCGAGCTAGCACGTAGAGACAGACAGTGTGTAAGAATGACAAGGACAGTGACAACTCGCAACCAACATCATCTGATACCTGACAACTTCTATAGTCCTATTTGTTTTAATCAAATGCCTTCTCTGGGACACATAATAGCTTCAAAATTCAAGATTGCTCCTTAATGAAATGCAAATAAATTGAATAAAATAAGCATGCTCTATTGAGATACAGAATCCAAGTAAAAGCTTGTTGGGATTAGAATCAAGGGAACCATCACAGAAGGGCTCACTCCAACAATAACAGGAATTTAGACAGGACCCCCCGGAGTCTAGATGCTGGTGATTGTGAAGATAAAGATGGAGACTTAGATGAGGCTCTGAGAGAGCAAGGTGAGGTGGAAATGGGTAGGAGGTGGGCACAAACATCTTACTTAAAAACTGATTCTAAGGAACTGAAAAAAACCCAAAATGCTAAGTCTGGGGTTTAGAGTCATACAGCAGTGTTTTTTGGCCCTGGCTGTCTGGGCCAACTGGCTCTGTGGCGTAATGGATGTCGCACTGGCTTTCTAGTTGACAACCTGAGATGTCACTTAAAGGTTGTGGGATCAAGCCCCACCAGTGTCTAATTTTATAGAGGAAAGCCTCTTTCAAGGGCTCTCTGTTGACTAGGAATCCTTATGATGGCTTCATTCAGGGTGAACCTGGAGAAACACGCAAATGCTTTCTACACTTTTCACTCTTCATTCACTGTGAAATGGCCAAAGCTTACACAAAAAGCTCCCACTGGACCACTTGTGTCCATTTCCTCACTTTGGGATGTGATGACAGAGTCCTAACAGATTTTCTCGGATCTTGTTTAATGCATAAAAATATTTTCAGATGCAAAAAAATCTTTTTCCACCTGTTCCTGACATCATTCCCTTCTTTGTCCTTGCCCCTTTGTGTTGAATGGTTGCTGGCATCCTTTTGTTTGGCAGTTTAACATTCAGTTTCTGTCCTCTGAGACAGAAGAGGCTCTGTGTCAGTTTAGAGGTTTGGCTCAATCAAAGAGCTCTGATTACATTTTAGAAAAAAAAAATCTGAAGTGTGTGTGCTACTGAAAAAGAAGCTGCTCTGAGTTGTGCTTGTGATTTCATTGTAGATTTAAGTATTTTTAGATTCTCTGATTGCTAAAACTTTCTTTCATCATTTTCGTCATCTCTTGTTAGATTCTTAGGACCCTCCACCGATTATAGACAAGCAGTTCGGTTAACCCGTGATTGGGATCGCCACTCAGCCTGAAAAATAACCTTGATGTTGTCATCAAGATTCTCTCAGGTTTAATTTTAAAGTCTACAAATCTTTGCAAATTGAGTTTTAATGGCATGGGTATTCACCATCCAGGCAAAGTTTCAGAAATGCTGATTTGCATTATTGGAAAGCAAAGATAATCAGCATAATCCTAAGCTTGATGAAAACTTTTAGTCAGTCTGGTCTTATTTCGTTCAAAGCAACACCTTTTAGCTTTCCTTCTTTAAGGCAGAGTGTTATCATATTGCTGCGTATCAACAGTAAAATGTGTCACTTTGATATGTAGATGGTAGTAATATTGAAAGAAGGGTTTCACTGCCCTCTTGGGCTGAAGGTTTAAATTGTTACACAACTAACACCATTAATTATTAATGGGAACAGGTCCACCACAGTCGACCATTCTTACACTTTTACAATAAATGTGCATGCAAGGCTGTGGTAATGTGGTCACTATAGTTATGGTTTAGAAAAGGGATATCGTGATGGGATCAAATATTAAACTACAAGACCAGTTCAGATAGATTTTACATTAATAAGTTATAACTAAGCCAACTTGGGTTTGATTCTTAATTAAATGTTTTTGAAAGATAAAAATAGCTTGAATCTAATATGAATTTTCAGTGGGGCAAAAAAGTATTTAGTCAGCCACCGATTGTGCAAGTTCCCCCACTTAAAATGATGACAGAGGTCAGTAATTTGCACCAGAGGTACACTTCAACTGTGAGAGACAGAATGTGAAAAAAAAAATCCATGAATTCACATGGTAGGATTTGTAAAGAATTTATTCGTAAATTAGGGTGGAAAATAAGTATTTGGTCACCTCAAACAAGGAAAATCTCTGGCTCTCACAGACCTGTAACGTCTTCTGTAAGAAGCTTTTCTGTCCCCCACTCGTTACCTGTATGAATGGCACCTGTTTGAACTCATCATCTGTATAAAAGACACCTGTCCACAGCCTCAAACAGTCAGACTCCAAACTCCGCCATGGCCAAGACCAAAGAGCTTTCGAAGGACACCAGGAAAAGTATTGTAGACCTGCACCAGACTGGGAAGAGTGAATCTACAATAGGCAAGCAGCTTGGTGTGAAAAAATCAACTGTGGGAGCAATCATCAGAAAATGGAAGACATACAAGACCACTGATAATCTCCCTCGATCTGGGGCTCCACGCAAGATCTCATCCCGTGGGGTCAAAATGATCATGAGAACGGTGAGCAAAGATCCCAGAACCACACGGGGGGACCTGGTGAATGACCTGCAGAGAGCTGGGACCAAAGTAACAAAGGTCACCATCAGTAACACACTACAACGGCAGGGAATCAAATCCCGCAGTGCCAGACGTGTTCCGCTGCTGAAGCCAGTGCATGTCCAGGCCCGTCTGAAGTTTGCCAGAGAGCACATGGATGATACAGCAGAGGATTGGGAGAATGTCATGTGGTCAGATGAAACCAAAGTAGAACTTTTTGGTATAAACTCAACTCGTCGTGTTTGGAGGAGAAGAATACTGAGTTGCATCCCAAGAACACCATACCTACTGTGAAGCATGGGGGTGGAAACATCATGCTATGGGGCTGTTTTTCTGCCAAGGGGACAGGACGACTGATCCGTGTTAAGGACAGAATGAATGGGGCCATGTATCGTGAGATTTTGAGCCAAAACCTCCTTCCATCAGTGAGAACTTTGAAGATGAAACGAGGCTGGGTCTTCCAACATGACAATGATCCAAAACACACCGCCCGGGCAACAAAGGAGTGGCTCCGTAAGAAGCATTTGAAAGTCCTGGAGTGGCCTAGCCAGTCTCCAGACCTCAACCCCATAGAAAATCTGTGGCGGGAGTTGAAAGTCCGTGTTGCTCGGCGACAGCCCCAAAACATCACTGCTCTCGAGAAGATCTGCATGGAGGAATGGGCCAAAATACCAGCTACTGTGTGTGCAAACCTGGTAAAGACCTATAGTAAACGTTTGACCTCTGTTATTGCCAACAAAGGTTATGTTACAAAGTATTGAGTTGTATTTTTGTTATTGACCAAATACTTATTTTCCACCCTGATTTACGAATAAATTCTTTACAAATCCTACCATGTGGATTCATGGATTTTTTTTTCACATTCTGTCTCTCACAGTTGAAGTGTACCTCTGGTGCAAATTACTGACCTCTGTCATCATTTTAAGTGGGGGAACTTGCACAATCGGTGGCTGACTAAATACTTTTTTGCCCCACTGTAACTGTTCTGCAAATTATTATTATCCAATGAAACAACTACCACAATTTTGCATGTGGTTCGAAGACAGATTTATCTGCACCATATAAAAATTTTGAATTCTAGTGTCTGTGAAGGTTCTCAGTCATCCAGGTCATTGTAGTCAAAGGAGCTTGCAAAGAAAAGCGTCTGCACTTCTTTAAGTTGCTTGAAAAGCAAGCAACTTAAAGAAGTGCAGACGCTTTGACTTTGAATTCTAGTGTTAAATTCTGACACCTGCACCAGCTTTACCACCCTGTTTGACATTAAGCCTTCCCCACACACAGATTTTACTTACTGTTACATGCAAAATACATGATATTACAGGTTATACAGTATACACGGCTGTTTTCACTTCGAGCTACTGCATCACTTTACTTTATAATGACGACATCTTGTGTCCTTAAGTTAAACTGAAAGAGAGGTTACCTGTAAAAAAGTGTAAAAATGAAATGGATTTTATTGAAAAAAAAAGCAATATCATACAAAAAATAAGTTCAGCCTCCTTTATTTTAATAAAACATGGCGAATCTGAGGGCAATCTGCAGGATATGACAGCTCTTTTAGTGTCTGTGAATTTTGTATACCGAGCACGATATTTGTTAAAGTCAGGGGAAAAAAAGCCTGGAAAGGATTTTTTAAAGTAAAAGCATCCTTTTTTTTTTAAATACTGAGTAAACTGACAGCTAGTGAGACAAGCTCACTGCAAATAATCTTCATGCTGTGGCAAGCTGACACATTCAGGGTTTTAATAAAAACAAAAAAACTTGTACTTGCTTTTGTGTAACCTCCGTTAGCTCATAGCTAAAGCCAACATGTATTTTTCTTTTTAATCTCTTTAGCTCTTTGACCCTGATAGCTGCTTGTTAGGGTTCCTATTTATCCCCAAACTTACCTGATTATCTCTTAAACTACTGTGATGTAGCAGTCAGGGGAAAAAGAATCACATAAAAGATCAATTGCATCCACAAACAAACAATGGTGTAAAAACTGCATATGATTTACCCTCTCTATATACCCTCTATTACATAAATGTTGTTGCACAGGAATGGAGGACATAAGCAGCTGGAGATTATACATATCCATCATTACACCAAAGCTCATAATTATCTTCCACTTTAGCATCTTACTACATCCAGTCAGATGACAGAGATTCAGGCTAAAAGTGAATCAGTGAGAGTTTGTTTATTGCCGTGTTGACAGATGTTTTCAGTTTGAGCACTGCTTACCAGCATGTTGACAGAATGTCTGCGTGGTCTGTTGAAGCATGACACTTTCTGCGTGCAGCATCTGTGAGGCAGCGAGGAGAAACACATTTCCTGCTGAAACAGCTCTCTTACAGAGCTGTAATCTGAAATGGTCCAAATACTGTTGCTCTTTATTTCCAATTAATTATTATGCTGACAGATGAATGTTTGTGGTTTGGGGGAATATGGTTCTTTTTCAGTTAATCCCCTTAAGTTTGAATGAATCACTGACTTAACAACAAGGTGGCAAAACCTTAATCAAAGCAATTGGAAGTGGGGTTTTTTTGTAATAATTTCCATGATTTTTTACCGAGACAAGTTTCTTTAAATCTGCAGAGTTAATGACTACATCTCAATGCTTCATAGTGCTGAACTCACAATACAAAATACAAAGGTAATAGAGCTGCATCATGTTAAGATAAATAGTCCAAAACAAATGTTTTGGATGTTTCATGGCAGATAACCCTTAGACACTGAGGCTACGTTCACACTGCAGGCGAAAGCGCATCAAATCCGATTTTTTTGACCCTATGCGACCCATATCCGATCATGGTATGACAGTGTGAACGGCACAAATCCGATATTTTCAAATCCGATCTGGGTCACTTTCGTATGTGGTACTGAATCCGATACATATCCGATGTTTTAGAAAGCGACTGCTGTTTGAACGGTCATGTCGCATTAAATCCGTCTTTTACGTCACTGACACAAGACAGACGCCAATTATCAGCGAGAAGCGCCCGAGAAGACATCGCGAACGCTTCCTGGCCATCCAGTGTAGATGTTAGTGAAACTGTTGGGAAGACAACGTTGGAGAAACGTGAACATTTTATTTGTACTGTATAATCTGCAGATTCTGACAGAAATCTGCAGCTATCCTTTGAAGCACCGCTCCTCTCTAAAACAGCAATAAGGATCATTATTAGGTTATTTACATTATTATGTAAATAACAAAATAACTTAAAGCAAAAATTGGGAAACGTAAAGTCCGAAGTCTTTATATTAAGGGCCATCAGTCAAACAATATTGTTTGCTCTGGGTCTAAACAGAGCGCGTTGTGTGTGACGTCTTCTTTTGCGCATGCGGGCCACTTTGAGGGTTCACACTAGAGCGTTTTTGCTGTCACATTTTATTTGTAGTGTGAACAAGCAGACAAAAAATCGGATTTGATAAAAAATCGGAATTGAGCATTAAGACCCGCTAATCATCTGGCCCAAAAGCAGTTGGGCTGGTGTGAAAATAATGAATATCTATACAAAATACGTAATAAATGGTTTAATACTTTCCACAACTGCATTCATATCTGCACAAATTTGCTGTACTTATAATTTGATGTATCATAAAATGTTTGATTGATGTTTTTGTTTTGTTGTTTTTTACCATTTGTGGGATCTAGACTAAGCACAACGCACTTTTTTTTGTTTTTGTTTTTTTAAAGCACCAACTTTCTGCTATTGACTCATTAGACACTTCCCACACAGTCCAACAAACTGTCTCCCTACCGCTGATCCAGATTCAGCACTCTGTTAGAGGTAGATTTGGTTTCCAAGTGTCTCTTTAGCTTGTGGTATCATGTTAGCCAATTTCTCTGACAGATGACCTATTTGGATTGAGGCCTGGTCTGGTTTAAGCCATAAAAGACCAACATAAATCTACAAGGAGTCTAGTGATTCGTCTGAACGTGAAGCAGCTTTGAAGGTAAGGTCATATTTTGCCATCATAAAGGTCTGTTTGATCTCCTACTGCTTGTCAGTACAAAGAAGTGATTTATGTGTTTGTTGTCATTTAGTCAGAAACGGCTCCTTGTCATGTTTAATTCAGCTCATAGTATAAAACAATTTAATTGCATTTCCCCCTCAGAGGAGTCAAGCTTTGTGTCAATGAGCTTTGAACACCAGACCTCAACATGGAGAACTTTCTGTATGTTCACAGCTGCAGGGCCCAGCACACAGCCACAACCGTGAGCACACAAATGAGAACACATGAGACCGTACACACAAGCACTCACACACAGCCTGGGCTCTGAGGGAGTCGATTTGATGCAGGCTTAATTAATGATTTCATAACTGTTGAGGCGTTAAACGGTATGCGGGGAAAGGCGAGAATTCGAGATGAGGAGTGAAAGCAGAGCCAAACTCGCTGCTAATATGATGTGTTGAATATGAAGCGTTTCACTGCACCTGCTCCAACACATGCTGTTTCTCTTTTTTCTTCAATTCCACATCAAGTCAGGCTTTTTTTTGTGATCCCATTAAGCACTTTTAAGCTTTTCACAGCTTTCAAACTCTCAGAACACATGCTCAGCTCCAAAAATAAATGAATGAATAAATAAATGAAATAACTTAGGAGAAACAAGAAAGAGAAGGAAAATCAGAAGGAATTGAGTTTCACAACACTACAGCTTACTGATTGGCAACTAAACAAAGGACATGTCCTTTACTATAACCCAACTGTTTTTATGCTGAACAACATAAGGAAAAAAGCTGAACCACTCGACCCCCTAATGTTGGCTGTACACTAGCAGTTTTGCTTTAACTTCGATGAGATATGACTAAATAACTGTAGCAATCTGGCAATCAACATGGCGGTTCTACATCACACAGTGAGAGAGGATTAAAGTCGGTTGTTGTAATTGTCTTGCAACATGCTCAGTAAATTAAGGCTGGGGACCTCACAATGTCGCTACTGCTTTGGCACTGCTGTGAATGCAACATTAAAATGGTGTGCTCGTCAAGTCGTTTGGAGTTCTACCTGAGAAAAAACTCTAGGTGTGGCACCAAAAGCTTGTTTGTAATAAATGTGTCAAGATTCGCCTGAAATACTCAAATGTAGTTTTAATACACAACTTTGATGAACACTGGCAAGGAAAATTATCAGGTAGCACAACAACAGGGATTCGGATCACGTAAGTATTGTTTACAGTTAGCCTCCAGTTCAGAAATTGTTGGGATCCGGACCTGGTTTCACAGATACGTGGATAAGTAATTTTCCAGGTAAGGGGGTTAACTTGGATGCAGTTACAGTTTTCCTCTGTTTCCTAGGGTTTTTAGTTTGTGAGCAGATAAGTTATTCAGCAGTCAAGCAGGTATGCAGGTAACCATGAGACAGACTATCCAGAAGAAGGAGGAGTAAGTACAAGTCTCATGAAGATTCAAAGAAGCAGGTAAGTGAAGCAAAACAGGCCCAGAGGCCTGAGGGCACCCCACCCCCCGGAAGAGGCCCGGCCGGGCCACAGGCGCCAGGAATGAGTCGGTACATACATGAGCGCCCAGCCCCAGACACCAAGAACCACCAACACACCAACGTCTGAGGGCATCAGCCACCGGCAGGGAGTGTGGTGAGGGGAGATCGGACTCTATACCTCGGAGAGCCTGAGATGTTCCCAGAGAGGTGGAGTCTAAGACCCAAGCTGACATATAGACACAGACAAATAGATGCACGCAGACACAAACGTACATTCCCACCCCATATGCACAAACAAATACTCAGCGCTCACCCGACGTGGAGACAGACACAAATAGACACTGTACACACATTCACACTCCACAAACATACTCTATATCCCAGGTCCGGGTACCCCCGCCCCCAGAGGAGCAAACCGTACCCGGACCCAGGAGATGTAACCCTTCTCTCTGGGGTGGAGGAAAGCAGACCGCCTCCTTATCTGCAGTAGCAGGGAGGCCCCGCATCCCAGACCCCAATCTAATGGCCAGCACCTCCTCCCAGCCCCGACGGTTAACAGAACGGGGGTGAGTGAAGACCCCAAACCTCCCTCCGCCCGCTCATATGTAGTGTTGCTGCGTGCTGTTCTAAAGTGCATTTAAAACACAGGAGGGCATGGTGCTTCCTGCCAGAGAGCAGCACGGCTCCTCCCGAAAACCCTCAGTGTCTATATGCATTTTAAATTGAGGGTAGGGCACCAGCGCCAGAGGTGGGTTTGAATACACAGACCATCCTCTGGACGCTGTATAACGTGCCGACCCCCAAGCCCCTATATGTATATGTTATGAGAGTGTGAGTAATATGAATGTCTAGGTTGCGGAATAAAATTGAGGCACAGGCGGCCAGAAGGGGTCAGAGGGGGAGTGCCTCCCCTGCACCCTGGTGACACACCTGCACCCCAAGCACTGCGTGTGTGTGTGTGATGGAGCGGGAAGAGGGAGGCAGCTGAGGATGGGGAGGGAAGAAAGGGAGGGGCAAGTGACCCCTCCCTGGGGCCAGCTCCCCCGCTGACACCAGTAGGCACCCCCACACTCTGGATCCCACCAGGGCAAGGGGCCCAGGCCCATCTGGCCCGGGGCCCACAGCAGCAGCACCACCTCGCCCCACAGAGTTCGGGGCAGCCCGAACTCTGTGGGGAAAACCGCAGAGAAAACTGCACCCACCCCATCATCCAATCATCTCCCAAACTACACAAGACAATAGACACTCAGGTTGAGTTCATTCTCCACCTCTCCTATATCTCCCCCACCTGCAGAGTGAGCTCCTGTAGAGATGTAAAAGCCTCCCCACCAGTTAGCGAGCCCTCCAGTTGGGCCGATGCACCAGAGGTCCCCCGCACCGGGGCTGAGCCCCCATGCACCCACCCGCCCACAACCCCGGTGACACAGCAACCAGGACCCAAGGCCCAGCCAGAGCCCCAGCCTGGGGGCGGAGCACCCCCAAACCACTAAGCCTCCACGCCTGTCCCGTCCCACTGTTGTTTTAAGCACACACACACACACACACACACACACACACACACACACACACACACACACAAGACACAACAAAACAATGTATTACGCTCTATTGCTACAGATAGATAAATGATCTAACTAGCTTAAAAACCAAAACAAATCCTGTTTTACCTTACTTTTTCTGGAATGTACTAATTCAAACATCTTTGTTCTGAAGTTTCTGGATCGCGGGTGAATAGATTACCAATCTGGCAGGAGACTGTGGATGATGAAGTGTGCAGGCTTGAGGGTTTCTCAAGACCACGCTAACCACCAAAAGAGACTGGTTAGTTTCCAGTCACGCCCACACTCACAGACAGGAGAGAGAAACAGCAGTCAGAGGAAGGAGAAAGGTAGGCGCTGCACCTGGAGGTCAGGAGGGACCATGACAATATGTCCACGAGCTGACACGAGGAAGTGGCATGAAAACAAGTGGCAAAGAAAGAACAGTTGTGCGTCTTGGTTTTCACTGGGTATTATCATCAAACAGTGTACATACATCAGATTAGATGTCCCACTCGTGGTTGTTAAATCCATGTCATAGTTTGATTTGTCATGAACTCGAAAGATGAAATCACACAGTGTGGTAAAATATTGTGCATTTATTAATCACACTGAAAAAAACTGGAATGCATTTTTATTGTTTTCTCTTGTTGTCTGAATAATATAAATTATTCAGTTTGCATAATTCAAGCCTCACATATGATCAGCAAACGGTACGTTGCCTTTTGGCTGCTGCGTTTCATTTGTTTCATCTCCTTTTTTTTAAATTTAAATGCATATACATTTCAAAACTTTTAATGGCTTTAACTGACTTTATTTACAAAAAGAAACAAAACAAAACAAAACAAAACAAAGAAACCCTAATTCGCTGGCTTATATTTTGCTGGCTTATATTTTGCAGGGGCGACCGTGGATCAGGGGGTTGGGAAGCGCATCTGTAACCGGAAGGTCGCCGGTTCGATCCCCGGGCTCTCTGTCCTGGTCGTTGTGTCCTTGGGCAAGACACTTTACCCTACCGCCTACTGGTGTTGGCCAGAGGGGCCGATGGCGCGATATGACAGCCTCGCTTCTGTCAGTCTGCCCCAGGGCAGCTGAGGCTACAACCGTAGCTTGCCTCCACCAGTGTGTGAATGTGAGAGTGAATGAATAGTGGTATTGTAAAGCGCTTTGGGTGCCTTGAAAAGCGCTATATAAATCCAATCCATTATTATCACCTGGAAAGTTTTCTTGAATGTTGTGTCAGAAATTCCACATTTCTTTTTTTCTACAAAGAATTGCTCTAATGTGTAAAAGCTTTGGTTGAAGCAGAAGAGGATAATGGGAATAAAGGTTCATGCATTGAGGAGTGCAGCATGAAAAAGCGTGCTGAAACATCTGGATCTATTATGGCTGATTACATCAGTGCGCTAGCTAACAGCAGTTTATCAGTGAGCCGACTGAACCTTCAGTCGTGTGGCTCTTCTCTGCTGTCATTAACAACTCCACCGCAGCTCCGTTCTGCTCTCTGAGCTGCAGGCAAAGTCAGTCAATAAAGAAACAGGACAATTACACACATAATGAACGCTGCCAAGAGGAGAAATTAAAATTTAAAGTGAGGCAGGTGAACTGCTGAATGAGGGAAAGAGTCAAATGTGTTGCCAAGTTTATGAAATTAGACAGAAAGCATGACCAAGAGGTGGGACTGAATAAATAATCACACTGAAGAGAGGTGGGAATTGGCCTGACACTTTATGAATTTCAATTTCTCTTCACCAATGGCTGGTTCCAGATCAGACAGCAGAGGTGATGGAAACAAAGAGATGAGAACACAAAAGAAAATTTCTCTTTATGTTTAGTGTAGTTAAGAGCAGTTGGCTGCTTTCTAATTCAAACATTTGTACAATTGTTTTTCATTTTAAGTGTCTGGGTTTTACAAAGGCTCCAACTGATTAAACACAGTTGATAGTTTTGTAATTATGTAGCTTCAAACATTTGGAAATCTGACTGTTTGAAGATAAAAGCTTTTTTTAAAATTCAAGAGTAGAAAGCTATGCTCACTGCAGGGAAAGAACTGCCTCATAACTCTGCTTCGCTCTCTGATGACCTTATTTTCTCTAAACTATAATTCAGAGGTTTTCAGTTAAACGGCCTTTTGATCTAAATTATGTTATAAATCACCACCCGGAGCAGTGGAACCACTAATGACCTTTATAATGAGAGGGTTGGAGTCAACATGCTGCTTCTACTCTCCTCATCACCTCCCACTGTGCACTCGTCCTACTCAGTCGTTGCCGTTTTGTTCTTTCTTCTCCTATCTCTTCTTTTATTTTCAGCCTAACTCCGTCCGTCCACCCCACCTTTTTTCTTTTCTCATTTTGTTATTCATGAAACTATTCTTCTGGTGCAGGTGTACAGAGACATCTTCATAACTTAAAAATTAGCACCACCGCTCTGCTGATACCTTCATGCCAACTTGTTTCTGCCACTTTCCTGCAAACAAGCCATTTATATTGAACAAGAAACACTGTTTGTCCATTTCTTCTAGAATGACACAATTTCAAATCTGACACTTCAATCATCAGGACATGTTGGCAGAGAAAATTTGCTTTTCATCTCGCAGTAGTATGATTTTGTTTTGTCTTTTTTGGCCAAATTTATGACTTAAGTAGGAGAAGATAAGATTTTGAGATTGAAAGAACTACCCTGTTATCAAGCCACTACTACCTTTGCTATTGTAGATGGAAATAAAAGCCATTCCTTTGATTGTCAAAGCTTTCTTACTTCAGCGGAGGTGTTACTGTGTAGTATCCAATGCTTTTTTTGTATGAGAACAGTGTAGTGAAGCCACTTCAATGCGACCTAATAAGATTTACTCCAGCTATATGCAAACCATGACATTTCCTTTCTGTGCAAAAGTTTTAAAAAAAAAGGTTTCTTATAGTTCACTTGTAAGCCTGTGTTAACCGAGTGGTGGGCACGAATTACGAAATTACACACATCGAAAAACTTTTTAATGACCTACAAAACTGAAGAGCATTAAGATGAGAAGGTGTGAAGGACATTTTTAGCCTATGTCCTGGTAATTTATGCTGCAGGATCGAGAACAAAAACTCCCTTTGATCACTGAGATGTGAGACAAATAATGACATGCTGCTGTGCGTCTGTTTCTACCATTGTTTCCAGTGTTAGGGTAGATGAAATATACTACTGGCACTACAGGTTAAAATAAAGATTTTAATTACATGTGGTGAAGCGTCATCGTCCTGCTCAACAAAGGTTTTGCACATGGATGCTGAAATAAAAAGCATGAAGCCTGAATGTCACTCATATACGAGGTAAGCAGTGTATCTCAGGCCTAATGGTTATTTGCCAATGGTGGAAACAGCCATGGTTGAATATATGTGCGACACAGCTTTTGTTCTGGGCATATAGTTGGGGTGGAAAACAGAGGTGACTAATGTGGTATATTTGAGTCCATTCATACCCTTTTCTTCGTGAAATCTTTGTGCCTAACTAAAAAGTTACTGAATACCAAGCAGAGGTGACAAACAAAGTCAATGTAAAAGGCGGGTTACAGGTTTTCCAACATAGTCTGCTGATTAGTAGCTGCTGGGCCATACTGTCGGTTGTTTTTGAGGTGCAGACCATCCAAGAAGTTTATGCTTTTCAGTTAATTAGCTAATTAGGCGGTGTGTTTCTCTGTGCATTGCCCCACACAGTTTATGGATGTAACTTGCTAACCAAGCTCCGTAACTTTAGCTGAGCACTCCACCACTCGTGCAGCCGAATCACTAAGGTTGGTTCAAAATCCTGAGACCAAAACCAGTGGGCAACTTCAGTGGGTGTTACATCAAGGTTTTATACATGCTATGCAGAAATCAAAAACAAATCTAAGAAATTATAAAAAATAATGGTCCCACACTTTTTGCCTCAATTACTCATCATGTGAAATCTGTTGCTCACTTTCTTTTTGCAACGAAAGAAGAAAAAAAAAACTTCGGAGTCATGTAGCTCTTACATTTGGATACAAGACTGTGTTGGCGGCACACGCATTGCTGGCCACGTTCCCTCTGCTTGATCTTGTTTGCTGGCGTACATTTTGTGTTGCTGTTTTTCTTTCTTCTTTCACCTCTTACATCTCCTTTGGAATAATAATAACTCTCAAGGTGCCAAAGACATTTGTGCTCTTATCAGTCACTGTCCCCTGCATCCTGCTTTTCTGCAAGTAATTCCAGTGACAATAAAATTCTTATCCTGGAAGTGTATACCTCCTGCTTGACCCTACATGTACAGAAAACATTTATCTACAAAGCTTCTGAAACATCTTTAACAGCAGTTTTTCCTTTTCTTTTCTTTTTTCAAATTTTCCTGTTTGCAATGAAAAGGTCATAGTGTTATCCATAACAGCAGCTTTGGTATTTGCAGCACCCAACACCAAGAATACTTCACCAGCATGTTTAAAACTGACTGATCAAATCTCCAAAGCCTCTCACGTGCAGCGCATAATCATTTAACATCAACTGTTTTACTCCTCTAAGCAACTGTCTAATAGTTGTGAGACCTGAAATAAACTGCTTTAATCACAGGCAGCGTTTCAGCTCTTTCCTGCCGGCTCTCAGCTGATTCATCATATTAATCGTGAAGCAGATGCGGGACTTAAATGTGTAAAACAAGGAAACAAGGCTTGTTTTTGTCATGTTCAACATCAGGGGAAATAAAAGACAGAAGATTGTACCACTGATTCTACCACTTGGCTGGTCAAACTTATTTTCAAATGCTAAATTACTAAGTATTGAATATGAATTTTTTGGATTGCCCGTGGTGATTTGCTGCATGCTGCACATGTGTCACCTTCCCGCTTATGTTGATGGCAGATGAAAGAGATCTGCAGCCCCAGTGGGAAAACGTGGTTAAAGAAAATGTGGGTGGAAACTCAGGCTGTAGGCTAAACTGGGGCATATCTAATTCACGTAGTATGTGGTCGCTTGTCTTGGCTTTAAACTTCAAAGCACGAGAAAAAGGATGATACAGAGGGAAGAAGTGCAATGTTCAACACAGGGATGAAATATAAACGATGATTTATTTATTACTTGATGAGATTGGCGAGCCCATAACGTGATAAAAATAATCTGCCACCACAAAAGAAAGGAGGAGAAGAAGGAAAGGTCCTCTGGCCATGCTCCTGTCCATTCATGGTTCCCATGGAAACAGAGCGAGCCAATAACTGAGGTTTAGCAGCGAAAATGGTAAATCAGACAAGAGTGACCCACCCAAAATCCCAGAATAAGAAACATTTGATAAGATAAAACCTCACAGAATGCAGTGTGAAAAGTGAAGTTAGAAATTTCTGGGGTGAAATGTTCATACCTCCAACACATAATGATAGCATCTCCCTGTCAGGTGGAAGGTTTAGTAACACTGCCAAATATTCAGCAGGGAACTAGTGAAACAAGCAGATATGAGCCTGCTGGCACACACACCAGACGCACTGCATTCAAGTTAAGGTTCAGTTTGTAACCTGCAAAGCCGTCAGGACGTATCACTCAAAGCTTCAAACCTTAACGTACTAGACAAGCTAGAGGAAAACAGACATCTAGTATTCAATGAAATTTTTCAATACTGTGCAAAAGTCTTAAGCCACCTCTTTTCTCTGTTTGAAACGCGCAAACATACATGGAAATACAGTATATAAGGCAACAAACACTTTGCACAACTCTACTAAGCTTGAAATTCATTATTTAATATGACCACATTTATTCTTCAACAAACTTTCTTGAAATTACTCTACCGTTGGCTAGTAGTAGAAAGGAAGAGTTCTCCAGGCTTGCAAGACATTCAAAGCTCTTCTTTGGATGTAGGCTGCCTTTTGATCCATTTTTTGTCAAGATGACCCAACATTGCTTCAACAATGTCAGGGTCTAGACTCCAGGGATGCTTAGACTGATATGGTTAAACATTAAGACATTATAGTATGAGAAGTATTTTTTCATAGTACTGTATGCATGGATTATAATTCTGTGGGAATTATCTTGTTGGTGTAAAAATGCTATTTTATATGTGTCAACCTGTGTTAACTAATAGCTCTAGGTTAACTAAAAAAAAAATCACGTGTTTTTAAGACAGGCTGCCTAAAGATACAGTTTAAAAGTGATTTTTGCCAAGTTGTCTACTTTCTGTAGACAACACTGGTTTATCCCTTGACTCAGGCAGTTTTCATGCTTAAAAAGATTCATGTGTCAGCATTAAGTGGCTTAACAAACAAAAACCTGAAGATATTCAGGTATAAGGACTAGGTTCTGACATAAACAGTAGTAACCAGACCGAAAAGCAGCGCACATTTCGGTGCTTTATTTCTGTGATTTTTTTTCCTGAGCTGTGATACACTTTAGATTCTAGCCAATCATTGGGCCCGGGTACGTCCGTTCTTTTAGATCAGAGCTACAGATTAAAAACGCCCAAAGTCTGGCTTTCAATTCAATTCTTTATTTATTTGTCACATGTAGCTATAGCTGGTACAACATACAGTGAAATGTTTTTCCTGGCTAAAAAAGTACTCCCCCCCGACTGTGCAGACATGCTAAAAAGGATTTTACATAAACTAAAAAAAAAAGGGGGGGGGGGAAGAAACAAAAGTTAAAAAGTAAAAAATAATATAAAAAACAATGTAAAAGTCCATATGTTTGTGCTTATAAGTATATATCCATGACGTGCAGGATATTGTACTGTAATAATTTAAATGAAAAAACTATAAAAATATACATTATTTACATAGTACAGATATATATAATAAGGTACGGATAAGGTTCAGAGAGAAAAGTAAAATGCAAATTATGTACTGTGTGTGAGATTGTCCATCATGTCGTCCGGTTTGTGTTTTGGTTGAGGAGTCTCACTGTTTGTGGGTAAAAACTCCTCCTGAACCTTTCTGTTCTTGTTTTCAGGCTACAGAGGCGCTTTCCTGACCTCAGTAGCCTGAACAGTTTGTGGGCGGGATGGCTGGAGTCCCTAATGATCCTGATGGCCCTGGATCTGCACCTTTCAGCATAGATGTCCTGCAGTGCTGGTAAAGATGTTCCCATAGTGCGTTCAGCTGTGCGCACAACCCTCTGCAGGGCTTTCTGTTGCTGTACTGTGCAGTTCCCGTACCACACCATGATGTTGTTGCACAGGATGCTCTCAATGACACCAGTGTAGAATCTCCTCTGTATATTCTTGGAGATCTTAAACCTCCTTAGACGCCTCAGGTGATAGAGGCGCTGTCTGCCTTTACTAATGAGGAAGTCCGTATGTGTACTCCAAGTAAGGTCCTCGTTGATGTGGACACCGAGGTATTTGAAGTTGGAGACTCTCTCCACAGGGGTTCCATTGATCTGAATTGGGGTGTGAGTTTTCTCACCTCTCTGTTTTCTAAAGTCAATCACCATCTCCTTTGTTTTACTGATGTTCATGGAGAGGTGATTTGCCTCACACCACTTTGCTAGTCCATCCACCTCACTCTGGTAGGCCCTCTCGTCGTTCCCAGAGATGAGTCCCACCACCACTGTGTCGTCAGCAAACTTCACAATGGAATTAGTGGGGTGTCTGGCCGTGCAGTCCGCGGTGTAGAGGGAGTAGAGAAGGGGGCTCAGTACACATCCCTGGGGGCCCCTATGTTCAATGAGAGTGTATGGGAGTACACATCCCCTATTCTCACTGACTGTGGTCTCGCGGTCAGGAAGCTATAAATCCACCTGCACAAAGATGTACTAAATCCCAGATCTTGGAGCTTACCCGAGAGGGTGTGGGGCACTATGGTGTTGAATGCTGAGCTGTAATCTATAAACAGCATTCTCACATAGTTCCCACATCCCTCATCTAGATGGCTCAGTGTGGTATGCAGGACCTGTGCTACAGCATCTCCGGTAGATCTGTTTGTCCGGTATGCAAACTGCAGTGAATCGAAGTCGGGAGGAAGAAAGGAACTGATAAAGGGTTTCATGAGCCTCTCAAAACACTTCATCACTACAGATGTTAGGGCTACTGGGCGATAATCATTTAGGCTAGCTGGGCGGGTGTTCTTCGGGATCGGAACAATCACTGATGTTTTAAAGCAGGTGGGGACTACCTGCTGAGCCAGAGACGCATTGAAGATACTAGTGAAAACTGTGGTCAGCTGATCTGCACATACTTTTAGCACACGTCCCGGTATGCTATCTGGTCCCGCTGCCTTCCTGCAGTTTGTTGCCCTCAGAGCTCTCCTCACATCATACTCAGAGAGTATCAATGGTGCTGGTTCAGCAGCAGGGGCAGGTGCAGAGCTCTGAATTGCCACCACAGCAGGCACCTCGAAACGCGCAAAAAAGGCTGTACTTCTCAGCAAAATATGCAATTTCAGCAGCCTGCAACAAGTGCTTTAAGCTGATACTGTCAAAGGAGGTAACACCTCGAATCTGATGAAACACCTGGAGACGCATAGCGTTTTTTTAAAAGCCGAGAAATGCGCCGTATTTGATAGCTTGCTGCGAGACCTCACACCGAGCACATCTACTGCCTGTTATCGGACCCGGAGTTAGCAACATCCCCCAAGAACCCGAAGAGGAGAGTCCTGGCCCCTAGCCCTGCCAGTGTAGCAGAAATGATGACGGATGATGATGGCAGCAGCAGCCGTTCTTCTTTGCGTGAGTAGCTTAATGTTGTTCCAGTGTAATTTACGTTGAGTAGGCTAACCACGTTATTACATTAATGCATGTAAGGTGAACTAGCAAACATCATCATAGCTACATGCGGCTGTCTTCTTGTTTGATGGCAGATGCTCCCTTCATAGCAGGAGTGTTATCACTTGGCTAAACCAGGATAAATAAACATCACCAGCAGCTCACTCAGTGAAAAATCCGTGAGTGCCTTTGTCTACCTTTTATAGTGCTCACTTACTCAGTATTTTGGGGACTTTTGTTCTTTAAGTAAATAGAATATTTACCAAATATTTAACAAATTGGCAAGCATTAAAATATGACTATGTTAGAAAATGAGCCGAGGTCTCAGATGGTCTTTGCTACACTGATGGATCAGAGACCTAATGCAGTTCGTACACTTGGAGATAAAGAGATCAACTTTGAAAGGATCATCTGACAAGTTTTATAGTCTGGCAGTGGAGAGTATTTGGTCATTCCTATTTGTATTAGTTATTATTTATGTTACTTGTTTATTCAGATAACTTGATTATTTATTAATTTAAGTTTTCTCTCACTGTCTTCTTCTAAAGTTGGGGTTTTGGAATGTTTTTTCTTATTGACATGTTCACTCTTGTCAAATTATCCATCTTCATCCGCTTTATCCGGGGCCGGGTCGCGGGGGCAGCAGCCTAAGCAGAGAAGCCCAGACCTCCCTCTCCCCAGCCACCTCCTCCAGCTTATCCGGGGGAATACCAAGGCGTTCCCAGGCCAGCCGAGAGATATAATCTCTCCAGCGCGTCCTGGGTCTGCCCCGGGGCCTCCTCCCGGTGGGACACGCCCGGAACAAGGAGGCGCCCAGGAGGCATCCTTGTCAGATGCCCGAACCACCTCAGCTGGCTCCTTTCGATGTGGAGGAGCAGCGGCTCTACTCTGAGCCCCTCCCGGATGGCCGAACTTCTCACCCTATCTCTAAGGGAGAGGCCAGCCACCCTTCGGAGGAAGCTCATTTCTGCCGCTTGTATCCGCGATCTCGTTCTTTCGGTCACTACCCACAGCTCGTGGCCATAGGTGAGGGTAGGGACGTAGATCGACCAGTAAATTGAGAGCTTCGCTTTTACACTCAGCTCCCTCTTCACCACGACGGACCGGTGCAGCATCCGCATCACTGCAGCCGCCGCACCAATCCGGTTAAAAAGAGACCTTATCTATGATATAGCTTATTTGATCAGCCACCTTTCCCACAGGTGATGTGACCATAAGGGTCCAAACAGAATGTGGTTGAATTGAAAGTTTTCTCTAGTGATTCCTTTTATAGAAAACAGATAAAACACAGATAAAAGATTTCATGGTTTTGTTTTGTGTTTTGCGGTTTTGTTGTTTAACTTTACATCATAGACATTAAGTTTGTGGAGTTTTGTTATTAAAGGTATTATATATCCTATAATAGTGATGTTCAAAGTTTCTTAGAGAAAAAGTTGTCCTGAACAAAACTTGGAATGATTGTAAATTGATTTGGTTGCAGCTTTTAATGGACCCTAAATGTGATTTTCAGTCTTGAAAATTCCATCTTCTCCTGCACTAATGAATTTATCAGAGTTACAGAAAATGCTAGAAAACATACAGATTAAAAAATGTGAGGGTCTGTAATTCAGAACATTTTAACAGTATTACAGTAAGGTACAATTTTGCATGACTTCATTATATACACTGAGCCATATTAACAGCTGAAAGTATTTTACAAACAAATAAAAGAAATGTTTAGCATGACCCTTCTCTAATGCAGTTGGTTATGCAGTAATGTGAGTATGTACAGTAACTGCAAGCCTGAAAAGGCCACCGCGAACTCTAAAGCACCTGTGAGTCAAGGCACTGGAGACAGCACTGCAGTTTAAAAGCATACAATTAAGCATTCAGCACTTCACCTCCTTCTAGCACTGCACGCAGCAATGCAACAACCTAACTACACCTGTGTGAGTGACTCACTCTAACCCAGTGGCTTTGTTGTCAGAAGTGGGTCTGACCAGGTGTGAGAGAAAAGCTACAGCAACAACAAAAAGATGAAAGTTGTAGTGGTAGTCAGCTGAGGCTGAGCCGAGACCAAAGGAGTTACTGGAAGTAAAAAGAGGCCATAGCTGTCCAGGCACTGGATTGTTTCGGATATTATCTTCTTCTTCTGACTGCTCCCTTTAGCTGTCTCCACAGAGGATCATCGTAGTCTATGGAGCTCGGAAAGAAAAGTGTCTGGACTTCTTTAAGTTTCTCAAAGATGTTTCACCTCTCATCCGAGAAGCTTCTTCAGTTCTAAGAGCATTTGGTGGAGAGTCCCAGATTTTTAAGCATTATTGGGAGTGTCCCTAAGAGAGTCATGAACCCCCTATTGATCCTATGCCTCATCACACGAGCCAAGGTGTGAAAACGTGTGTGGGTCACAATCAGACATTTTTACCCATTGTGAAAACTTGCCCCACACTATCATGTGACTTACTGAGATCAAATGACCCAAGATGTGAGTGGGCGTTAAGGCGTCTGGGAAGGGATCTCAAAACTGGTTAATAGATGGCTCTCACACATGGATCTCCATCTCACCATATTCTCAGCATCCTCTGCTTTTCATGTCACTAACCAATCCTCTTCAAGTCCTCCTTAACTACATTCATAAACCTCCTCTCAGGTCTTCCCTTTTCCCTCCTGCCTGCCAGCTCCATATTCAGCATCTTTTGGCCAACATTTGCCCACTTCTCCATGTCCAAACCATATCAGCCATGCTTCACGAAATTTGTCTTCAAACTTGTCAACCTGTTACAGCTAGCTCATAAGGTCACAACACAAGGAGGAATATAAGAGCTGTTTACTCTCTGATAAATGTCATTTATAAACAAAAGGAAGAAAACATGCAACCAAAAAAAAAGAATAAAGACCAAGCACAAAGGCTGGGCAGCAAAAGTGAGGCCAACGGAGAGGGGCAGGGGTATGGAGGAGGCCACACCCCCTATACTTCACACATGTCCTGCATCTATCATCAGAGGGTGACCCCTGTGAACTCAGGAACAGATCACAACCAACTAGAGAGTCATCCGTAACAGTGAGCTGTGCCTCTGATTGTCTTCACCTTTGCCACCTCCAGTCTGTTTATCAGTGCCGCCGTCTCCAAACCATACATCACTGTGATTCACGCTACCATTTTGTAGACCTTGACACGTGTCTCCACCCACTCACCCTGTCTGCAATCTCTTCCTCACTTCTCTTGTGTGCTGTCCATTGCCTTGGATTGTTGACCCCTGGTATTTAAACTCTTCTACCTTCACTACTTCTGCTACTGCAAACATCATAGTCCACGGAGACTCCCACCTAACCTCATCTGTCAGCCGTCCATCACCATCAGAAACAAGAAGGGGTTCAGAGCTGATCCCTGATGTAATCCTACCTCCACCTTGAACCCATCTGTCACTCCTACAACACACACCTCACCACCATCTCGTTGTGTTTCTGAGATTTCTGTTTACGGAATGCAAAATAAAAATCTTTTCTTAATGCCGTTATAAAAAACCTAACTAAAGGCCAAAATTTATAGATTGCAAGTACATGTGCAGCTGGAGATTGCAGATATACTTCTTTAAGTTCAGGGGATGCAGACATGTTGAACAGATAGAGAGAAAGAGAAAAACAATGTCACTCCTTCAACAGAAACCTATCATAGATCAATCAAAGTTAGCAGAAATGTAATTCATATTCAAGGTAAGCTGACTTCAAAGAGTGTTCAGACTGTTTTAAATTGTGTACACGTAATAGTGTTCATTTTGCGATAAAAACGCAATTTTTCCCCTTCGTTCACATTAGTTTATACAAATGCTGCGAAGGTATTAAAAATAAAAAAGTATTTGCGTCACTCCGAGCTGAGAAAGTTGCACAGGAAAGACCTCGACTGAAGTGGCTTCAAGGAAAGTCAGATTGTCCTTGAGTGTACCTGCCAAAGTCCAGACTTAAACCTTCAAGAAGAAATGTGGAGAGACCAGAAGATGTCAGTTCACAGATGGTTCCTATGTAATCTGACAAAGCTTGAAAGGATCTGCCAGGAAAAATGGGACAAAGTGCCAGGATCCAGTTATGCAAAGCTTTAAGAGACTTATCAAAGAAGACTCAAAGTTGTAATTGTTGCCAAATTGCAAATCACCAAAATAAGGTGAAGAATACTTTTGTGGATGTTTTAAATTTCTGTAGTCAGTTAATTTTAAATCAACTACAAAAGTTTGATAAAGCACGTCTGATTATGGTATTACAGTTTATTGGCTGTAATAATCAAAATGTTACTTTTAAAAATTTCATCTATAACTTGATACAGCTTACAAAAAGTGCATCTAATTAGAAGTCAACTATTGCTCTCACTTGCAGCTCTGAAGCCTGAGCTTTTGGCTGATAGTGATTATTTGTACATATGCTGACTTTATTATTTGCAGCTTTGTTTTGCTTGTATTCTGTCACATTTTGTTTATATGTTGAACATGCATGACTGCTTATATTAACTATGGCACTAGAGAAAAGTCACAATATCACCAAAGTCACTGAGGATTCTTCCTCTGAGACTACAAACGTCTGCTAAGACAACTCGTTCAGAAGTTTTTGAGATATTCTGAGTTTAACTAGACCTGCATAATCTAAATTCACCATTGCTCAGCACACTGCTACTGCTGCAGCTTCCTCTCAACCCTACAATAACCTCCTCATCTTTCCTTTGAGCACTCCCTCCAAAAGCTGAACCCTTTCCACCCACTCTCCAATCTAAGTGATGTTTAATTCAAACCTGAAATTGCAGCACTTCGTGGTTTTTAATTTCACATGCTTAGCCTTTTCTGTAAGTCTTTTTTTCTTCTTCTTTATTTTAGATCACAGCAGCGGTCGACACATTTTTACACATTAAGTAATTATGAAATAATGACTTTGCCCTGCAGTAAACAGAAACATGCCTCTGGCTTCCTCTAGGCAGACAGCAGGTCTGGGATATGTTACCATCCTCCGTCTGTTCTCCGGGGCTGCAGAATCCGTTTCACTTTGCAGCAAAGTGAAACTGATTCTGAGCAAAAAAAGACTTTGGTCTGCAACTAAAGTTCTAAAAATGCACTGAATAAAGATTAAAGTGATCTTGTGTTCAGAATACTTTTTTCTTGGTGCACATATGAACGTTAACTGACTTTTAAATTCAGCCAGCTTGTCTTTTATCAGAGTGCATCCTGTTTGCTCAGACAGTGGAGCTGGAGTTTAGCCAAGGACATCCGTCCGCTCCAACAAGCTCCAGTCGCAGTACAAGTCTAACTCCCACAGGACAAAAACAACCCCTGTTGTTCTTATTGCTCCGAGTGTGAAATGACCTTGGACTTTCAGTGCACGGAGAATTGGAAACAAAGCTTTTTAATGCTTGCTGTCAACATTCAGGTGTAGCAAAGACTCCTCAGAGAGCCCGACATCCACCGTCTTTTTCAGCTTTAACTTTTGAGATGCAGGTGTGGTGTTTAGTACTTGGTGAAACAGCTGCTCCATTAGCTGCCAATCATGCTCCCTAACGACATCATTATCAGCTTAACAGATAATGGGAGGCAGGTGATAGTTAATAATGGCGTCAGCTCTGTCTCTGTCCATGGTGCTGAAGCGTCTCAGAAATCTGCTTAGACTCACAACCCCCAGACTATGTGTAAGTGACAATGGCGCAGTTAAACTATATTAAAATATATGCAGTTTCATTCTGGGAATTTACATAGAGTTTGGAATGAAATCAAAAAAGGAAAGCATGCAAAAACATACACAGAAGACCATTTTCTGGTATAATACTATAAAGTTTAGGTATTTTCCAAAAAAGACTATGAAAGGGGGGGGGGGTCCAGACTGTTGCCTTTGTAACAGCCAGCAGTGCATTGTCCCTTATTTGTTGAATAGGCATGAATCTTAAACGCTTTAGCGTCCTGTCCACTCTACTGTTGCACAGTTTTAATTATTAGCAATGCCCATATGTAGCATCACTTTAAGCAAAGCTTTGTACAATACAGCTCCCCAAGTCACCGCGTGCTGGACACAAATATTTAAATGCTGAAAAAGATGATAAAATAATACTGCTAAATTTTCCAATTTATTCAAAACGATTTGGCCCAGGTCAGTCAACAGATTCATCTTCTGACCCACCACTTTCCATGACACAACCTTTCGACACCATGTTTTATCACATCCCTTTATGGCCAGGGCCTTTGGAATTATTTTATCCTGGCTTCACCTTCGTCCATTTGCCTTGCATAACTGCCACCTATTACTGCCTGCTTCCTAGACTCATACTTCTTGTGCTACAAAAATCTCAACTTTTATTATATCACTATTAAATGAGTGTATTACCATTGTATTTGATGTCACCCACATATTAATAACACCACAGCCTGCGATCGAACCACCAACCTTCCAGTTAGTGCTCTACCATGTTTCCAAAAGTCTCCTGAGTTAGCCATACATGCACTGTAGTTGACCTTTGACCTTAATACAGTTAGAAACAGCATTCTAAGAGCTGCTGGGGGGAAATGATAAGCTTTCTGGTCTTCTTTTTTTATTTGTTTGGTGTCTTTGTGTCCAGCTGACATATGTAAGCCCTAAACCTTTAAACCCTCCCTTTTAACACTTTGTTTGGTCTCTACCCATGTGAGAAATGTGTCTCTATAATGGCTTTTATTCGCCAGTTGGCCCCTGATAGTGTCTGTCTGACATTTAATACTGAGCAGGTTGTATTTTAGGGCTTTTACTCTAAAAGCAGCTGCCTGCTGGGGCAGCAATACGCCATGAGCAAAAACTGTTGCGTTTCCACACAGCTGAAACGTGGGGAGGAGCGGATTTAGGTAATAATTACGCTTGTAGGTGACTTCACACAACATCGTTACACTGTCATTTTATAGGGTATTGTAAAAAATATTTATTAAAGCCACTTTAAAAGGCCACCATCTCAAGAATCCTTACAGGTTCAACCCTCAAAAGCTGCGAACCTGAAATCAGAAATACTTGTCAAAAAAATACCTGCTGAGCTTGTTCAGCACGCTCTCACTTTGATTGCCCAGAGTGACTGTGACTGTAGAGTGAGATAAAAACTGTAAAACTGATTTACTTGAGGATCAGAGAGAGTTTATTAGTTGCCATTAATTATCCTAAATTACACTCTTAATGAGCTCATATTATTTTAGCCTCTACACTGCGGGAGTGGCAGCTTTGATCCAATCAGCCTATACTCACACCCAACTGGGTGGGTTGCTAATAGTCTCTCTGTGTTGGATAATAAGAGCCTTCTGTCTGTCCTCTGAAGTGATTCACTGACTTTCCCT
Organism: Haplochromis burtoni; assembly: GCF_018398535.1. Taxonomy (NCBI): domain Eukaryota; kingdom Metazoa; phylum Chordata; class Actinopteri; order Cichliformes; family Cichlidae; genus Haplochromis; species Haplochromis burtoni. Next base: position 2,070,965 of record NW_024582388.1, on the reverse strand, counting down.
GGCTGAGAAGTTTCTAAGCTTCTCCACGTGGGGTCTGAAATCTGCACATTTATGTTTCTGTGGATGTATTCCTGCAGAAAATGAGGAGTGGCTCTGCAACACATGGAGCATATCTTTATTCAGATTAGTATTATACACGGATGCCTTTTGAGTTTCTTGAGAGTTTTGGAGGAAACATCAAATTGATACACTATGACTGTAAAGACACAAAATGGCAAAAAGAAAAGAAAATCTCATTAAACATCCAGCCTTCTCCTTTAGAGCCTGAGGCAACTTTTAGCCATCCACCTCTGCCTCATTTTGGATCTCATTTCTTCTTCTTAAATCTGAATGTTGTTTTTAGTTTAATTTGTATTTTAAATGCTTGCTTATACATTATGTAGACCACATAAAACTGCCTTTGGGTAAGTAATGTGTGATTCATTCTTTCCATGTATTTGTGTATAGACTAATTCTCTGTTTTGTCTCATTGAGCTGCATCAACTTTAAATACCGTGAGCAAATCCTCTTAGATCATATTTCTGAAAACTTTATTTCATTGTGTAATTAGGAGCCTTTGAAATCTCTTTGGTCCTTTGGAGTAATTATAAGTATTCATCTGGAAATGGCTTAACGCCACCAAGTCATCAAAGTACATGGTCCTCTGCACAATGCCTGAGTAAACCGAACTTATTTGGTCAGGAGGATTTTCTTTTAAAACCACTGATTAAAGCATGTTGGATTAAAGAAATGACTGAAGAGGAGACTCTGAGGATGCTGTGGTTCACTGTTCAGTGTGAATTAAATACAGGTTAATTAACTTTCTTTCATTAACGTTTTCAATTTGTTTGAGCTAGGTTTATTATGCACATTAGAGCATGCAAGTCCCTCAATGTGAACATTTGGCCTTGCTTCTATATATACTACATATGTACATATAACAAGAACAAGAGAAACACCTTCTACATTAGTGAAAGCATTGATGGCAGAACGCAGCCTTAGCTGGAGCTGGGCTTTCTGATTTTCCCTCAACCAGAGAAACCAAATTCTTTAGTTATAAAGACCTTGTAAAGACATGTACCAGTGACGGGAGCATTTCTAAGTCAACTCTGGTTATGGCATTGTGTGTTTTGGTCAGGTTGTCAATGTTCTCCAGTAGTTCAGAATGCTTTCAATAGCCAACCTGTTCTTATCTTGGGGCACTTCTTTCATGAGACGCACTGGCTGTGGTTAAACGGTTGGAGGTTGCAGGTTTGTTATCTTGGAGACCACAGTCTCTATCCTGTCGAGACTTTTGTGTTTTTTTACTTTGTTTTGCTTTTTTTACCACTTGCTCATGTTACGGGTCCCAAAACTGTTTGTATCACAGTAAAATTTCCTCATATTACAAAGACTCACAAAAACTAAATGAATGCACAAATATTCCCTTTCCCTGTGTTTTCACTTGCTGTACGTCAATGACAGGTTTTACTCGTCTTCAGTTTCAAACTGTGTGAATTAAATGATCATTGACATCAATTCAGGTGAGTCAAAACTTCAAGGTATCATGGCTTCAGTCACACAAAACAATTCAGCCAGTTAGAAATTATTTATCTCACTTAAAGGCATAAATCCCACCCTCGCAAACTGGAGATATTTTGGTAACCTATTACTTTTCTAATCAGAGATTATTAACCACATCACAAAAAGACTGCTTATGAATTTAGACATTACAAAGATCTGAATCACATGTTAAACCTTGGGCCTCAACACATTTCAAAGCCTAGAAAAAAAATGCATTGTTCATAACACAGTGTTTCCCATTATGATGCCAAAACTAAACTAAAATAAACAATCATGTCCATAAAAGTGAAACTGAAATAGTGGTGTTCGAAGTTTAGCATACACTGATAGATTTTTGTGTAGTTTCATAGTGTACTAACCTGAAATCACAGATGAAACAGAAGACATGAACCACTTATGTTGCTTCCCAAATTTCATCTGAGGGGAGGGCGGGGTCCTTCACCTTAAGAAGTCCAGGTGCAGCACTTTAGAGTACTTTGGTTCCACTTGGTTGGCTCCACTCAAGATTTGCATCATGAATTACAAGATTTACCTTCTGTTATCACTACAGGTATAATTGGCACTTCCCTTTAATAACTTCAAAAATACAGTTTTTCACTACATGCACGTTTTACTAATGTTAAACAACCTATACAACATAATTATTTGTCCACATTTTGACACATTTGGGAGCCAAACGTTAGGTAGCTTTATTAGCAGATTATGGTTATGGTTGTTATGGTCTCAGTCCATAAACATACTGCCCATGGTTGACACTGGGATAAAAAACCATCAACGTTGCATCCACCTGAGATTTCAACCATGTGAACTTTAAGGATTTTTTGTTTTGTTTATATATTTCATTTATCGTATCATCTAAAATGTTCCAGAGCGACACTGTAAGAATAAAGAAGGATTCATTAGCATTTCTAAATATATATATTTGTAACATTTACATTTTGTAAACACAATGACGGCAGGTCACTTTTTAGAAGACCAGATGGCCAAACTTTGAGGACTCTGCATGGACTGAAACTGCCTCAGTAGTCCACTTTAAATGTCACATTGTTCTTCGTTGTATATGATAAATTCTCTAATTAGGTCATAATGATGTAAGGCTCACTTTCACCTATGATCACTGCGTGGGGGCAAAAGGGACCACTTAAACTAAAATCATAACCGGTGACAAGGCAGCAGTCATCATTTTGTCTCTCTCTTGGCAAATTTCAGGCGTGATTGTCGAGTTTAATGACACTTAAAAAAATAATGTTCGTTGGCAGACAAATAAATGTGTTTTCATTGCCATGCCTCCTTAGATTCCAAAAACACATACTTACTTACATAAATATACTGGAAATAAGGCTACTGTATTTAAATAAAATATTGCAGAAGTAACGATAGTGATGGAAAACATCCATGCACAGAACATGATGATGCAATATGCAAATACTCATTTTAAATTAAAACAGGAAAATTATTCAATAAGTAAACATACAAAGACATTTTTGTTTTTCTAACTTTTTAAAATTAATTAAACTTTTCCATAAAATATTATTATTTGGAGCTCTGGACTCGTGAATCAGTGGACAGCTGCTATAAAAAATGATTTAAAAATGCAGTTTTGACAGATGAACTTCATTGGTGAGAGTTTCTCCCAAACTCCCGACCGCTGAGTGGACAAAGATTGTATCCACATAATGGGCATAAAGAAGCTGCTATTTGTCAATGCTTGTGCAGATACTGTTCGTGCTGTATCGATCCCATTTCAAAGGTTTCTTTCAATAAATCTCAGAAAATCTGGTTTCGATGCTTGGTTTATTTTTCCACAACAATCGTGGGGACGAGGATGGGTTTTCTCAAGTTATTTCTTCTCTACTTTCATGTTGGTTCAGGAAAACCTGCAGGTAGACCCACTGAGTCTGAAAGAGTGGTTACCTAAAAGTAAATTATTGAAGAGACAAGTGCCTGACAACTGAGAGCAGATAGATTCACAGCTGAAATCCAGATTAATAAAGAGCCCTGAATGGAGAGCAGCTAAGACCAATGTGAATTTCTAATTGTATTGTATATTTTTAGGGACACGTTTTAGGAATTTGAAATAATTCTGTTTTCACCATTCTCAGAAAATTTCTGTGAGCACAGTTGGTTTGGACTGACAGCCAGAACGCAGACGAAAATCAGCACTGTTAACTGGAGCTGATCGCCACCGGCAGACACAAATTAAGACAGTTAGTTTAGACTGAGCACCACAGGCAGACACAGGTTATTGTGGGTTACATAAGTGATGACTTACTGAGTCTGAATTCACAAATACACATTGGTTTTCAGTGAGAATATTAGAAATCGGGTCTCTGAGATTAAATGTCATTACCAGCAGGAACTAATATGAGGAGGTCAAGTCCAAAACAGAAAGCCGTTTAAAATTAACGATCTAAAAAAGTCAAAATGTCCAGTTTATTTGAAAAACATAGCAGCCTTAAAATCTGTGAATAAATGAACTTATATTTCCAAAAAAGTGTGTATTTCTGTATGTATAAGAGAAATTAATGTGAAAAGAAAAAGAAAGTGTTGACAGGCAGGGATGAAAAGTGATACTAATCAAATTTCTCAGTGTGTCAAAAGCAGGTAGAACAACAGCCTCCATGAGCACAGAGGCCAGAGCAAAGTGCCCAACACTATCAAAATCATCAGCCCTATATCCAGGGCCAGTATTGGCTAAATATTACAAAGCTTCACCTTCACCCTACTCTGACCCTGAAAAAAATGCTTCATCAAGCAACCTCCTCCAGCCTGCACAAGACGCTTCCAGAGAAACTGCCTTGACATTAATATCCCAGACTGGGACTGTCTACCTGTGTGGAATAGGAAAATGAGACAGACATGGACTATTTCAACTGTCTGATAGAAAGAGTCAAAGCATGGATGAGGAGATGCCTCTCAAATCACCAAACTTGGAAGTTCAACTTCAAGAAAGAGCAGTGAAAGGGCTTCCACGCTGGAAAAATAACAGACAAAACTGAAGCAAAACTCCCCATGGCACAGCTGACAATGTACGTGTCACAAACATTAACTACTGCAGGATGTGAGAGAGGAAGACAGCAGGACAGGTGGAGGGAGAAGTGAACATGGAGGGACAATGAATGAAGGCTGTTTTTAGTTTAGGACACAGAACACTGAGTAATAATTGTCCTGAAAAAGCAAAGAACTGAGGCTGTCTGACTCAGGGCAGAGGTTGAGAAGAGGTCAAAGGTAAAAGAACAAGACACACAGACAGAGAGGGGATTAATCAGCCTACTAGCACACACACAAACAGGCAATGAAGGCCATTTTGACAAAACACGCACACACCAGCCTGGCTGTTGTCTGCGATTCATCTTTGATTCCTCATGGGTGACACAGAGCCTCACTCTGCCGTCACTTAGTCGAGGGTTGGCACGCTCTTGCTGGAGGAGGGTGCTTTTTCACCCTCACTCTTCTGTTCCAACGCAGCTGTAGGTTGAAAGGACAGAGCACGCCGTACACCTTTGTTGTCTCCCTCAGTGTCAACTTTTTTTTCCTCTTGTAATGGCTGGCATGAATATAAGTGATGTGACCTTTGATCTTAACCTCTGTCTTAGTTGTTAGTAGGAGCTGGCATTGTCACTCACTAGTTGCATTACATCAAATATAGCATACAACTCTTGAGAAATGTGCGAATGATAGGGATGGGTATCGCTTAGGTTTTATCTGATACCAGTACCTTTGAAACGGTGCCGGTGCTTAAAGAATGGAGAACACAAAATTGGTCCAAAAACCTCCCATGTTTAGCTGTTTTTTTGTAAAAAGATAACAATGTTAGCCTTTTCTGCAGCTATGGGGCATATATGGTATCACTCTTGGCTGGAAGCAGTGCTTAAACAATGGAAAAAACAAACTTTGTCCAAAAACCTCTCATGTTTAACTGTTTTCCACTTTTTTCTTTGGTCATTTTAGCCTTTTTGGTCAGGGTGAAGGGAGCATCTGCCATCAAACAAGAAGACAGCCGCATGTAGCTATGATGGTGTTTGCTAGTTCACCTTACATGCATTAATGTAATAGCGTGGTTAGCCTACTCAATGTAAATTACACACGAACAACATTAAGCTACTCACACAGAGAAGAACTGCTGCTGCTGCCATCATCATCTTCATCATTTATGCTACACTGGCAGGGCTAGGGGCCAGGACTCTCCTGTTCGGGTTTTTGGGGGATGTTGCTAACTCCGGGTCCGATAACAGGCAACCCATGCGCAGTAGATGTGCACGGTGTGAGGTCTCGCAGCAAGCTATCAAATACGGCGCATTTCTCGGCTTTTAACAAAATGCTATACGTCGCCAGGTGTTTCATCGGATTCGAGGAGTTACCTCCTTTGCACAGTATCACCTCAAAGCACTTGTTGCAGGCTGCTGAGTTTGCATCTTTTGCTGTGAAGTACAGCCAGACTTTGACCGCTTCGCCTTGGGCATTTTTAATCTGTAGTTCTGCTCCAAAAGAACTACGAACCTGGGCCCGCCTACTACGCTCGCAAAGGTAAAACGATTGGCTGGAATCCAAAGTGTGTGACATCTCAGGAAAAAAAAAAAAGCACCGAAATATGCGCTGCTTTTCGGTCTGGTTACTACCGTTTATGTCAGATACCGGTACCCATCCCTAGCGCATGATGTTGCATAAAAATCCGTTATAAGATTTGTTTTGTTTTTTCCTACAGGGAGCAATGCAACAAGTTTTAATTATAAAACTAGCAAATTTTACAAAGTTGATGACAAAAAATTCTGGAAAATGCTTGTAAGACATCAAACGGATATAGAGCAACATCAGAATTCACATCTCTCCAGGTAATCTGCCTTTCTCACGTAGTCCAAAGACATACATCGGATTAATTTAATTGATTTAAAGGTGTGAATGTGAGTTCGAATGGTCATCTGTCACTTTGTGTTATGCCATTGCTGAGGGAAATATCCAGCTTATACGCATGAAATAGCTAATAATGAGAAGAATTTCAATGAATTGTTAGTTATTATAGTTTCATATATATAATAAATACATTTAAATTTTGTCCCAACTTTGCCTCTTCTATCTCCTCAGTGTTGATGAGTGACTGCTGGGCAAACTGTCAAAAAAGTTTTTGACGTGGCTACGGACAGCAGAGAAACACAAACAGAAGTCCTGCGAAGTTCATCGAGTGGAGAAGCTGCTCCACAGTCAGTGGTTTTATTTCCACTGGGACCATTCAAAGTGAGAGGCTGTGCACTCTCAGCACTGCCAGCTGCAGCAGATAAGAGCGTCCAGCGAGCTGCATGTGCATATGATGACACGGAGGTGTCGATGTTCGTCTCCGTCTGCTGCTTCTGTCTTCTCTTTACATGCTGCATCATTTTCCTGTTGCTGAGACAAAAAGTAAAAGCTACTGCTACCCAAAATAAACGCCCTGTGCTGCCTGGTGCAGCCAACACTTTCTGTCTGACAGCCCTCGATAGAATCCAGTGGAGACTGGACTCTTCCAAAGGTTTATCAGCAGTAAACAGCAGCACAGTTACACCACAATCTACAATGGAAACGATTACTGGAAACAACTTCTGGAAATTTATATAACTCAGAGTGAAAGCCTGTCTCTCTCTTTCTACATCTCGGCTTTTTATTTTTCTCTCTTGGAATCCTGCAGCTGTTCCCAGCTTCAGTGAAACCTGTTAACTTGCATTATTGTTCCTGTTACTTTTATCATGGTAACTCACACTGAAGTGATTGCCAGGTCTCTTGATTTTTTTTGTTGCAGGTTTGAGTCAAGCAATAATTATTGGCGCAAACATGAAGACATATTTTTCTCTCCTTCCAAAGAAGCTCAACACAAACATTTCCTGTCCCTGCCAGCACACCTCCTCACAGGCAACAGGTTTCACACTGGATTTCTCATTACCATATTTTTCGGACCATAAGGTGCACTGTCGATGAACGGGTCTGTTTTCATACATGAGGTGCATTAAGCGAAACAAAACAGGTAAAGTTTGATTAACTCATTCTTCTTGCTTCCTGCACTTCCGTACCATTAATTCATTTATGTTGAATTCTCTTGCAGCTGCTCTATTCCCATATTGTTGTAGTATATTAATGACTAACCTCGCATTGTGGATGGATTATCTCAGTTGTTCTCCTGACTGAAGTTTGGTCCGTGTACAGCATCCTGCCATGCGATTGCATTTGTCCCTAACCATCGGGAGCCCTCAGGTTAACTTTTAACCAGTGGAAAAAAGTTAGCGTTCATCCTCCAGCTTCACTGCGTTTATGTTATACTAACATAGCTGTGTCGCGATTACGTAGCACATCATTATATACCTGCTAGTCCAATTTCAGTAACCCTACAAAAGTCACTGCTGTTTAGTTTTCTGTCTTCATTTGTGTTGGAAGTGATAGCAGAGCTGTACGTTTAAATTTTTTCAGAAATCTCTCAGTCAGAACGTGGTATATCATGTTTAGGTGGAAACTAGCGAGTTAACTTCCTGCTATCTTCTAACTCTCTTAAATTTAATAAATCTGTTTTCATGGATGCCTGGATGTTAAACTTAATTGTTAAACCTGGTAAAGCAGCAACACTGATCATTTTATTAAAGATTAAAGAATTTAGACCGTTTTTAACTCTCAGTGATGCCCCAGTTTTCATTTGACATTTGGGACCTGAAGCGGATGGAGTTTTGGACCCAGATTACTCCGCGAGGCTCCTGACTACAGTAGCCGTAATGCTCCAACAATCCATCAAGCGGTGCGGCTTCGTAGCTTACCAAAGTCGTACTAAAACATTTTTTGACAGATTTTTGAGTGCCATGTAGCACAGAAAATCAGTTCAAGGTCAGTAAGCACAACCAGAATTCACACATAAGGCACACTGCTGATTTTTGAGAAAATTGAAAAGGATTTTAAGTGCGCCTTATAGTGCAGAAAAAAATGGTAGTTAAATTTGTCAAATGTCCTTTCTTCTATTTCACTAAGTCTGAGGGCCTCAGAAATTACAGTAAAGAGAAAAGTGACAGAGAGGGCAGCTATTATGCAAATCAATCGAGAAATCAAAGCATGTGATGTTTTCTACTGGAACTTGTCAACATCAAATGACTGGAGAAGTGGAACTTGTTGAAAGTAATCAGGCATAGCAGAAAAGCTCAAAGCTGACACGGTGGACAAACCTAACTGAGCATGTAAAATTGCAACACGGCATTCGTCCTGCTTTTGTGCAACAGTGTCCCTGTGGAGCAGGAAGCTCACAGATCTAAACAAGCATGCTGTGTTCACAGATGTTGCCACAATCCACAGGTTTTAGTAACGAATAAATTCAAATGGAGGGTTATCTGCTCCCAGTGTCTTAAAAAATAACAACAAAAAGAAAACAGCACATTCAACCTTGAAGCAAGTTTCAGGATGTGTTTTTCCTTGTGCTATTTTATGCACAGAATATCTAAATTTACTGCAAAGAGTGTGCAGGAATTGTGTGGCAACAAATCCCTGAGCTCAGCCTGACACTTTATACAAATTTTGCTCCATTATTTGCCTCCATTCGTCCTTGATGGAGACAGCTGCACCCTCAGGCAAGCTGAAGAAATGCTAGCACTGATCTGATATTGTGCCTTCTATTACTGATCTGTGTTTCAACGCTACATTTATGAGCTCTGTCATCCAAAACTACAAAATAGTTTGGTACTAGAGATGGTCTCATTGATAGTTTCTGGGGTTTCTGTCAGTGTTTAAACTGTAGCTTGATTTTTTTTTTCCCTTTTACGTCAAGTTATTGCACAAAAGGTGCAGAATACCACAGAGTGTCAACAGTGAACATCTTTTAACACAGGGGTTGACCTAGGATGTCTCAGTGACTTCCATCTGTCCTTTATCCAGTGACAGGCACTGACTTTTACAGAGCAACTGTTTGTGAAGCGACAAAAAGAAGTCAGATCCTACAGCTTTCAATGGAATCGGAGTCAAGCAGAGTCAAACCTGCTTTCAGAGACAATAGCCAAGTGTGACCACAAGACGGCACTAATTTACAGAATTCTGTTTGACATCCAAATAGAGGGAATACTTTAACTTTTGTAATGTTGAGTTGATGTTTTAATTGCTTAAATTTTAGATTTCACTGGACAAGCACTGCTTGCCTCAATGGAATGCCGCTATCTGAACATGATAATGTTCAGATAGTGGCTCCAGTAAGAGCATTTTATGCTCATATTGGACCTCAGAGCCTTCAGGCTCTCAGGCTCCTCTCCTGTGAACCAACTCTTAGTTTTGTTTTCAGCACACATTACTTCAGATTAGGCTTCAAGTTTTCCTTTTTTAATAATCCTTGCAGTAAGCTCTATAACATTTATATACCGCTATTGCATCATGTCATATTGAAGTCATGTTTTGCAAAGCAGTTTTAGCCATTAGCCATTATTTAACAGCATAACATTGGGATTGTGACTATTTTTCTTTTTGGCTTGGTTTTTGATTGTGATTTTGATTGGATGATACGTGTGTAAAGTATTCATATTTTTTGCTGGTTGATTGAACTGTACAAACACACAGTGGTAATTCTAGTTAATCTGTTGGCCCCAAACAGGTCCAGGATCACTAAAGACCTGTCTCTCTTTTTGGTCTGTCAAACAAAATATCTTTCTTTGTCATAACCAAATTTTCTGCTGTGTTTACCAGTTCATTACTGATTGTCAGTCTGCTGTTTGGAGATAAGCAGGTCATGTGCAATTTCTTCTTCTTTTTTTATTTGGCTTGTTTTTGTTCATTTTTTTGAAGTGAAAAATTAACTGGACATCAATCCACAAAACCTCAAGTGCAGTATGGTGCATATAAAGCTGCAGTATCTATATAAGACACCTAGGTTAGATGATAGGTGATTATTTATTATAAAACACAAACTCTGTTTTTATTTCTATGATTTATTCATCTGTCATCTGTCATTCTGAATAATGAAAGGCAGGAGTATCCATGTGTATCATGAAACGAGAGAACAGGTGGTGTGCTTGTGGATTTAAGCATCAGGTGTAAAAACTTGAGACTGATGTCTCTTTATTTTCTGTGTATTAGATTACTGAACAGAACCAAGCCAGGGAAAGACAAAGGCAATACAAACAAATAAATGTATAAATAAGATCAGGCAACTTAATAACTAGGCCATCACTCTCTGTCATTTTGTCAAAGCCAGTGATGCTGCAAATTTATACACATAATCTGGCATCTGTGCCAGGTTACGTGAGATGGATCTGTCACTCTCCAGTCTTCTTGTTTTTTGCAAGTGTTACTGATGCAAAAGGGTGTTTGTTTGTTTGTTTGTTTGTTTGTTTGTTTGTTTGTTTGTTTGTTTGTTTGTTTGTTTGTTTGTTTGTTTGTTTGTTTGTTTGATTGTTTAAATCAAATGCCAGTGAAGGCAAAAGTAAAAAGCAAGTGGGGGGAAAAGCAAAACACAAAGATGTCATGGTGCTGGTCCTCCTACCTTACCTCTTTCTCCTCCTCAGTGGTGCAAACAAGACAAGTGATTAAAGGTACAGTAAGTATTTTTTGTAATAGATAAACAAATATACTAATAAATATATACTGATTAGTATCCAATTATTTTTTCCAACAAATTGATACATTCTCAAAAACATTGAATTAATTCATTAAAAACATTTCTAGTTTGTGGAAACTGCCATATTGCCCCGCCATCTTGAATATAATGGCCAATATGGACATCATCATTTCACCTAGTGTAATGTTGTAACAAATAATATTTCTATTAAATAAGCTTTACTTTGCATTTTAATTAACGTGGGATTATTTTTTGTATTTAGAAATAATAGTACCAACTTTTTTTTTTTTTTTTCAACATTTGTGGCACTGGCGTGGCGCCCCCTGATGGACGGCGCCCTTAGCATTTGCCTATACGGCCTATGCCACAGGCCGGCCCTGCCGGCCACATATGTAGTACGACTAGTACTCCTCCTCCACCAGAGCACGTTCTCTTCCCCCTTTTCTATGTCATCATCACCTTAAGCCTCATCTCCTGCACAGAAGTCAGGGCTCTAACACAAAAAAGTGCATAAACATGCATCCGTTATCACTGGACAGAAGTGAGTTTCACTGACTCTTACACTGGTATCAGGCTCATTTTACAAAGCTTTACTGTCTCCTCCAGAATAAATAGAGATGGACATCAACTGAGATAAATGGCAGGCTGACAGCCTACACTCACAGGATTCTTTGAATTGGGAGAGGTGAAAAAAAACACAATATAGTTGAATCCAATCTGCAATCTACTGACAGAGGTGATATTTTATGTTCTGTTGCTTTAATACTGCAGAAAATCATTAATCTTGCAATTTAACACACAAGGCTGTAAAATAAACATTTTAATTAATGTTAATTATTATAATGCCGAGCACACACTCTTGGTGCTGTATTTCTAAGGTGAGAGCTGCACATTGGAGCTCTGAAACTTTAAATTGAATACATTTAAACATTAAATGGTAGTTTCCGTAGCCTATTCAAGGAGACGTGGAAATCACTTTAGTTTACTGCAGATTGAAGTGAAATCAATTCATTTACTGATGGAAAAGGTATTCCTGGTATCCAGTAGCTACAAAAAGAGACTTAGCAGCAGATTGTAATCAATTGTAACAACATTTCTATATTTTCTGCATCACCACATGAACAGATTAGATGCACGTTCCAGTGATAATACTTGCACTGCTATAACTTTACAAGTTTGTCACACTGAAAGCTCTTACTCTAAGCTCAACGTAGTTCACTAACCCATTAATCTTGCTTCAAAGTACACCACTCAGGTGCGAGACCTGCCTGGAATAGTCCCCGATTGACATCCTGGCCAATTTGCCCATTCTCGCCCACCATACTTGCCTGTCTGCCCACTCTCTGCTGGTCTCTCTTCTTTCAGCTTTCACGCGCTTTTGTTTTAAATAAATACCTTAAATGTGTGTCTGCCTCTGACTCTACTACATACAGTATACAGGATAAGAAGCACAGTCTTGACTGCCCCCCACAAACATCCAATTTTGGATTGGATTGTTCTCTCTCTCAGCACTGTGCATCAAGGAACCCAAACGGGAGGGGAAATGTGTGTGTAACGGGGAGATGCACAAGGCATTTTACAAAACTGCATTATATTACACTCAAGGAGGTAAAGGCTTTACTCTAATATTGAGAATACTGCTGAGAAAAACTGTCTCAATTGCTACATGTGAGAACTTTTCCTAACATTTTCCAGAGCTCGTGTGTGATAACAGTTCACAGCTGGATCCTGTTAAATCCATGCCACTCTACTGAAGGGTCATGTTGTGTAGCTGATCGTTTAATTCAAAGAATCAGTGTAAATGCATCTAAAGGTGGTTAAATGTCACAAAAGGGAAAATGTTTCTTAGTTTTAAAAGGAATTAAAAGGAAAGATTTAAGGTGAAGGAGTTAATAGACTTTCCTGACTTTTTTTTTTCTGTGATTAGCCCTCTATTCCTGGAAGCAAATCCTTCTGAAAACAAAAGTTACTACCAAGAGCATTGACACACACACAAATGGTAATTCCGCTAATGAATCAGAGGTCACCGGATTTCACGGTGAAGTAAGTTCAGTTAGCAAAGATGGGAGAGCGGAGCTACACTGAGCATTAAATTTCCATTCATTAACGAGTGAATTGAGACCATGAATTTCAAACACTCTGGGTCACTTTAGTCAGGGTCAATTTAGTTTTCATTAATCCCTTCAGAAAATGAATATTCAAACAGGCAAACTGCATTCAAGTTAAATACCTCTAATACCAAGTTCTTTGTGAAAATAATCGAAGCACAGCAGACCTGTCAACCTGGCCCAGCTTCCCTGAGAAACATTTAGCATATTAGACTTTATAGTATTCAACAGAATTGCAGTTCTTGTATGTATTTTCTGCAGACAGTGGGCCAACCCATTCCTGTGATTCTTCAAAATCTTCTTTACTTCCAAAAATGCCCATCTTACTTTAAAACATAAAAGCATCATACTCTTCTGGTAAGAAAACTACACCTGTCATCAGCTATAAACACTTGCAGGACATTTAGGAATACTTAAGTAAATTTTGAGCTTGTTAGACAAATGAAAAGTAGAGTAATTTGAGGCTTTGTTGGATGTGAAATGCTCCTGAATCATCAGAACTGGTTGAGGAGTCACCCAACTCCTTTTGAAATTGACTCGTAGCTAATAAAATGTGAAATGTGTAGGCAGGAAGTCAACTGAGACTTCCAAGGAACATTTATTTATTAAACATCCAACGCACATGTACAATGACCCAGTTAGAGTGAGCTGAAACCCAACAATCAATCAGAAGGTTACATTTCCTTCAGCTTTCAGTCAGTTTATCGTGGTTTTGAGTTCCTATTTAAAATCATTTCTTGTTTATTTTGTACTTTCAAGTCACTTAGCACTACTAGCACTTTGAATCACCTTGTTGTTGAATTGTGCTATACAAATAAACTTGCCTTGCCTTACTGTGAATTTGACTTCCTGTTGTCACCAATTTTTCCTCCTTTTTCATTTTCGGTCCCACCCTCATTTGTTCCACCAGTGTTGAATTTGTCTCGCACGTGTTCAATTATCCAGGCGCTGTTCCGGCCCCTGTGTTTCTTTCTGTCACCTGCTAGATTGTCTTGTTACCTAATGCAGTCAAGCCTTGAAGCCATCCCCCTCGTTTACTTTCCCTGGTTATAGTACATGTATACTTCTTGTATAGTTTGTGATCCTTTCTGTGAATAGTAACACAGTTTCGGATTAATTAACTGAATGGCTGCGCAGTTAGTTGAGCAACAAACTGGCAGAAGAAAATAAAATTTATCTTCAATCAGTCTGAGAGAGAGAGTCAGTAGAGATTTCTGTGATTTTATTAACGGATACTTTCTCTTTCACTTTGAGTCAATCATAAATATTCAGTCCCTGTAATATTCTGGACATTCACAATTGAGCTATTTGTATCTATTAGAGTTAATTCTTATATTTTGTAGCTTTGTAATATAGTAGTTCAGCCTGTTACTGTTCTTATTGTCTTGGAGCAACTGTAACCACATAATTTCCTTAGGGATTAATGGGGAAAGTGCAGTCCCCTTTTACCACTCTGTTACAAGAGAAAGGGTATAAAGTATAAGCAACAATCAATTAATAATCTTCAGTAAACTCTGCATTAAAAGAGTTGCAAAGGTACCTACCTAAACTCTAAAAGATTATATGTAAAAGTGTGCTACACTGAAGTGGAGAAAAGGACCACAGAGCTGTCAATAAACTGCAATCACCGGAAGATTTAAAAATAAAAGCCATGCTGATGCTTGGTCTTAAGCACAGCTTGGTATTCAGAGCCTTAATAAGTAACACCAGTTCCCCTATCGAGACATGAGCCTTCTTCTTCAAACCGGCACAGATTTCATGAGAAAGAAGTCAGTTCAATTCAGTTTTATTTTTACAGCACCAGTTCACAAAATCTAGGTAATTTCTGAATAGCTTGTGGCCATGTATTAAGTTGTTAAATGGGAGGGACTGAAAGCAATCAGCTCAACATGTCAGACAGCAGGGAGCTTATTGAAATTTAGCAACATCTTTTTAAACTTAGAAAAGAGCTATCCCAACACATTAGGTCAGCTCACCCCATCCACATTTTTTTGGGAAGGTCCTACTTTGTTCTTGCATACATATATATATATACATATAATATATAGATATATATATATATAATATATATATATATATATATATATATATATATATATATATATATATATATATATATATATATATATATATATATATATATATATATATATATATAGATATATATATATATAGATAGATAGATAGATAGATAGATAGATAGATAGATAGATAGATAGATAGATAGATAGATAGGGTTGGGATTATATATACATAATTCCAGTGGTCTTTTTGAGGTTAGCTCAACTGTTTTGTATTGTTTTGTTTCTCTTAGTGTTTTTTTCTTAGTGTTCAGAATATCTTTGTTGGTAATTAAAAATTATAATTACCACTTATACACTGCAAACATTTGAATTTGACATTTGAAGTTGCTGGCTGGCATTAACATATGAAGTTTTAACTCTGAGATCTTATTCATCATTACCTCACAGATGTAAATGCCACAAAAGAGCTCCATAAACACAGAAAAGAGCACACATGACAGATTTATGCTGCACAGCCTCCTCCCACCCCCCACAGTGCAGTGGAAGTAGTTAAAGCCACCCTGTGCCCTGTGCAGACAGATCTAAGCATCAGATTCTCAGTTTTTCATTTGATGTGGTTTCTGGATGAGTGAGCCACACGACGACATGCAGAGAGTTGATATGCAGCTCACTCTGAGGAGGATAATCGTCATGCAGATCTGGCTGCAGAAATCCGCAAAGAAGCCTGTTGGGCTCTAAGAGTGTGTGATTACCATGCAGACCTAGTAACCAGAGTCAGAGAAGAGGTCGTGTGGCTGTGGGGCAGCTCCTGAGTGGGTGAGAACATATCCACAGCCCTGAGAAGTCTGTGTTTCCTGTCCACTATTAAAATTATATGAGCGCTCCTCTGTTTGAAGATTTCTGCACGCAGCCACTTAATGAAAACCAAACAAATGCGGAAATATTTCTATTAAAGTTGAGCAGACTGACAGACGGCCAACTTCATTAGAAGAAACTATTAGCATTCATAGAAGAGGAGATGTTAATAATGACTTTGTGCGAGTCAGTGGAGCTGGAGACTGAACCTTCATGGTTGGAGGAATCAGAGGTAATGACATGAAGGTAATATCTGCCAGAGATCTACCAATTATGACCCTTTTTAGCTGTAAACAAATCGTTGGGGGACTCTTTAATTTCTCACAAATATTTAAATCTAATCAAGTGTGTGATTCCAAAATTTTATTTTTTCTTTATTTAATTTCAAAGTGCAACTAGTGGGACAAAGAAACGTGTGTTATTCACACTGCAGGGTTTTTCATCCCTTAAATGTAGTTTAAAGTTGACCTATAGTATGTTTTTTGTTTTGTTTTTTATGTCATATATGCTGTCAAAAGTGCTGAAAGCTCATTGTAGACATGGCTGGTGCTCCAAATAATAAGGTTGGCCAATGTAATTATTTCCTGTGAGCTGCAGACTCTTCAAACATTGAAATTCAAACACTAAATTTAAACACGTGTCACTGGAATACTTAAAATTTAAAACCTACTCAACAGAAACTTACATGTCAGTTCAAAAATTAGCTTCTAATTGTAACACTGATTTTATTTCTGTTTCTGTTCACAAATACATACTCTACATATCTTCCACCAATTTGTGTTTTTACAGTGATGTGGAAAAAGTATTTGGCCCTGTCTTGAATTTTCTATTTGTTATGCTTATATGTTTCAAACAAATTAGAATATTATGCAAAGATAACATGCAGTTTTTTAAATGATGATTTCATTTATTAAAGGCACAATGCTATCCAGACCTACCTGACCCTGTGTGAAACAGTCACTGCCCTCTAAACCTTATAATTGGTTGTGTTACTCTTCTCTTACTTCTCTTTCGCTTACTCTTTGTCATGGTCTGGAGTCTGCGACTCCGTGTTTATGTTTAGTTTATTAGTATTCTGTGGTTTTGGTTACCTTGGGTGTTTGTACCCTACTGTTTCATGGTTCATGTTCCTATGTTCTGTGTCCCCCAGTCTGTGTTAAGTTGGTGTGTTATGTCATTGCGTGTATGTGTTTCCTGTTTTATTGTGAAGGTCTGCGTCTTATGTGAGTGTTTTCAGTTTGCCTCCCTAGTCTCGTCACGTAATCACTCCCAGCTGTGTTCCCCACCTGTGTGTAATCTCCCTGTGTTCTCTGAGTGTATTTAAGTTGTGTCTTCTGTCATGGTAGTTGCTGGTTCGTCTGTGTTGTTTCCCCTCGTCTCCCCGTATGTATTTCCTCGGACCTCCCTGCATCTTCGTTTCTGGTTTGTGTTGTTAGTTTCCCCAGTTTAGGGTTCCGGTTTCATGTTCACCCACCATTGCTGTTTGTACCCACTCCTGTAAATAAATACTCACCTGCACCAGAGCTGCCGCCTTTTGGGTCCTTTCTCCAACTCCACACGGCTTGCCCCGGCAAACCGTGACACTCTTGTCAATCTTCTTTGTAGTGTTGTTTTACTTCAGTCACACTGGAGGCCATTCAAGCATGAACAGCCTGTATAAGTTCATGCCACAGCATCTCAGATGGATTTTAATCCAGACTTCGGTTACAGGAAACACTTAGAAACACTAAGTTTCAGGGTGTGAACTGATTGCCAGAAGCAGACTTCAGAGTTCCATCAATTATGGCAAGTCGTCCAGGTCCTGAAGCAGCAAAGGAGTCCCAGACCATCACACTACCACCACCATGTTTGACTGTTGGTAAGATATCCTTTTAATTAAATGCGGTGCAAGATTTATGCTAGATGTAAAAGGACTTCATCAAGCTGTATATGTAATAATAGACAAGGCATTGCGTTGGAGGCATGTCTGTAGGCCACCACTGTTTCAAGAATTTGGAGAGACAAGGAATCACTTACATTCACATCCAAATAATTAAAATGACAAAACAAGACTTTATTTTTGGTGTTTGCTAAATGAGAGTGAGGAAATAATGCACAAGGTTTTTAAATTCTTTGCAAAGAGGCAAAACTGTCTTATCAGAGCTCACACAAATGATTTTTCTGAATGATATGCACCATCTTGTTTGGAAATTGCACCATTCTTGCTAAAATGGTAATGAGTTGTTTGTACAAATATGAAAAGCAATTTCAGAACTCCTGCACTGATGAATGCAACAATGCAACAACAACAACAACAAATCCGTGTATCCTATTCTGCCTCTTCCTTCCTCAGCACCCCCTCACCCTAAATCCCTTTCTTAGCCAGGAATATTTGATCAGGATTATTTTCCAAGTGATTTTTTTCCTCTGATTTTATCAAGATAAAACTGAGGTCATCGGTGTCGAGTTATGGTTATTGTTCCTTTTGTTGCAATTTTTGCATCGATAATAGCAAAAGGACATCACAGGCAGGGCAAGGGGTAAAAATCCCCCAAATCATAAAGCCGTCTTTATGTGGGAGATTTAACGGTAGCAAGTCTTCTAATCACATGATCATATCAGTTTTTTACTTCCTACAGTCTGAAACCACCAATATAAGTGTTCCACTTCAAAAGAGCAATGAAGTCATCATTTAGAGATATGTTGGGAGGTTAAAACACATACCAGGAGACTAAAGAGTTACTCATATTTTGGGGATATTTTTTAAGTCTGTTTTCAAGCTGATCAGGAAGTACAGTGGTGAGGTGGTTAGCACTGTGTCCCTGTGCTTGAATTCACCATCTGGCCGGAGCCTTTCTACGCGGCTTCTCTAAAGATACTCCAGCTTCCTCTCTCAGTCTAAAAACATACAGTTAGTGGGCTAAGTTAACTGGTGGTTCTAAATTGCTCATGTGTCATATAGGTGTGAATATGAGTGTGAATGGTTGTCTATGTCTCTGTGTTAGCCTTAACAAACTGGCAACCCATCCAGGATATACCCAGCCTATTGCCCTATGGAAGTTGGGATAGGTTCCAGTGACCCTGAACTACATGACTGTAAGAAAACCGATGGATGGATAAGTGGATCTTCGAATGCTTAAGGGGTACAAGGAAAATAATTAACACAAGAACGCCAGAACACACTCTGATCTTGATATTGTCCAAAGTTACCCTTTGTTAAATTTTCCACAAAATAGGAAGCTATACAAGTGTCACGGACCCGGCTCTGGGGATTCAGGGTCTGTGGGCAGTGGGGACTATGGTTGTTGTTGTTATTATTATTATTATTTGGTGTGTTGTCTGCACTGCCCCTGTGCACATCTGTATGTAGGCAGGTATGTGTGTGTGTTTTGCCTTTCTGCTGTGGCCAAGTTACAGGCACCTTCAGCCCTGGGGGGGTGGTCTAACTTGTGGGCTGGCCACACCCGAAGTCCTGGCTGCACATCTGCTCCTCATCTGGGCTCGTCGGGGGAGCTATTTAGATGAGCGATGGAGCTTCCACCGACGCTGGATTATTGCGTTTGACTACACGTCAGTCTTCTAGCACAGTCAAGTGTGAGTGTATGCCTGCTGGGACAAGTGTGTAACGGCTGCCTCTATTGTTTTCCCCTCAGGAGGAGTGTGGGACGAGAAGGAGCAGTGAGCACGGGGAGTGCAGGGACACTGGGGCAGAGAGCACTACACGGGGACTTTTGGAAGAAGACACTACACGGGAGTCTGGGAAACGGGGGATTTATTGTTGTTTACTTCACCACCTTGTAAATAAACACTGTTGCACTGAAGAGTCCGGCGTTTGGGTCCTATTTCCCCATCTCCCCACAGTCTGCCAGCCAGACCGTGACAACAAGTGTACATACATTTACATACATCCATTTTCTTCCAGTTACCCAGTTCAGTATCACTGGGACTTAGAGCTTATCCTAGCTGTCTCAGGGCAAAATAAAAACTGCCAGTATGTTACAGGGCTAAGATAGACAGACACCCAGTCACTCTTTAGAATCACAGCTTAACCTAGCCAAGAAATAACCCACAAAACCAATGAGAAAACATTCAAAATCCACACAGAATGACCTGGACTTAAACCCAAGCAGGACCATTATCCAGCTTGCTACTACAGACACATAGACATATATTGACTAACGAAAATACAATGTTTGGCTTAAATAAAAATTAGATCAGTGTGGAAGTGCCACAAATTGGGGATTCATACTAAAGGAGTTAACACATTCTCCTTACAAGCAAAAGCACCCCATGTTAGCACTACCCCTCTGTGGTGACCCTTTGTGAATGAGCAAGCAGCCAAAAGTAGCTTAGAAGTGTCACAGATTGCATTTTCTCTAATGGCCACTTGACACGGACTCTCCAGTGCCTTGCTGCTACAGAAGGTTTTATTCTCTATAGCTAAGTTCGCCTGTTTATGTATGCAGGTTTATTTTATCAATTGATTTTTGAAACCTCCTGTTTTCATTTTGTTAAGGCTGTACAATTTTTTAATACACTTATCTGAACAATAGCTTGGCTTAGCCCATCAAATACACCTATGTACTGGAGTCAGATCCTAGAGCTTATTAAATTGTTTGTATTTCTGATACTGATTTTTTTTGTTTGTTTGTTTGTTTTAGTTTCTTGTTGGGCAAGTCAAAACACACTTTAGAATTTACATATGCTGTTATGATGTGGCTATACTATGATTCTCAGGGCCCTGTTGAGATTGTGGACACCGGGCTGAAATCGTGACATTTTGTTTTCGACACAGCCATTGTAAGTGCTGAGTCTATCTGTCACCCTTTCACCATCTCATGTTTTGTGTAAACCACCTGGCCTGGGTTTTGGCTGTGCATACGCCATCCTCTGCGAGAATAACAATAGCCTAGGGGCTAGAATCCGGTGTCTATTGTCCTGATGTTGTGGACGGCAGCTCAGCCGGCGTTTATCATTTTCTATGCAGCGAGCGGCCGAGCAGATATTAGCTTGGCCTTATCAGCAGGCACCACAAAGGGCTGAGGGTGAAGTGGAGCGGATGCTGAGAGGGGAAACAAAGCTCCTCGGGGAGGCGGCTAATGATTGTCCCCGTTGACAGAGCCTGACACTGGGCCTGGGGCGCAGCCACAACAGCCTCTCTGCGGAGGAACCGCCAGGAACAGTTACTGTGTAATTTCAATGTTAGCAGCAAAATCTCATCAAGAAAATCCCGGGTACATAAAATCTGTGACATCAGAATGGTTAATTATAATTCAGAGTTGAAGCAGCTGGTTGTTTGGAAAACAAGACTAGTAACTACAAGGTCACTGGATCAGATTGAATGGGGGAGCTATGAGATGCAGACATGAATTATTTCTACTGCTTCATATTGAATGGACTGAAGTGAGTTTGAATATGTGCAGTTTTTCTCTGAGGTTTCAATCAAATACCTGAAAACATCCTTCCTATTTGTTTGGGGGTTTTATCCGTTTTCCTTGAACTCAATGAAGTCAAGGAAATATGAGCAGGAGAATTCATAAGGACTTTGGAAAACAGAACCAAACATCACTTTCAGAAGGCTCCTTAATAATACAGTATCAGACGTTGCTGCTATGTGTCTACTATAGTGAAACTACACTGGCCTGAAAATGACCAACCAAAAGTTCATCCTAGATTATTTGCACCATCTGTTATTACTGTGATGTTTTATGCTGGCTGAACCAACATGCACAACCTGTTGAAAAATATCCCTTTATTACCAAAGGATGGAACTGGTGACCAAACACTAATAACACCTAATGTACCAAATAAGGGCATAAGCAATGCAAACTGACTGACTGACCAACCCACACATCTAATCCCTCAAACTAGAAAACAACATTATAACAGGATTAAATAGATAGAATAAATAAATTACTAAATAAAATAGAGGTGCATTCAGAGTTCAACTGTGGGTTTAGCAAACTGTTTAAAACATATCAGCAGGTTATTGTTTGGTACGGTCATGCAAGCAATAATTTACACTATCCAGTCACCCTTTTGTGGACATCACAGTGAATTGTGTGATCACTATTTCCTTTCCTTATTTAAAGGATGATACATCATTTCTTAAAGTGCATTTCTTTAACATTTGGAGAATTTGACCAGCTCTTATTTTCCTTCCTTTCCTGGGTCCTGTCACTGTGTTAGGAACCTTCCAAAGCTAAATTAACTATCCTGTCACCACCATTCAGTCCTGCTTTTGTTTGCTGCGTTTCACCCCATCAACACCAGATATCTCCAGTCTTCCCAATCACCTGTTTGCACACAACCACCTGATAGGTTGCCAGTCCTCCCAGTCAGCTTATCTGCGGCCCCCCTCCCCACTTGGCTTCCTCTGTGCATATTCTGCAAATACATCCTTCCCAACTGGCTGGGTTTTCTGTAAGTGTTGTGCCATTATGTTCCACCGTGTTTATGTCTATATCCAAGTTTTGGGCATGTTTTGAATATATGAACTCATTTTTTGGTTGCTTCTCGTATTTTTCCCTGCCATGGAGGTTATATGATTAGCTTGGTTTGACTGTTTGCAAGATTGACTGATCCAAGAAAGCTGGGTCAGTCATCAAAGCAAAGAAAGCTGCTCAGTCCCTAATAAACCGTCTCCTTCCTCAAGAAGCTGTTTTAAAGGGGATTAAACCCACAGGGTCGGCCTTCTATAGATGTCTGGAGATGAATCAGAAAGGGATTAAAATCAGACAGCAGGTAACAATGACACAGTAATTATATTCATTTATGACTATCTTGAATGATGAAGAAAATAATCAAAGCTAACCCTGTCAATGGTAACATTATGAAGCTAGCACTGTACCTTGTCCCTTCATCCCAGCCTGTACCTGGGGCCAACACACTATCTCCCCTGACTGATCTATTATAAATAATTGTGGCAGCATGATTATTCTGAGCATTACAGATTTTATCACATGATTCTGGGGGGGGGGGGTTTCAGCGTTAAAAAAATTGCCAAAAAATATCATATTACACCTCCCTTAAAAAATGTTGCTGGTCTGTCTCGCTAACATAAAATCATAGATGACTTTAAACTTCTTGAACCTGAATAATCAAAAAACACAGTTGATGCTATTCAGACCTGCCGAGGCTCACTCCTCCTTTAATGGCGATGTTGTTGTTGTATTCCTTTTACTGTTTTGGTGCTTGCTGTTTTCAAATGTGCTTATAAATAGCTCAAACTTCATAATTTTACATTATACAAATGGTGCCTGTTGATTTTTATACAATATGTCCCAACCTTACCAAATATATGCTTAAAGACATTCATAGTGGTTCTTCTCATATGAATGTTGTTGGTCTTATAGATAAACTGACTGTTGTTCTGCTAACTTTTAAAAGTGATAAACTTCCTGTCACCAAGTGTCATCAACTGTTTTGGTGTCTGGCAGGTCTTTATATGCACCAGTCTGTTTCTCCAGCTGAACTCTGTATGATATGATATTTTTGGCCTAAACGTCCACAAATGCAGCTCCTCGTTTCTGTCTTGTCGGTCCTGACCTTTTGATCTTTGTCTTCAACGGAGACCATTAGAGTCTATAACCTTTAAAACCCTCTCATTATTTTGTATTTCTCTTCCATGTTTTTCCGTCTCCGCATGTCACAGCGGCTTTTTTTTTTTTTTTACCACAAAAATGTACAAAAAGTGTAAATTTGGCTGAATTCAGGAGACTTTAGCTCCTAAGTAAGAGGCACTTTGTTGAAGGCTGGATTAACCTACACGGTTTGTTGCCGGATTTAAAGTGCTATGTTTTTCTTTTTCTTCTGCACCTGCAGTGACAGCTGTAAGAACTTCAAGCACATTTTCATCTACTTTTTTTCATTGTCCACATAAATCAGAAAGCAGAAAACATTGCAAAGAAGTTTTTTAGACTTTGCAACGCTGGGAAACAAAACCTCGATACAGGTTTTTATCCTGGATACAGATACAGATAAAATGACATGGACTTTGTGTCAAGTAAAGGCGTGTGACTTAAACAGACACTAAAGGGAAACAAAATTATCAATTACCTTCATCAGAACTGTGTAAGTGCCATATATCTTTTTTTGCGAAGGACTGCTGTTTTAATAATATCATCATAATGTCATCTTCTTGTTATCTTCTTCACACACACACACACACACACACACACACACACACACACACACGACACACACACACACACACACACACACACACCCCCTCTCACATCATCCATAAGTGACTGAGACAGGACTCTCTTCTAGACACTCTAAACCCACCGGCACAATGTACATTTCAAATTCCTTTAATTTTAAATATGTTCATATTGTCTATTTTGTAAAATAGGCAGATTGTCTATTCTTATTTAATCCACTTAATGTACAGAATTCACCTGCTTGCTGCATACATGCTACTACTGCACATTCACCTGATGTATATATTATATATAATGTTCTTCCTCTCGTGTCAGGTTACATTTCACTGTGTGTTATACTTGTATAACTATGCATGTGACGAATAAAGAACCTTGAACCTTGTTTAGTATAATAGTTGTAGCAGTCAGTAAGCATTTCTTTTTGTGCTAAATCTGGCTGAAATCCCAGCTATTCTCTAGTAATGAAATATCCCCAGTGAAAAAAAAAATTCAAATTGGTGATGCTGTATTTATTTTGGGGTTTTTTAGCCAAACATGTTTATGCAGTAATTTGAAATAAAATGCTCATTATGCAAAACTGTCTGTATCACATGAAAATGAGTCTCAACCTTATTAGACATGTATAAGCTACAGTTAGATGTGATTAAAAAAAATACAAGTCTGTGTTTCTGTGTGTATATTTCAAACTCCTGTCTATGTTTAACACTACCACACGTCTCATGTCGATTCCCTTTTGTTTTCTCTCTCTTTTCATTGTTATATGCAACATAATCAGGGCATCCGTGTAAGGTCTTTAGTAGTAGTGCACAGATAATGTGCAATATATTTAATGTGTATTACACATAGAAATTCTGAAGCATTTAAACAGTTCTAATTTTATTGAAATAAAATCTCATAAATACCAGTTTCTGGTTTTATAAACTGTTTATCTAACTCAGTTTGCTCTGAGGCTGAAGTTTACATCAGCCTCAGAGCAAACTGACGCTGGGAAAGAGGTACGGTACACTCTAGATGCCAGTCCGCCACAGGACTAATACAGGGAGGCAACTGCTCTCGCTCAAATCCACACCTACGTTTCGCATATTTTTGGGCTGTGTGACGAAACCAGAGGAGAAAACCCACGCTGGCTGGAAGGATTATATTTTCATACTGAGAAAAAATTATTAATAATAATTACTTAATGATTTCTGACAGAAGGATAGCAGCGTGAGTGAGAGGAATGGTTTACAAGATGGTAGTGAGACCTGCTATGAAGACTCTGGCACTAATTAAAAGACAGGAGGGTGAGCTGGAGGTGGCAGAGTTGGAGATGTTAAAGCCTTCACAAAAGACAAGATTAGAATTGAATACATGAGAAGGAAGCTCAGGTTAAGCATTTTGGAGACAAAGTTAGAGAGGCAAGGCTGAGATAGTTTGGACATGTGCAGAGAAGGGATTGTGGACATACTGACCAAAGGTTGAAGATGGAGCTGTTTCTTCCTTTGTTGGTTATTTCCTTTGTAACATTTATATCTTTCAGAGGTCTCTGTATATCTTGTTTAGTCAGTATTTAGTTTGTTCAATTTTGTGTTCAATTCAATTCTAGTTCAGCTATGTTTTCACTTGTCACCTCTGCCCTCATCATCTGGTGTGTGCCTGTATACTTTGTCTGAGTTGTCCCTTGTCCTTTGTCATGTTATCCATCACAGTTGTGTGTGTGTGTGTGTGTGTGTGTGTGTGTGTGTGTGTGTGGTGGTGGTGGTGATGGTGGGGTGGGGTGGGGTTCCCCAAAAGACTATATTTTAAGTACCTGCTCTGCAAATATTTTGATCTTTTCACATTCTTGTGACTGGTTTTTAGTTTACTTTTTGCAATCTGCCTGCCTCACAGTCAATTTGGGACAATTTGGCCTTTATTGCTGTTTATTGCTAAGCTTTTCAAAAAGACTGTAGACAAACCACATAAAGAATGTTCCTTTTTTGTGTCTGCTTGAAAAAGGTCAGGTCTTCTTGCACTTCTCTTGCCTACAGTGTGCAACAATTTTCTGTTTTGGCATCTTTATTTTTTCTGTTATACCTGCTCTCTTTACAGCACATTTGTAAAAGAAAAATTTACACTTTAAAGCTCTCAGATCCTTCTAAGTTAAGGATCTTGCGGAGATGTTTTGACCATTAAAAGGTAGATATCTGTCAGCTTTTTTTCAACAGTGCGATAAACAGGTCCCTCTTGTGCCCTCTGATGAGATATGTCCCTAATATAATTGAAATCTTGCTAAATTATTTATCTGGGGCCTTAAGGTGATTTGGCTTTGACTTTGCATGCTCATGTGAAATCTCTGATACATTGTTCCAAGATTATTTGTCATGCCTTCATTCCTCCATTATTCACTTGTCTAAACAAAACCTCCTCGGATCATCTGCAGTTTGATCTGCTGCGATGCTTCTCACACGTCACACCGTTGCTGATTCTGTTGCAGTGCCACCCCATTAACTTCAGACTCCACTTTCAGAAGATTGTGGTTTTGACTTGTACAGCTTTGTATGAACAAGCACCAACATATATCACAGAACTTTTACATCCAAGCATCGCCAGTGGGTTCCCTGAGGTCATGTGATCAAGGGCTACTGGCTGTGCATGATACAAGGCTGAAAATGAAAGGCGACAGAGCTTTTGCAGCAGTGGCTCCCAGACTCTCCCCTACTGAGATTGAGAACTGTGGACTCAGTGGTGTCTTTTAAAAAGCAGCTAAAAACTCACTAAACCTGCTTTTGGTTAAGTCAGCTTACAGTTTTGTAAACTGGTAATGAAGAAAGTGGCTATGCCTTAAACAAAAACAAAAATGTGTTTTACATTTCAGCAGCCACCCTTTGTTATGGACCATTTACTGTATAACTAAAGTGGCATGTGCTTAAGAGGTTTCTTCTCAAGCTACAGTCCACTATTATTATTGTGATGTTTCTGAGCAGCATGCTGGGTGAATGTATAAAGCATGTTTTGCTGACAAATGTCATCACTCCCACTGTTACAGTACCTCCCCACCTGCAGCGAAGACAATTAGAATTCAGACTTAACATCTTATCTAATGACTACAATCCTCTCTGTAGGTGGCTGTGCGGAAAACATAACATAACACATAAGTGTGGGGTTCCTGACAAAACAAGCAGTCGAAGCTTTTGAACCAGGCACCCGTAGGAGGCTGCACAGTGTGTCACTTGTTTGCTGTTGATGTGTGGAAATCTGTCTGAAATCTACATGTTGTTTCTCACACATCTTCTTCCCTGACAGTTGCAATGGGGTGTGTGACCGCTGTCAAACACTCCGAGGAGGTGTCGGCGTCTATGCATCCGCAGAGATATCTTCTCCTCTGAGCAATCGGTAATCGATTTTAGATCCTAAAACCAATCAGGGATTTGTGTTGAGTGAAACCTAAAACCTTGTGTAGAGGAAAGGCCTCAAAAATGAGCCTGCAGGCAGCATGATAGATATCTAATACATTCATTATGCATTTCTGAGAACAGATATCTTCCCTGTTGATCTGAAGGAACAGAGGAGTCAGAATGTGTTATCTGAGGGCATGAAAACAGCAGCAGAAAAAAAATCAAAAATGTTACCATCCTTTGAAACGTATATAAGATATTTCTTAGAGCTGAATAAAAGATTCCTTCTTATACCAGGATATTGCTAATAAAAGAATCCATTATCAAGGTTTAACCTTGGCCAGACAGAGAAGATCTCATCAGATTGATTTCTAAAGCTGCCATTTTACTGTCCACACATAAAAACAGGACTTTGTGCTTTGATACGATGTGTTTTGATTTTGGTTTTTTGTTGTAATTCTCCTTTTGAAAATTGTGTTTGTTTTCTGCCTTTTGATGTTTGTCTGAACTGGGTCTTTAGATGTTAGATTTGATCAGATCCAAAAACCATACCAAAGCATGGGCTCTTTAAGCACACACACGCAAGTCAAATATTTTACACGTCCCTTTGAGTATCTGAGTGTGCTGAGACTAATGGATCGTGTTGCCGCTGCAGAGCACTGCAGAGATCTGTCTGCAAACTATTAGAGAGATCATTCCCTCTCTTCTTCACAGAGACTCAAAGAAGAAAAAACAGTGATAATGGGAAGACCAAAATTTGTTTAATTATGGGGGGGTTTTTTTCAAGTAGAACTAGACCCAGAAACATTAAAATAAAAAATACAATGTTGAGGCACGACTGCGGGGTTTTCAGGTCACATTTGAATAATTAATCCACGTTTTCTGGCACGCCCCATTTCAGAAGCCAAAAAAACCTTCACTCCTTGCACACCAAAATTTTCCCATGATTAACACTGAAAAAGGATTCAAGTCAAACTTTAGTAAATTAACAGTAAATTATGTTTTAATCTCTTTTCCCCAATCCGCATACAGTCCGCCCCACAGTTTGATTAATGGATGAATAAATTACTCATCTTAGAGTAACTTTTCTGTTGATTTTGTGCAGATCTGCAAATACACTGAACTGCATTGGTGGTTCAGATTTGAATTCAGATTTTGTGGATGTGTAATCTGGTATGTGTGGTGTGATCCTGATCAAGGTTCTTGTTCAGGTGTTCCATAAATGTAAATATATATACATAAAAAAGAAACTGTGACCTCTGTGTGTTAACGCATCGTGTAGATACTGTATACTTTTAGTTTTCCAAAATAAACTCTAGGCCAGTCAAAGTTAAGATAAACATAAACTGATACGACTGTGATGATGTGAAAGCAATTTTAGTTTTTCCACTTTCTTTTATTCGGTGTGGTCGTTCTTTGTAGATTGGTATATGTACATTTTATTGTTTTGTATTTGCTCATTTTTTATTTTTTTATTTGCATTCTTTTATTTTGAAAGCTGTTCAGTCACCTGTTAGGACCCAACAGGAGTTGGATTCGTGACAAAAGCGGACCAGCAAATCAAATTATATCACGGGAACTAGAAACAAATGAATTTAATTACATTTTGGGGGCCATGGCAGGGAGGTCAGGATGGGCTTGGTTTTTCATACACTTAAATGCTGTGAGAGTGGTGGGAGGAGACGGCCAAAAAGAGCATCCCAGTAATGGTGAGGCTAGTTTGACATTTTATCCTTTCTCCTCCGGTGTCTGGGAAATCATCCTGGTTTACCATCCTTCTTTCTTGCTGCAATCAAAAGTTCTTCTCTGTTTTCTTTCAATATTTAAAAGTTCTGAGGATCATTAAAAAGTTAAAATCATAGAAGCTTGTAGTATGTCATAGAGGAATATTATGAAGATCACAGTCACATCAGTGACAAAACAAAACTTGTGTGATTGCACAACACCGCCCAAATAAACTGTTCAGCCACAACATTAAAACCACTGAAAGGTGTAAGAAACAAGAAAGATTTGATACCATCTAATGTTCTGCATGAGTTTCTGCAATGATGTGGAGCACTACATGTCAGGGTAGCATCTACACTGATGCCACTGCTGCAGGTCAAGTGTATCTAACGTCAAAGTCATTCCTGATAGCAGTCATTCAAAGAACTTAACAAAATGGCCAAAGGCCCTGATCCAGATTTTAAACCTACCACATGTGAATCCTGCTGAGCATTCAGGACGCGCCTGAACAACCTCAGTTAAGGAAGCGCCCCCACAGGACCCATAGCCAACATCCTCTTCCTGGTGCCAGACATTACAGACCACCCTCAGCGGTACCTCGTGCACGCCCTGATGGATCAGAGATGTTTTGGCAGCACAGGAGGCAGCCACAGAGTGTCAGACACCTGCAGGTACCGCCGACACTTATCAACATTCCAGATGTTACAAGCATAAACGTATTTTTCTGTCCACGTGAACCAGCATGTTAAATATGGCACAGCCACTGCATCCCAAAGAGATTGCATCTGAAATGTAAAACTTTGGACTGAATTTCTTATCTAGAGTGACACGTCCAATATTGTTTGTTTGTTTTGCAAACAAAGTGTAAAATAAAACCAATAATAAACCCCTTGATCCACGCAAATACAGCCAGTCACGGTGTTGATGTAATCGGGGAGTGAACAGTAACAAATGCAATATAAAAAGTATCATAAACACTTCAGCAAAAGGAGCAATAACACTGTATCAAACATTACCCCGATTCTGAAAGCAGCTGTGATGAGCATTGGCTTTTAGAGGTGCAACCAAAGGAGATCCAGATTTTCTTTCACGTGCAGGGCTGGATTACAGAGGTTTACTTTTGACCCATTAGTTCATAGCAGAGAGGCAGTTGAGCCAACCAGAGGGGGGCACTGGGACACTCAAGTGACATTCTGGTGTGACAAGAGGAGGGCTGCGGTTTGATATCAATTCACTGATTTTGCTTACAGTGAATCAGATCTGCTGACTGAATCTGAATCCTTTCATTAAAACAACAAACCTTGTTTAACCCGACCTGGTTTAGTGACCTTATTTTGTAAAATTGACTGGTGTTACGGAAACATCTATTTAAAAAAAATAAATACATCTTTCTTTGAAATACAGTGGATTGATTTATGATTTGACATCCAAGTGTGTATACCTTCATAGATTAGGATTTTTATGTAAAAGCACATTATATATAGACTAGTCATGTTCCACATGCTTGTGGACACAATTTTGCCTCTATACACCACTGCAGTGGAACTACATAATTCCAGCTATGATTTTTATTTAAAATCTTCAGACGATGAAATTTGTTTGTACAAAAATATAATACTAGAATGAAAATACGGTAATAACTGACTGAAATCTAGAAGCTCATGGAAATTAACGAATGCTGTATTGTATCCTCAGGCCTTTACTCAAGCCATTTTCAGCTGCTGCATGTTTGCGCCTTAAGTTTTGTCTTCACTAACTAAAAAGCCTGGTCTGTTGCGTTAACATCAGTTGCCTTTGAACTTCTGCCTTTGGAATCCTGAGAATTCCAGTGAAAATGTCAACCTGGAATAAACAGAAGGTCTCTTATCTGTTTAATATTATCATGGACTAACAAGGGAACGGACCTCACATAAAACTTTTTATGACTCAATTTTCAAATTACTATTATTAGTCTCTGAAACTGGAGGACTATGTATAAAACTGGCTAAAAATCCTAAATAGCTACTGCAATACTTTTGTTCAACTTAAATTAAAGCTAAAAATCTGGACTTCAACTGCTTATTGATTCTTTGATTTAAAATCTGTGGTGCTGCACATGGGCAAAACTGCAAAAAAAGGTCTTTGTCCAAATATAAGTGTAGATTCCATCATCTTTAAGGGGATTTTAATTTCAGTTTTTCATATATTGTTTACGTTTTTGCACTCGTACCATTGCAAAGAAGTCCACAAAAAAAGCCAAAAAGGTAAACGTGCTTGTGTGCAGCACAATGAGAAGAAAGACAAAGAGGATCACAATGTTTCTTCATTTAAACCAAATCTGATCCACCTGAGGATTTCAGTGTTGCTCTCTGTCTTCAAGGTGAGACAATTATTCTTGTACTTTGTCATCATTATGGGAATATTTTTCCCTCCTCTGCTGCACGTCGCTGCCCTTCTGTTTGACATTTCTATTAGAAGTTACCGTGCAGGCTGACTCAGAGCAACTTCAATCTAAATATTACATCACTCTGAGAACACACCTCAGATAATCATATATACAGCGTGTCACTCAGATTTGACAGCTACGTCTCATTAACAAGGCTTTTTGGACCAATGGGTTTGCATGTGCTAGAGTTGAAATCGAAATGGTCCGATAATAATATGGATTCGCTTGTTTAAAACCATTCTTATTTTTCTACTTGTTTAGCACATTTGTTCAGGGTTAGAAATGTTCCTCTGGTACATTATTTATTTATTTATTCAGCTTCTTAATTTTCTTGATTGATCCATAAGAGACAAAAAGTCTCGTTTTTTCCCCATCAACATGGGAGAGTCAGTAAACTTCATTCTGATTAAAGGAAATAAATAACTTTGAACTTTTTGAACCTACTCTTTCAGATTTGATGCAACAGAAATGAAGCACACCAATGCTGTGTCGATCCAGAGGTCACATCTGGTCGATGCATTTGTGAAATTCATTTTTTTTGATTTCTCCAGTGCCTTTACTACAATCCTTCAATGGTCTTGTGTTTTTGGAGTATCTCTCCTGCCGACCACAATATGTGCATCTGCAGAAAAGTGTCTCTAGCACAGTCCTGAGTGTACAATGTACCACGTCTACGGCAGGCTTTGTTCCTGAAACTTTTTGACGACACAACAGTTGGGCACGAAGAGAATAGAGGAACAGTTTCGGACCTCTTCATCATAATGTCACAAAAACCATTGTAGAGTGCACTAGGGGTGGGAGAGGGAGCCAATCAACACCAATAACTATAAGGAGCACTGAGATGGAAGTGGTCTTCAACCACAGATACCCTGGTGTGCAGCCCAACAGTAAGTTGGACTGGAATACCCATATACAGGCGATGTACATTAAGGAAGAAAGATTACTTTATTTCCTAACGAGCCTAAGGTCATTTAACATGTGATGTTATCACATCATATGATCCTATGTTTTGAGCACCATACCTTTTTTCTTGTGACCTGAGAAACTTGCCTGAAAGCTGAAGACACACTGGGCAAACCATTTTTGTTCTGTCATTTTCAAAAGAGTTTATTATTGCCTGAGTTAGAAATATCAAGCGGACTCCCCATGAGGAAAGAATGGACTTCTCTACTGAACAATCTGAGGCTGCTGCTGTTGTAGTTATTGCTCTTTGATATGATGGAGGTGCAAGAAGGTTGCTTTATTTTCTACAAACTGTTCCTTTGCCTCCCACATAGACGGTGAGGTAAAACTGAAGCACATTGTTGGGCTACTATAATAAGAGATAGCATTAAAGTGGCCCCTGGAGACCCATCATCATTATTGTTTTCCACATACATAGGTGCATTATAGTGCCCATAATGAACTGATGCTCTCTCAGCTCCACTGCATTCACATTGTGGATTTTGCTGTTTCAGAGAGTTTGCACTAATTTTTAACTGTCCCGTGTTGGTTTTGGGGTACAAAAAAACGTATTAATAGTGATAATGTATGTGGAATAATAAATGAATGAAGCTCCTGTTTTTTTTTGTTTGTTTGTTTGTTTGTTTGTTTTTTGTTTTTGTTTTTTTTACTTCTATCATTCATTTGATCCAGGGAGTGACTCACAGCCCCGTCTGGCCTGCAGAGGGCAGCCTAAAGCCTTTCACCTCACAGGAAGGACGGGCGGACACGTGACATGCAACAGGAAGTAAATAAACTGCTTTCCCGCGCAGTTAAATTGGAACAGCAAGTCGTCTGCTTTCAAGGAGTAAAACAAAATGGATGAGCTTTATTTGGATAATATTGACGAATACGTCAATGACCATAATAAAATAGTAAGTGCCTTCTTATTTCGCGGAATTTCATTTTGTGCGATGAGGTTTTCTGGCTGAGCTCTGGCTTCGACATGGTTGGCTGCTGAACTCCGCTCAAAAAAAACTGCCGTTTTAACTTTGTCTGGTTTTCACGACAATTTATGTGTATCCAGGGGCATTTTTATCAATTTTGGAGATGTTCAGGGGTCTTCGTGTTAATTCGGCTCTGCTATGATGTAGTAAATGGCAGTTGAATTGAAGAAAAGCTTATTTTTAGTTGACCAATTTCAGTTACTGCTGGAAACCGCCAAGTGCGTGACAAACACTGCTGTAGTAAAGATATTTCAAACACTGACATGAAGTCGATATTTATTTATATCTGATAAGTATTAGATATTTCCCAGCTCATGTAGCTTAATTTAAAGCAACAATAACCGGTACCTTAAAGAACAAAGACAATATTTGATAATATTTATTATCCGTCATATAGTCTCTGTGTAAATACAAGTGTCCTGTGTGCTTTCTCTACACCAGGTAACCTATAAATGGCTGAGTCTCACTCTTGGAGTTCATGTCAACACAGCAAAACAGTAAGTGGTTACTTTGACATGCCAGGAACTAATAAAATAATATATGATACATTTTTTTTCCATCTTCGAAATGTCTTGTTTGTCCAAGCAACAATCGCAAAATTTAAATTAATTAGGGTTTACTGTATTTAGCGCCAAAGAAGCACTACATTTGACAGTAACAGTCCAATGGAATGTCGCTTGAGTTTTTCTGCACTTGAGTTGCACCGTTTTTGTGGTGGTGAGATGAAGACATGCGCACGTTTGCATGTTTTGGCATGTGTGTGCATGCAAAAAAAAAAGGTGCTGTGTGTTTTCTTTTAAAAAAAGATCATTAACACTTTGTGTCATTGGCTGATAAATACATAAATGCCATAAACACAGATTTACCTAGGAAATACATTTAAGTTGTGTCTTGTGTTCAGAATGCTCTACCATTACCTGGATCACAAGAGGAAGGAGAGTTCAGCTCAGCTGCATGCCACCTACCTTGTGTCAGGGAAATTTGTGGACAACGGTCAAACGGTGAGACCTGTTGTAGCATTTTTTGTGATTTCTTTTCTTTTCTTTTTTTCTACATGCCCAAAGCTGCAGCTTTAATGATTTTTTTACACTGTGTTTGCTTTTCAGAGTCACAAGGTGTCTGTTGTGAGAGAGGACCAGCTGGAAGGTGTGTAAATATTAATTCACATGACATTCGGTTGTGTTGCTCTGTAACAGCAAGGTTGGCTCGTTGTTTGCTTCTAATTTCGAAAGTAATATCCTCAGTTC
The DNA here is from genome assembly GCF_018398535.1 of Haplochromis burtoni. Classification (NCBI taxonomy): domain Eukaryota; kingdom Metazoa; phylum Chordata; class Actinopteri; order Cichliformes; family Cichlidae; genus Haplochromis; species Haplochromis burtoni. The sequence goes on along the minus strand of NW_024582388.1, from coordinate 2,036,073 downwards.
ATAATCATCACCATCACTAAATAGTATGCTTTTATGTCAGTGAGTCTTGATTTTCTTTGTATTTTGTTTTATTTAATGACATATTTGTTGTAAATGAAGCAGCAGTGTGTCACGTTTGCCGTTTTCTTCTGCAGATTTCAAAGCCAAGATGAGCTTGGTAGTCAGCGTGCACGTCTACAGCGTCCAGAGAGCGTTGCTTAGAGACAGCGGCCCACTTTACGCCGTGGACTACGACGCTGTGAAAGACAATCTTAAAAACTGCAGCAGGTATGCTAATCATGGTGTTTTTTGATTTGCAGTGACCAGTCATCAGCATTTTTACACCATCTGTGTAAAGATTAGTTTAGCCACTATTAGAATGAAAACATAATTAATGCATAATGTTATTTATATTATTTAATAGTTATTTTTCTTTTGCTTTTCAGATACAGCGCGATCCACTGTGCCAGCGCAGTGCCCATGTCTTCTGTGGAGCTGCAGCAGGCGAGGGAAGTCCAGCAAGCTCCTACACCTGAGCCTGAAAACAAAAAGACTGGCATGAATGGAGACACCAGCCCAGTTTTAAAATCATCCGCCAAGCCTCCAAAAGGCATCATGGGAATGTTTGCTAACAAATCTGCTCCTAAGAGTCAGGATAACACCAAAGAGATGAAGCCTGAAAAGAAAGAGGATGTACGACTTTGTCCTTGTGCTGCAGTCAGTTGCTCTTCAGGGTACTCGAGTTTTTGCTCTGTTTGTTTATAATTGTGTTTTTTGTATTTTAGATCGACGCACCCAAAAGCAAACCAGTCGCAAAAGCCAATCCAGTGGCAAACTTCTTTGGGACTCAAACATCAAGTGAGTAATAATTAAAGTATTGTGTGTCTGGTGTACTTTATTAAAAGGGGGATTAAAATTCATATGTTCCGTTTAGACTGCTGTTATTTTGTTTTAGGTTTCTATTTTAACCTTGAAACTGTTGTGCTCATAGTTTGTTTTTATTATTATTAGTAGTAGTAGTACTATTTTGCTCTTTATTTGACACACGATCTGCCTTTCAGAGCAGTTGTACAAATCACATCATTATATAAATGAATGTTGTCTTTGTCATGTTCTTATTTCACATAAACCTAGTAAAAGCATCATAATTGAATGTGTTCCTCACCATGGTGAAAAATAATCAGCGAGTGAGCCAACAAGTTTTTAAAAAAGTACCAAAGTGCTGCAGGTTGTAATCAGCAAAAACGGTTTTGTCTTGCATAGAGTGTAAGGTTTTGAATGTAGAGGCTGTAAAGCAGAAGCCACTTGTGAACACGATCCAGAAACCCTGCCATCTTCTCCGCCAAAGCTCATTTAAAATGGTCCGAGGCAAAGTGGAAACCTTTCTGGTTAAAAATCAAAATGTTACATTTTACTTGGAAAACATGGATGCCACGTCCCAACTTATTTTGCTGCCATGATCTGATGTTTTCAGTGTTTTGTTGTGAGTAATTGAGTTTGTATTTTAAATCAAGTTTCCACGTTTATCGATGTGCATGCTGTTTTGCGACATACAAAAGTAACCCAGAAAGATGAGCAGTAATTATTTGATTTGAATATGTTTACTGAATAATTGTTCTTTTTCACTACTTCAGAGAAGCCAGAGAAACCTGTGAAGAAGGAGGAAGCACCTCAGTCATCTTCCAGAGCAGCGCAGCAGCAGCATGAAAGGTCAAAACCAGAGGAAAAGCAAGAAACCGTTGCTCCAGTGGAGCCACAAAAAGACACAAAGAAAGACTCCAGAAGGTGTGTGTCGGTATTCATGTGGGAAATGTGACAAATTGAATTAAATATTCCTTTCAGTACATGAGGAAATAGTTTTCTAATCATGAAAAGAATCCGCTTTCCTCAATCAAGTCCCACTTCCCTGTCTCTAATTGTTACTTAGAAATGTAATTTCAAAAGTTATAAAGGGTGTTTATTTCTGGCTTTAATCTAATTTAAATTCTTTAATTCCTTTTTTTTTGATAGCAAAACTAAGCGGCTAGAAGATTCTGACGGTGAAGAGGAGAAGATGGAGACGAAAAAGAGGAGGAGGATTAAGAAACCGGAGCCAGACAGCAGTGATGAAGATGGTTATACTTTTATTTTATATTATTCTCTTATTCTGATGTTTTCTATTTTGAAAACTTATTTATTTTAAAAGTGAACAAACAGTGATATAATTGGATTAAAGATATAAATGTATATTTTGTATTAGTTTTGCTGCTGTAGGCACACTAAAAGCAATTCCAAACATTGTAATTAATTGGATTGGCAAACGGCTTGTGAGGACAAAACTTTTATTTCAGTTCATTTCAGTCTTTGGGAAAAGAAGGACTTATAAAAGTAGACATTTCAAAATTGATAAGATAATCTGTTTTCCCCCTTCCAGTTATTCCAGACTCTCCACAGCCAGTCGTGACAAGAGAACCATCATCACCAAGTCCTAAAAAGGAGGTTGAACCCGATAGACATTCCCATGTAAGTGTTTGATACTCTAGTTTTGTATATAACTGGAAACTTTGGTAGTCTTTCATTCATTTTTTTTAATGTATTTTTTTTATGTATTTAACTCGGAGCATGCGTCTTGTTATTCTACAGCCGAGCAGTTCTGAAATGAAAATAAGGAAGAGAAGACGAGTCATGAAGTCTCATACCTTTGTGGACGGTGATGGATGCATGGGTATGAAAAACATACAACAGTGAAAATCCAACCAGTGCAGATAATAATCAAACACTTTTAATGTATTTATATATAGTGCTACAGTATATGTGACTGTTTTTAAATAAAGAGGTCAGGGTCTGTACAAGTAATCGATATGAGACAAAAGCTCAGGGCTGGGAGATTTCCGCTGCTGTTGTTAGTCCTGTCGGCATATAAAGGATATTCCTTATATGCTTATACTCAGGCGCACAGTCGCTTCACTTGTTTATACTTGTTTATGAGGAATCTATACATCCAGGGAAGAGCAGTAATATTCTGTGAGAAATGTGTACAATGCTCAACTTAATGTTTTTTCTCTGAGAGTTTTAATAGCTGCTTTTATATTTTTACAGGTCTGACTTTTATTATTATAATAAAATCTAATCTAACTATTATATTTAATATGATTTAATTCTATTTAATATTAATCTAAATCTGCAAGCTAAGTTGCTAAATCTTTTAGGTAAATCTATTTGAGTGCACCCCATCCATTACATTAACTCATCAATGCATGCAGCAGGCTTCAGTTCAACACTAAGTGAGATGACGGTTGTCAACCTGCAGCAAGCTGTGCAATTTAAAATCATAGATAACTAAGATTATAGTTTAGTATCATTTCTGCATACAGAGAGCTGTGTTTTATTTTGTTGAAGGTGGTAGATCAGAGCAAGTGCAAGGATCACTTTTTGTCCTTCACTCCACCTGAACTCTTTTTAACGGCAACGTGTCTTTGCTCTTTGACAGCATCATGTGCGCTGCTCCTGTTCCATCAGTCTTACCAAGAGAAACGCAGCAATCTAGGCTGAATCTGGCAGTGTCCTCTTGTCCACAGTAGATTGATTAGTTTGGTTGTTTTGTATGAATTTGTAACTCCGGGTTGTTTCTCATCCACAGTGACAGAAAAAGGCTACGTGAGTGAATCTTACTCTGAATCCGAAGATGATTTTAAACCCTCCAAACAAGCTTCAAGAGATCCCATTAAAGCAAAACCATCAAGTAGCAAAGAGGATGAGAAGAAAACTCAAAAGAAAGCATCAGCAAACTCAAATAAAGGAGCTAAACAAGCTTCCATAATGGGATTTTTCCAGAAGAAATAACAGATGGTGATGGATGCATTCACTAAGGACAAATGAGCACTGCTGTAGACTTCCTGTAATGAGACTGTGGCGTATCTGAAATCAGCTGAAACAAGTCAGAACACTTGACAAATGGACTTCAACACATGGACATTAAAAATTACATTTTAGTTTCTCTGTTTTATGAATACATGTCCAACTCAATAAACATTAAAAAATTTAATATGTGTTTTCACTTTCAGAAATGTAGAACCATCACAAGCCTGAAAATCTGAACACATTAACCAAACCACCACATTTTAATGGACCAATCCCGTCGTTTTTTTTCTTCCTCTGGTCATGTCAAAGACTTCACCTGTTGCTGCAGTAGCAAATTGAGTTGTTATTATTATGCCTCCCTTTTAATATATCATGTGACCAAACCAGGGAGTTGTTTGTATTTGTTTTGTTTTTTTCTTAATTGTAGTTGATCATCTACTGCTAGCACTACCAAAACCTCATCAGAAATGATCTCAAACAAAGGGTGGCTGTCAGGATGCCATTCTTACAGAAATCTGAAGAAAAGGCTTATGTATGGCAAATTACAAAAGACCTGGACTGAAAATCAGTTGCTACAGGTCTTATGGAGTAATTCTTCCAAATTTGAGATTTTTGTTTCTAGTGAGTGGAGCTCAGGAGAGCGGTACGACAGTGAGTGTCTACAGCCATCTATAAAACAGGGTGGAGGCTCTGTCATGGTTCAGCCAATGGTGTGAGGAATCTTGATGAGCTGATGAAATTTAAACATTGAAAAGTAGAGTTCCAGAATAAAGGTGGTCATATGAACTACAGACTTGCCAGCTGGTAACAAGTGCACCTAATAACTGCACCTATTTTGCATTTTCCTAATAATATAAAAAGAAATGAGGGACAGCTCATTACTTTTCCACAGTGTTATAGGCACATTGAAATTTGGGGGGGGGGGGGGTTCTTTAGCAGCTAGAATATATTACTATACTGATCTTTATTTCAAGTTTTCCCTGATTTGTCTGCATTTTCTATGTGTATCCAAAAGATTTTTGGAAAGTTATTGAGTAAATTATTTGTCATCGTTTTTAAGTTAAGAACCTTAGATCTAGTTTACTGACCTTTTTTATTTCCCTCATTGTACATCCTCGATTCTACTCCTCAGCTCCTCTCCTAATGGATGCTTCAGTAATTTTGTCAAATCACTGATTCGTTTAAAATGAGCACCTTTCAGGCTCATTTTAAGCCGATGTCAGTTAATATGACATTTGACACAACTGATCCTAAACTATTAAAACCACTACTTTTAATAAAACTTTCTAATTAAGGTGCAACAAGTGTGACAAGAGTTAGTGCAAACAATGAAAAACAGAAAGGTTGATTATTCTAAATAGCTGTAACATGAGTCAAAACTGAAAGGGTAATTTTGGTTTCTTTAGTCCAGCTGTGCCACACCTCTGTTATCCCTTGAATGTAAAAGCACTTCTACACACCTGCACATCCTTGATCTCTTTAAGCAAGCTTCCCCTGTCCTCTTGACTCAGAGACTCAATGAAAATAACCTAGATGGGTTTTATTATTCTATTAAAAAATGATTATTAAAAAGTTTGAAAAAAAACAACAACAATGCCATTAGTGGTCTGTCTTGTTTTTGCTTTTGAATTTTATGTAATATTCAGCATGTGGAGTCACTAACATTTTCCTCAACGGGTTCCCAAAAAGATGAAAAGCCAAACATAAAAATGACAGTAAAAATACAAAAATTGTCTCAGTGAAAAAGGAAATGTATGGATCCCTGGGATAAAATGATAAAAGATTTAAATAAATACCTCACCTCCAAAAATAAATGTCAGTAAAGATTAGACACATGAATCTGTCCAGTTACAAATTCAGTCACCTGCTTTGGTGCAAATGAAACTGGCAGCAGGCAACAAGACAGCCCTCAAAAAGAAGGAAATGTTTAATCCCTCCTGACTCATTTTTCTGCACTTTGCTTTGTGCTCCAGTGTTTTATGCTTCCTAACTAGAAAGATTGTTTTTCCTGAAGTTGGTCTGTCTGACTCTGTGTTACACTTTTGTGATCACAAGCAGTGCACATAAGTTATATAGAAAATATGGAAACAATGACGAAACTGAAACAGCAGTAAGAAAATAATCTCAGTAGATTCCACAAAAATCACAAGCATCTCAGACTTGAATAATATTAAATGAAAATAGTGGAGTCCTTAGAACTAGTTAGAAATTGTCAGCTATTGGACTGTTTCATGTTTGCTATTAAATCTGATGATCACAAAACTGAAGATCGAGATCAAAAGGTGGCAGCTTAGTGAGGACCAGTGACAGAACATTTAAAGGAAACAGATTCATACAAGAGTCATACGAGATAAAGAAGCATTTGATATAAAATAAAGTAAAAACAGATATCTGTGATGGTTTAGGAGTGCTAGCTGATGCTAGTAGGTGCAAACTGAAGAGTTGAATGTTTTTGAGGTACTTGAAGATATGAAACAAAGCATAAAAATGAATAAAATTAGACTAAAATTGTAAACCCAGAAAAAGGAAAAAATATGCATACAAGATCTATTTTACTTGGCCATCTGCCCTTGTAGCATTTGGCTGAATAATCAGTTGATTAATTGGTAATGTGATTTTACAGGTTACATTAAGCTGTCACTGATTAAGTCATCATTTCAGCAGCTGTTCCCTCCTGTCCCATTGGTCTCCTCTGCCAGGGCAGATGTTCAGTGGGGTGACGAAGAAAAGACAAACTCTGGAATGACTAGCTAGATATTTTAGCACCCAGGTGAAGTATAAGTAACTTAAAGTTATCATGATCCTGCAGATCACCGACTGGGGAGTTATCATGGAATGAAATAAATGTGTTGATCTATTTGGAAGATACAGCAGAAAAGCATCCGTATAACACTAACCTGTCTGAAAGTACCAGCTGTCAAACGCATCTGTTCAAATACCAACATTGGCAGCAAGAAAACAGAGCACAAAGTCCTGATCCATCATAGTGCTTACACCCACTCAGGGTAAATGTACAAGTCGTTAATCTTGAGGTGCTGCTAATCAACACAGAGAGGATGGAGGGAAGATGAAAAGCTGAGGAGGTTGTGTTACCCACAGTTATTCAGCACTGGAATGAATTATTGCTGAAAACCAGCCAAATACTGAAGCTCCATCAGGAAAATGTTTAATGAAGCTGCAGATGAAATAAGGACAAGGCTCATTACGTCTTCTATAACACGAGTGTCAAACATGAAGACTTGGGGCTGAAGAGCAGGTCATCTACTAATTAACAGGTTGGTGGTTTGATCTCTGGCTGCTCCAGTCTGCATGACAAATATCCTTGGACAAGAGTTGCATCCATCAGAGTGTGAATGTGTGTGAGTGTTAGATAGAAAGCACTTACATAGAAACAGAATAGAAAAAGATGCTTCTGTGTTGCAAGTTGCTTAAAGTGCATAAAAGTGCTAAATAAGAACATAAATAAGAACCCTATTTAACTGCCCTCGGTCTTGTTCGTCCTGCTGGATAACATTGCAAAGTGACATAATTGTATTGTTAATATACTGCATAAATATTCCAGGTGTGGTGATGCAAAGCCAGCATTACAGCACAGGATTGAAAAAGCATTGAAAAGAAGTTAAAAAAAGGTAAAAATATTGAGTTAGGGATGTTCAGTAAAATGCTATGGGTTTGTTTTTTCGACACCTTTCAACTGTTAGCTTTACATTTTTGTTTTCTTTTTTCTTCTTCTTATTGATATTGTCATTATTTTTTTACATATAGTTTTACTGGTAAAGGCTCCACCCCCCTGTGACCCTGAAATGGATAAATAGTTAAAAACAAATGGATGGATGGTTGGGCTCTACTCGTCCAACTCACTAGAGAATAAATTAGGCTGTCTGTGGTTTTTTGAGCTAAAATGAGTTTGACACAATCATACTTCTTTTTTCCACAGAGGAGATGACCCTCACTGGTCATTAGAAAGAATTCAGGGCACTTTAGATTGGCTTCAATATTTTAAGATCTAAAGGCTCCTTGTTTTGACTCACCAGTGCCAGAACAGGAAGGATGTACTTCTGAAAAAGTTTGAAGAAAATAATTGGTCATGTGCTCAATAGAATCCATAACAAGGTCATAAGTTAGACTCTGAGTTTAGACAACTTAAGCTGAAATGAGCCAGTGAGCTCGGTAAAGCGAGGGATTAGAGGGTGTAGAGGGGTTCGACAATTTTGTATGTCATATTTGTTGTGAGCAAATGGCTGTGATGGGGGTAGATTAATTGAGGGCAGCTGTATTCGAATACTCTACTTATATCCCACACTACAAACACTGCTGTGATATTTTGTCTCTCTGCGCAGGTGTGTCATATGGCCAGATCTAAGATGACTTGATTTAAATATGTTTATGGTGAACAGTTTTCTGCTCTGTGAATTGTATCATGGAGATGGGGTGATATTTTCTCTCTCTGTCAGGGCCTACTATATAGCAAAGCCTAAAGGCAGGTTTGGGTTGCTGAAGCCGGAGTGATTACCGGCCTTCTACTTACAGGGTGGTGGGTCTTGGAGGACAACCACTGATCCCTGTTTAAGTGGTTGACATGTAAAATGAAGCTGACTTGGGACACTGGACTGTTTTGTCCCTTCATATTTTTGGTCATTGTACTAATAAATTATCTTTTAGAATTGTATTGGTTGTCATCTTTTGCCCACGGCTGCAATGGCTGGTCAGACCTAGAGTCTCTGTGTGTTACAGTAGTTTTTGCTAATTTGCTGAGGAATGATGGCAAATCTGAGCCCCAGACAGATGGTTTGGGGAATAAACAGTGTTATTTGTGAAGGCAATGGGTGAAGGTACCTAGAAAGAAGTTAATATGAAACAGTATTATTCCCCAAATTAAACTCCATTATCTAATTTTACCCATGTTTCACGTCTTCTCAGAGCTGGCCCAGAGCAGCTGAGAGCTGAATGAGAACAGCAGGTAGACGAGAGCCCAGACTTGGATTATACTGTAGCTGAAGTTATGAAGTTTAATGATTTGCATGCCTGATTATCAAAATAAATGCTTACTTTGTCTGTGGAGGTTGGTTAAAGATTTTTGGGAACAGTAGCTGGGTGAGCCATATTTGGCTCTTACTGACAATTTGACAACATCTAGGACTGCCTCCAGCTTGTAGTTATCATAACACCTCACTTCAAAGTTTAGGTCCTTCAATCTTTTCTCCAAATTGTAATGATCAGCTTTGGTTCCATTTCAGTCACGTAAGACTAACCTTTAACAGTTGACACAGTTTCTTGTATTGTGTAACTAATCCTTCTTGGTGTACTGGCCAACTAAACTGAAACTGTGAAACGTGAAAACAACATTTTAGTTAACTAAAATAAAAATAACAAACAATATAATATTGCCAAATATCCTTATTTTTCTGTTAGTTTGGTTAAAAATACAATTTGCCTGAGGGATCGGTGGTTTATTGAGACTCTGGATGTCTACAAGACTGTGAGTCAACTGCTTTAACAATCTGTGTTTTTATTGTAGCTGTACTGTTTGTTGTTTTGTTTTTCTAAATCTCGCCTCTGACATATGCCCTCCTTCACATTTATAATTAAAAAGATGAAAACTATCGCGGAAACGACTAAAAATAAACTAAAAATAAACATTTTTAATCAAGAAACTAAACAAGAAAACTCTGGAAACTAACTGAAATTAAACCGAATTAAAAATAAAGACAAAATAAGAATAAAAAATGATAATAATTAGAAAATACAAAACTATAGTAACTGTAACAGATCATACGGCACCTTTAATGAAATAGAGACACGTGGTACAAAAATAAGCTGTTTCCCATCAACAGAACAAACATTTTGTGCAAAAATTAAATATGTTTCTGCTGGTCCGCCATCCTCTGTCTTTTGTTTTGATTCCTTGTTCTTCTTCCACTGTTCATCTTGATGTCAAAGACTTCACCTGGTACAATAAGGGGCTGGATATGCAAGCTCATTCATTTACCAATCAAATCACACTGGGGGATGTGTGACACGATCAGACTCACACCAGGCAGTAACAGGCATAGCTGCTGCATTGTTTGATAAGCACTTTGATCGCTGACCTGCTGACTAAATACTTTGTCTAACAGTATCACATACAACAGAACCTCAGTGAGAACTAAAAAAAAACTCTGCATAAAGATGTGAAAAACTATGATTCTCATATATATTTACAGTATACAGTGCAGAGTATATTGAAAACATCCATTTAATAATATAATCAACTCTGTGTGCACTCATTCAATGTTATTTTAATTAACTAAAACCATTTAGTTAGCTGACATCTGTAGATATCTAAATGCCTCCCATGTAAATCTTTGGCAAATGGGAGGCTCAAAGGCTACTTTAACTCTGCTGTCGAAAATCTAATTAGCACTTAGTTCACTTTAATTACACTTTTGGTATCATCAACATTTGCTGTTATTTCAGACAATACTGAAACCCTGTTTGCTTATCGTCAATATTTTTACTGTCTTTTAAGTGTAATTTTCTAATTTACAAAGTGTTAGCATTTATAAAATGCTAACACTTTGTTAGCACAACTCATGTTGTTAGCATTTATAAAATGCTAACAACATGAGTATGTAACTGGTTCTTTGTATAGACAGTGTGCTAAAACAAAAGACTTGAGACATGTCCAAAATGAACAACCATTAAAGTTTGTTTTCATTTAATTGTGAATTTATTAATAAATCATTGCTGATTTCTACAAAGTCATGAGAGCTGAAAAGGTTTTTAACCTTAAGTTTTAAGTGAACTGGAGACACGGTCCCCGCAAAGGGCTTCAGCTTTACAGTTGTCGCGACTTAGTTTCATTCCCTCATTTTCTGTCTGCTTCACTGTCTCCTCAGCAGGACGACAAAGGATGTGCAAACGCTGGAACACAGAAAAGGACGACTGATTAGTTAATACATTGAAAACTTGGCTGTGATTATATATTAAGCCATACAGCCATGACTGCGGTAGGTTTATGTGATTGATTATGTAAGGTGTGAGTCATGAGTTTCTGGCTCTCTTCCACAGCATGTCTTTCATCCTGTCTTCCTTCACCCGAACCAGTTGCAGCAGATGGCTCCGCCCCTCCCTGAGCCTGGTTCTGCCAGAGGTTTCTTCCTGTTAAAAGGGAGTTTTTCCTTCCCACTGTCGCCACAGTGCTTGCTCATAGGGGGTCATATGATTGTTGGGTTTTTTCTCTGTATGAATTATTGTACGGTCTACCTTACAATATAAAGCACCTTGAGGCGACTGTTGTTGTGATTTGGCGCTATATAAATAAAACTGAATTCAATTCAATTCAACAGTAATAAAGTTAACTGTCTAAAAGTCTATAATAAACTGCTAGCATATAATCATAGTGTACAGCTGTACATACAACTAAAAGTTACCAGATTTTCAGAGCCATGCTTTTTTAAAATCAAGCCTACATCTTTACCTCTACAAAATATTGCAGTTTTATAAACTCCCAGTGCATACCTATGCTAATTTGTGATAGAGGAGGGTCGAACCATCATAACATGAAATAATGAAGATAAATATTTACATTTTTCTAATTCTCAAGCCATGAAAAATAGGACAAAAGACCATCACTGAAAGACGAGCCTATTTGTCAGCTTTGTAAAATTAAACAATATTAATAGGTTAACAAGTTTTGTTGAACTTGCCTTTGAACTAAGCCACGCAGTGTCACATCTGTGAATTACCATAGCTGGCTGGCTTTATTCTTTTATATGTTATGTATTGATTCTACTAAACGAAGAAGAAAAAGGTCGGTGTTAACAGTGTGTGGCAAAATAGCAGGAGTATCTTCACTGAGCACTGACCTGTCTGAAGGTGCCTGGTGTTAAATACATCTGTACAGCTGCGAACAGTGGTACCATGAGAACAGACGACAGAGTCATGGCCCATCCTAGTGTGTACGCCCAGTCTGGGTAAACGTACGAGTTGTTAATCTTGAGGTGTTGATAATCAACGAGGTACAAGATGAAGGAAGACTGGAAAGGTTGGGTGAATCACAAAATAAAATTTAGATACATAGTTCTTACTTGGTTATATCCCATAATTACAATAATTACTGAAAGAGATGATGGCAACGTTAAAATCAGTAATGAGGATTAGACTAGTGAATAATTGCCATCTCACTTTGATCCATCCGTTATCAATGTTTTGGACTCACAAGTGTCAGCAGAGGAATGATGTATCTCCAGCACAGATTAAAGAAGGCAGATGGTTTCTGTCCTGCCATGTCCTGAATAATGTTGGAAAAACGATCAGCACCTGTTGGAAGTTCAGAGTTTCATGTAAAGATATGGCATAAACCCTTTTCTTATTTTGCGCCATTTATGGAAAGCAGTTAACACCATTTTAAAAGCTTTTGGTTTCCAGTCAACCACGGGGGCAGACAATTTTAGAAATGGAGAAAACTTGAAACAGTGGTGAACCTTCCCAGGAGTGGACAGCCTACCAAAAGTACCCCAGGAGCACACTGGTGACTCATCTGGAAGGTCACAAAAAAGCCTAGAGCAACCTCTACAGGAGCCACATGTCTCAGTTAAGCTCAGTATTTATAATTCAACAGTAAGAAAGACACTGAGTAAAAATGTCATCCTACTTTGCTCAGTGTGGCTTTTACTCATTTTGTCTGAAAATCAAATAAATTATGTGCTGCATTTGGGTTTTTCGTCTATTTTTCTACTTGGCTACTCACTCAGCATTTGACCATCTGTGACCATCTGCTCATTACGGTAATGTCTTCTATATGTAGTCAAATACTCACCAAAAATCCAGGCTATAGCCACACACTGACAAACAGCCATACAATCCTGACAAGCTCTGGTGCAACCGTAGTAATCAATAAGCTGGAATATGTAAATTCCTCCCTGGCGGAGAATGAGAAAGTGTTTTAATAATTAACAAAGCTTAGAAAAACAACCAGCATTTTAAGCATTTATTTGGTTATTTTTTACCTCGGTGACCATGGTCAGATGGATGAGAAAGAAGGCTGAACAGAAGATAAAGACAAAGATCTCATGCCTCACTGGAGCACGAAACAATGTCGGAAACAAGTCACTGATGGAGGTGATGACACTCTCTACTGTCACAAACTGGAGACAGGATTATGAGTGACTGTTTTCAGGTTTATATTCAACTGAACAGTTGTTAGTTAATAAACAGTCAGTACAACATTCCTACATGTGTGTCGACACTGAGCAGAATGAGCATCAGGAAAAAGCAGACGGTCCAGAACTGTGGCAAAGGCATCATCGCTGTAGCCTGAGGGTAAGCAATGAAGGCCAGACCTGGACCTGTGAATCACAGTTAAACAAGAACGAAGTCTATACTCACCATAAAACATTAATACAAAACCTTGTTCGAATTAATACTTGCTTTCAGAACTCTTTTGCTTCAAAATACATCAACAGAGCTGAAAGAGCCTAAAACCTTGACTTCACTCTGAATCTTTATATGCACAAGAAGTTATACCTGACTCAGCCACAGCATCCACAGTTACACCCTGTTTCTCTGCCATGAATCCCAGTACAGAGAAGACGACAAACCCAGCAACAAAACTGGTTCCGCTGTTCAGCAGACACAGCCAAAAGCAGTCTCTGGGGGGCAAAGTAAGCAATCATAAAGTCTGTATTTTTTCATATAATTGGATATATAATAGTTAAACCTATTTTTAAATCCAATAAAGGTGACAATTCATGTAACTTGTACCTACTTATAACAGTTATTGTTGTAATCATTGTAGCTGCCCAGAACATTTAGAGTCCCCATCGTCAGGCTATAGGAGAAGAATATTTGAGAGCCTGCCTCAATCCAGACCTGTAACAGAAAAATATATATATCAGATGCATGTATCAGAAAAGGCTGTATTCTATTTGAAATTGGTTTTTATGGGAATATTTATATGTTGGTTAGCTCAATTAAAGGTCCTACAGCAGAGTCCAAAAAAAGAAAACAGTAGAAATCAGTATTTTTAAATTAATGGTATTTATTCAAGTTTGTCATGCTGGCAACCAGGATGGTGTACATGAAATTAAGTAAGCAATATACCTCAAGGTTAGCCAGCTGGTTCACATCTGGATACAGGTAGAAGTAAATTCCTTCCCATGCTCCTGGTAAAGTGAGCCCTCTAATGAGCAGTATTAGGAGTATCACATAGGGAAATGGGGCTGTGAAATAGGCTACCTGAAAAGAAAAAAAATAAGTTGATTTAAAATCTTGTGATGCAAAAAAAGAGTTCAGCTTAAAGTTATCAAAATACTTCCAGTGACCTTTCCAGAAGATCTGACACCTTTCCAAATGCTGAAGTAACAGAACACCCAGCTGCCCAGTAAACAAAGAGCCAGCTCCCACCTCACACTGCCCATTTCCTCGATACCTGCAGACATGCCCAGCATCCGACGCCTCAGAGAGGGAAAATTAGGAAAAACAAAAATCATGTTTTTAATTAATTTATAATTTGTTATGTTCAATTAAAGTAATTAGTGGATTTATACAGAAACTTGCAGCGATTGCATCAGAATTCAAATTTTACTCATGAGAGCTCTTTAAATTATAAGTGAATTGAACTCACTCCCAGAACTCGACTGCAGCAGAGGTGACATTGGTTAGATTTGCAGTCCCGTTAGATGAGTAAAGACCAAGACAGTTAGCTGGATTGGGGTGAGATAAGTAACTTATAACAACAATAATAGTAATACATTTTATAGAATACAGTTACTTTGTTGAAATAAAGGGATTACGCGGCGGTCTTTTCCTGTTTCATATGTTAGGCTATGCCCTCTCTATTTTTTGTAATTCCACACCGGTGGAAACCCAAACAAAACACGCATTAAGAGGCTCAAATGCCTGTGTCTCAATCTCGCGTCTCATAATGACGTGAAGAAATATTTTTTTAAATGATTTAATATGAAGGCAATAGCAGAGTGTTACAGACATGGCCCTAAAGAATGTAGCCTCATGGGCAGTGTAGTCCGTGCTGCAGGGAGAATGGAGTGCCGTACACGTTATGTATCTATGAGTGAGGGAGGGAGAAAAAGGTGAGTGGAAAAGTACGAGTTGTCATCGAGCAGAAACAGGAGCTGGAGGCATGTAAATATAATAATAACCACTGCAGCCAAAAAAGAGTGCCTGACGAGCCCAGTTGTAAGTAAGCTATTAAGACTCGAGTGTACACTGTGTTCCTGTTTTCCTCTGAAACAACAAGTTCCGCTGGAGAAACCTTTCAACGCCTCTCTCTTTCTCTCGTCAGCAAAGTTGACCAAGACAACAAAGTAAAGCTAGTTTTCGGCTACGAGCCCAACATGGAAACCGACATGTTAGCCAGCGGTCCCTTTACTACGGTTCGGAGCCGCGGACCTGTTTTATATACGCGCGGAATAGTTTTCTATACGAGATGGCGGCACAAAGTGCAGCCTTACCTAATGTCCACCCTACTGTTACTCATTTTATATTAAGATTTAAAAATCTAGTTGCTATTGAGTAGCCTGCGAGTAGCCTTCAGTAATAGTAATGAATCACACAGGAACAGGACATTCACTAGTTGTAAAAAGCATGATAATATATTAAGTAATCCAAAGTATTCAGAATACGTTACTCTCATTGAGTAACGTAACAGAATACGTTACAAAATACATTTTGGGGCATGTATTCTGTAATCTGTAGTGGAATACATTTCAAAAGTAACCTTCCCAACACTGCTGCTGTGGAGGAGATAGTACTATCAATGATGAAATCCAGACTCAGGAAGGTATGCAAAGGGAATTATCGATAGATAATGAAAAACTGTTAGGTTTAGACAGAGTAGATGTTGTAACAATAAGAAAACATTCAGTTTTATTACCATTAATTTCAAAAAAACATTCAAAAACAGAAGTGGGTGGGAGAGTGGCAGTGGGTTTGGAATACAAATCAAGGTGGGTGTCATCTGCATAACAGTGAAATTAAATGAAATTATTGCAGAAAGGCAGAGATAAACTGAATTAATCAACTGGATTGTGATCTGTGTATGCAGTTGCACAAACTGTGAACAACTGGAGAGGTATCAGGGAAACCAAGCAAGTGCCATATTGTTGATGCCAATAGAGGCTGATCTATAGAGTAGGATATGATGGGAGATTGTATCGAAAGCTGCATTAAGATCAAGGAGAATGAGAATAGTGATGAGTCTGGAATCACCTACAGGTAAAAGATCATTTGTAACTTTCACAAGAGCTGTTTCTACACTGGAAATTAACATAAACCAGATTGAAACTCTTCATTTAAATTATTTCCAGTAAGGTTATGAACCAATAAACCAACTGTTCAAGAATTTTGGAAAGGAAAGGCAGATTCTAAATTTTTAAATTGTTTGGGTCTGAACCATTTTTTCAGCACTGGAGTAAGTATTTCAGTTTTTAAAAGTGCTGGAACAGAACCAGAGATAAGGAAGGAGTGTACAACATTAGTAGTAAGTGGGCCAAGAGAGGGGAAGGAAAGTTTAACAAGATTGGAAGGCAGTGGATCAAGTTGACATGTCATTGACTTTACCTTACTAATAATGGAAGATATTTGAAATACTGAAGTAAGCTCAAAACTGGATAAAGAAAATGACAGTCGGGTAGGTGAAAAGGTGCAAGCAGAACGCGTCCCTGCTTTGCAGGAAGAAGGCAATTGTTGATGAATATTCATAATTTGGTATAAAAAAAAGTCCATATATTTATTACAGAGTGCACCAGAATGTGTTAAAGCTGTCTGAATGTGGAAAACAAACTACATATATTTCCTTCAGCAGACTGAATAATATTAGTGTAGTAAGCAGATGTGGCCACAGTTGTTCCAAGAGAGTAACAACAGTAACTAACTAAACTAAACTGAATAAACTGAATATATACATATCTATTTATATACTAAAATACATGTCTGTATGAATAATAAGTTTAGTTTCCCTGAAGAGATGCTCCAGGTGGAACAGGAAAACAATCATTTTAACCATTAATGTGAGGTAAACTGTTGTATACTGCTATATACTATATACTACTATATATACTATACTACAGTAATATACTATGCTATACTACAGTAATATACTATGCTATACTACAGTAATATACTATGCTATACTACAGTAATAGCCTGATAGATAAAAGAAGATGATAGATAAAAATATCCATCCATCCATCCATCTTCATCCGCTTATCCGAGGTCGGGTCGCGGGGGTAGCAGCCTAAGCAAAGAGGTCCAGACCTCCCTCTCCCCAGCCACCTCCTCCAGCTTGTCCGGGGGAATACCAAGGCGTTCCCAGGCCAGCCGAGAGATATAATCTCTCCAGCGTGTCCTGGGTCTGCCCCGGGGCCTCCTCCCGGTGGGACATGCCTGGAACACCTCGCCCAGGAGGCGCCCAGGGGGCATCCTTGCCAGATGCCCGAACCACCTCAGCTGGCTCCTTTCGATGTGGAGCAGCAGCTGCTCTACTCTGAGCCCCTCCCGGATGGCCGAACTTCTCACCCTATCTCTAAGGGAGAGGCCAGCCACCCTTCGGAGGAAGCTCATTTCCGCCGCTTGTATCCGCGATCTCGTTCTTTCGGTCACTACCCACAGCTCGTGGCCATAGGTGAGGGTAGGGCATTAAATCGCTACCTTATCGTGGTGGAGGGGTTTGTGTGTCCCAGGGATCCCAGGGGCTATGTTGTCTGGGGGCTTTTGCCCCCTGGTAGGGTCTCCCATGACAAACTGGTCCTGGGTGAGGGACCAGACAAAGAGCGATTCAGAAGACCCCCATGAAGAGAATATCGAGGGAACAGTTTACCCTGCCCGGGATAGGGTTACCGGGGCCCCGCCCTGGAGCCAGACCCGGGGAGGGTGCCCGAGGGCGAGCGTCTGGTGGCCGGGCCTTAGTCCATGGGGCCCGGCCGGGCACAGCCCGAAGAGGAGACATGGGCCCATCCTCCCGCAGGCCCACCACCCGCAGGAGGCGCCATAGGGGTCGGGTGCATTGTGAGCCGGGTGGCGGCCAGGAGCAGAGGCCCTGGCGGACCGACCCCCGGCTGCCAAGACTGGCAATAGGGACATAGATAAAAATATACAAAGCTGAAAATGGAAAGACTGATTTTGTGTTTATACTGTTTTCTTATGAGTGTTCACATTTATTTCGGGGGGATTATGTTGTGATTACAGTCATTTCTTGCGACTTACTTTTATATATTTACAAATCTAAAACTGTTGCTAATATCATGCCTTTTTGCTGATTGAATGTTGCCTTACCTGTATTCCAGGTGTTCTCACAGCTGACCCATGGCAGCTGGGAGCTGAATGAAAACACGAGGTAGAAGAGAGCCCAGACTTGTATTAAAATGTAGCTAAAGTCATAAAGTTTCATTATGAAAGCTCCATATCCAATTCCTATGATGGAAATAAAAATGATGGTTAAAATGTTGTAATCTGTGGAGCTAATACAACATGAGCATTTAAAACTTCACATATAATTTCTTATTTTCCCTGCTGATTTAATATTTTAACTGAGCAAATATACCTTGTGCCAGTGGACACAGTTTCCTCCAGCAGGTGATAAATCCTTCTTGAGTGTACTGACCTAATGAAGTCTCCATTAGGAACAATGGTATCCCACACACCACAGCTAAGAGACAATATGGCACCAGAAAGGCACCTGAGAATATTCAAACCAAGATGATTATGTAGCATCGAATGTGATCTTTTTTATGCTACTCGGCAATGATCCTTTTAACTCACCTCCACCATTCTTGTAGCAGAGATAAGGAAATCTCCACACGTTGCCCAGACCCACCACATTTCCTGCAACGACTAGAAGATATTCTGTTTTGTTGGCCCACTGTCCTCTGTCTCCAGCAGTGTTCTGACTTCGCTTTACTCGTCCTTTGTTCATCTCAAGGCGAAGGATTTCGCCTGTTGTGCAGTAGAGAGCTTTAAGTGTTTTGGTGTAGTTTCATTAAGTTATGAACAATATAAATTATTATAAGGCTTTGGGAATGCGCGTGGCAGTTGACCGGTAACAGTCTCCGCAGCGTGCACTCCAATTACGCGCGATGACCGAAATCAGTGTAGTTATCTCAAAAACAAGATTTTAGTAAGTCATTTGGGTCACAGTAATTTGGCCAAGTGTGATGAAAGGGTTAATATTGGAATATTAACAGTCCTGTGTTTTGCATAATCTGAGTTACCAGATATGTGTTCCTGCATTGGCAAAACGTCCTACCATATGTACTTGATGCACATTCCTGCTGTCACACAATTCCAGCATAAATTTAAATAGTTAGGATGGTTTGCCACTTAACTTTACCCATCAGCGTATGCTTCTAGCTCATATTCATAAAGGTAGGACGGTTTGCGACTTAACTTTATTTTAAAATCGGGTTTTAAAATAAAGTTGCGCAGAAACAACGGGTAGGATGGTTTGTCAGGACGGATTACCAGAACACCCCGGTCGGGTTTTTTGTCCCAGGCTAGGACAAAAAACCCGACCCCGGTCAGGTGTTTGTGCTGACAATCATCATATTTGATGATTGTCAGCACAAAAGAGGGAGAGAGAGGAAC
This sequence comes from Haplochromis burtoni, assembly GCF_018398535.1. Lineage (NCBI taxonomy): Eukaryota > Metazoa > Chordata > Actinopteri > Cichliformes > Cichlidae > Haplochromis > Haplochromis burtoni. Next base: position 2,016,672 of record NW_024582388.1, on the reverse strand, counting down.
AGAGAGGGAGATGGAGAATGAGGACAGAACAGAGATGGAACAAGAGCAGGTGAGACACACATGTTAGTCAAATGGTTGTTTACCAAAAGTATCACCGTATCATAGGTACTCATGTATCTCGTACCTAGTGTTTCTTTTTAGGTTTGCTATTTTTCAAATTCTATATTTATTAAGTTATGCAGGCTTGTTTGCACAACAAGGCTAAATAATTATATAAACTTTTCTCAATCTAAATAGTGTACTTTGGTAGAATTAAAAAAACAAGTGTAGTGCAGGTATATGATGATTTTTAGTGCTACTATCATCTAGTTCTGATTCTGGTTCTGTCTTGGTTAAGTCCTCAGTAGTCCTAATTTTGAACTGTTGTAGTCCTGTTTTAATTCCGGATCAGTTCTGTGTCTGGTCGAATTGGGGTTTAGTCCTCGTGTCTTGATACAGCCCTGACTTTGTTCTGCCTTGCTGCTTAATTAAAAAACTAGTTTAAGGTGTCCTGCACATGTGATATATATTTTTCCCTATATGAAGCCATTCTTTTTTTTAACAAAACTTGAAACAGAGCCTATTAATCTTTCAGTCATTTCTAACCGCCCCCCCCCCTAAAAAAAAAAAAAAAAAAAAAAAAAAAAAATCCCACATGCATACTACCCTTTAGGGCTAAGCCCCAGGTGTTTCAAATGTCTGGCTCCGCCTCTGGTCCCAGCCCGCCCCAGTTTGCAGATATCTTGTGTGGAAAATTCACACATGCAATTTGTTGCTTTTTATGGAGTTTTCGCAGTGAAGAGAACTGAAACCGTTAAACAGCAGCCGAGACTGCAGTTAGATCCTTCAGCATCCTGCGGGTGTATGTGCGCAAAGATCGCCTGCAAACCGATGATTGGAGATGTTCGGGAGGTTCGAAACTCGTCTCGCCTTTCTACACAACTTAATTAAATCTGATTGGATCTAGAACATGTTTATCTCCTTTTTATTCTTTGACGAAAGTGTGAAATTTCATCACAGCTTTTTGTCCTGCACTTTCAAAGTAATTGCATTTTCAGTAACCAAACAACAATACACATAGATAACTGAAACAATAATGTCACATAAACAAAGACGAAAAAGACAGTTACGTCCTTTGAAATTAAAGGTTTGGCTTTAAGTCTGATTTGATTCTATTTTCAAGACTTGCGGACTTTTCGACCACTTACAGACACTTACAGGAGGAAGCTAACCATATTTTTTTAATGCTTGCAGACCTTGATGACGGTGCCAGTTTTATAAGGACTTACAGACTTCTGAAACTGGTTGAGTTGAAGAGCCACCATGTCATTTCTATTTTTAATTTAGTTGTCGTCTTGTTTTCGTCAGGAAAAAAAGGCCGTTGACAAAACTAATATTGGTCAACAAAAGTAACACTGCTTTAAAGAAGGAGCAGACCCGGAGAAAACGCGAGTGTTCACAGGTATTTATGAAAGAGTGAATGAACCAAAAACATTTGCAGTGACACTTCCCTTTGTTAGTGTTGTCAAAACTCACTCTGAACAACTCTCAAAATATCTTCAGACTGTTTCAAGGTGTTTTCATTATTAATTCTATCATTATTTATCATTACCCAAAAAGATAAACATCAGTCAAGCGATCTTTGAACATTGTAAAGATTTTTCTGAAAGGATTAATTAGCGTTGTGGATGTATTCGCTGCTGGGGGGAAAGGCACCTATTATAAATACAGACACGTGGAATATTAAACATAAGCTGGTTTTCACAAACACACACACAAAGAAAATTAAATTTCCTGAACTTTGTAACATCCAGGTTCTCACCTGTTCGTTAAGTGATGAAGTATTGACCCTGATTTCAACTCCAAGCGTCTGCTGCTGATGAATAGGCTCTCCTCTTTTTATATGCCTTTTCGTGGCACGTGTTTGGGCTGGAAGTCCAGCATTTGATCTTTAGAATGTTTTAAATTATTAATTAACAGACAGTTCTGCCTGAATATGTATGTTTAAACGAGTCGCCCTCAGGTCTGCTTTCAGTGTGAACATTAAACTTATGGTCACATATTTGTCAGAGTAACCTAACCAGGCAGAGACATAAACAATAACCTATTGTGGATGTGGATTGTAGATGTACTTCTGTACTTTTTCTGTCTTGTTCCTGTTTTTGATTTTCTAAATGTTTTTAAGGTGGTTTTAGAAACTAGTTATTAGGGGACTGGGTAGGTTGAGATTGTTCTGTCTCATGCAGCAGGTGAATCGGTGGGCGCAGTCTACCCTTTCCTGTGTTGCCTCTAAATACAAATAAGGGAACATTTTTCATGGCTTACAGTATCCCGCATATCATTCCTTCCCTCTAACTCTCCCTCTTCACGCAGACCACTCCAGTTACTCTCCTGCAGCAGTTCCACTCCGCAAGCCTAATTTAGTCAGACGTGCTATGTTACTTTGTAAATAAACCTTTTAATACACTCATCACGTGTCCGAGTCTGCTTTCCGGGTAACCGTGAGCATTGCTTATGACAGAACGATCTGGTCAACCCATTGACCCCACGTGCCCAATACATTTACGTCAACGCGCAATTTCAGGCAACATGAAAAGTCCTAGGCACCGTGGTTCAGCAGCTCCGAGAAACCCACCAGTTATTTGAGCGCTTCGATGAGTTCCTTCGATCCGCTCATGCAAAATTGTTCTCAACTCAGCGTTTCACGGAATCAAGCCAGAACCGAGGTCGTCGTTCTGCAGCAACCCGCCACTCTGCCCCGGGGCGCAGCCCTGTTCCCCGCCTCACTGGATCTGTTCGGGAGGAGTTGAGAGCTGGGCCGCTGTGTTCTCGTGTTGAAAGTTTTTATTAGTTCTGACAGAGCATTTAAAGACACATAATGAAGGCATGGAAGAAAGCTTAAAAAAGAATCCCATCTGGCAGCATACAATAAAAGCGCAAAGCAAGGAAAAAAGAAAAATACGCACATAAGATGGATTCTTTTCAGCGTTTGGCTGAATAATCTAATGGTTTATTGATTGAAAGATATAGCTAATGTGACTTTACAGGTAACATTAAACACGGGAGGGGGAAGTCATCATATTTTCTGTCATCATACCACAGATGTTCAGCAGGGTAAGGACAGACACGCGCTGGAGTGAAGCGAGAGGAACGGACCACGTTGAGCTTAGACGGTGAGAGATCTGAAATAAATTATTATACAAACAAATCTGTCTAACTGCCTTCATTCGGTCCAGGAGAACATAGGATAAAGTCCTGCTCCATCATAGTGCTTACGCCTAGGCAGGGTAAATGTACAAGTTGTTTCTAATCAACCAGGTAGAAGATGGAGGCTATCTGAAAAGGTGAGGATGTTATGCCAACCACAGTTATTCAGCAATTAAGTGTATCATTGCTGAATAACAGGGGGAATCTTGACTCCTAGTAAGAAAAAGTGTTTAATCAATCTGAAGTATTTAGTTTTAGAGACAAAAACTAAACCTTTACACCCCAAAAAGTTGATTCTGTTCATCTGGACGTTTTGGGAATTCCTTACCTGGATGATTGAGCTTGCATCAACACATAAACTTTTACACCTTTCAGCTGCGATCTGTACATTTTAATGAGCATGCAATGACAGTAAACTCAGTAAGTGTTCTTCTTAAGACATGTTAAGGAGAAACTGTTACTGCCTGTTGCATATTTTGATAAGCACTTAGATTATACTTGCACAATCACACACTGGAAACAAAACAAAACTGTGCAGTATAAAGCAAGTTTGCTATGACAAGAGAATATGCTGAGACTATTTTATGTTTGCATCTTATCTTACCACATTCAAAGAGGTACAGAAATATGAGTTCACAAAAAAATGATTCATTAAATCATAAAATGAATTCACAAAAACGTGGAGAAAAAAAAGGTCTTCAGCTTTACAAATGTCAACATTTTGTTTGACTGCTTATATTTCTATACACGTCACTGGTTCTTCAGTTGGACAACAAAGTACGTGCAAACGCTAGAACACAGGAAAGGACTAGCGATTCGTGAATACGTTTTTAAATTATAATAACACAGATAAATCAGTGCAGTGTGTTTTAAGCAAAATAGCACGAGTATCTTGACTCACCACTGACCTGTTTGGAAGTGCCTGGTGTTAAATACATCTGTACAGCTGCGAATAGTGGTACCAAGAGAACAGAAGACAGAATCATGGCCCATCCTAGTGTGTACCCCAGTCAGGGTAAACGTAGACGTCATTCATCTAGAGGTGTTGGTAATCAGGAGGTACAAGATGAAGGAACACTACAAAACAAAATTCTTTATATGTGGTTCTTACCTGGTAATATGACATGATTATAGTACGTCATTCAGTGAAGTAATCAAGACGTCTCTAAAAGACAATAACAAGTCTTAGCCTAGTGAGTAATATCACGGTCACTTAAAGCCTTTAGACACTGGACACTTAAAATTCACTCAAATATTTTGTGCGTTCAAAAATGAGTTCAAAAATTTTTGAACTCATTTTTAACACTGACTGTGCAGGACGAATTTATGGCGTTTACTTTTTCAGAGTCAGATTTTTCTTATTTTTGCATGTCAATAAAGAGATCTCACCAATCAGACCTCTAGATCTGGCAAGAAGTAGGCATGTAGCGAAATAGTTAACCATTACTATTTTACACACAGCTAGAAGCTGCTCTGGGTCAATCACACTGTTTGGAATTATTTCTTTGCCTTCACAGATGTGGTCCCAACTCTGCCAAAACGAGCTGACATCCTAAAATATGTACCGCAGCAGTCATGATGCAGCTTCAAATCCTGGATCAAACCATAATATTATTCCTGCTACTACACTCTCTTGAGAATTGGATTAATAAGAATCTCAATTTAAGGAGCTTAGAACAAAAAACATCTGGACTAAAGAAGCACAGACGCTTTTATTTCCAAGCTGAGTACCTTCACAGACAAGAATCTCAATTTCTTCCTGCACTTGTTTAGAAACATGAGGAAAAGCTGGTTATGTCAGTAAATCTACATTTTTTGGGCTCACAAGTATCAGCAGGGAAATGATGCATTTCCAGCATAGATTAAAGAAGGCAGATGGTTTCTGTCCTACCATGTCCTGAATCATGTTGGAGAAGCATTGGACGTTCAAAGGTTTATGTAAAGTTATAGTATGGAACCTTTTTTGAATTTGAACCATTTATGGAAAGCTTAAAATTATAAATCTGCAATTCCCTTATTAAACAACAGTAGTGGCAATGATGTTTAAATGAAGAATTCTCACCATTTTAGACAGTAATAATAATTTGATTGTGTAGCACTTTTTAAAACAAACAGAATCACAAAGTGCTTCAGAATTTTGATCAAATCCAAACAACAAAAGCTCATATCCCAGGATCTATACTGGGTCTGTGACCCAGTGTTTTTGTGTGTTTTAGTTATATTCTTTGATTATTGTGATTCATGGGTTTTGGTATGGGGCGCTGTTTGTAAAGTGAAACATGCTGAAATTAACGGCAACATTTTTCCACATTTAGCTCAAAACCTTACAAAAACATGTTTTTTCAAGTCATTTTTACAACATTTAGTGAAATATTTGCAACTTTTCATATTTAAAACACAATTTTAAATGTTAAATCTAAATATTATGTTTAATCACCTGAGAATATTCAAACCATGACATATGACATTAAAAATTATATTATATATTTAAATGACCACTTTTTCATGTAGTAGCAAATATGTGATTTATTTTTATCTGTATGCTACTTAAGTCAATGTTCCTTTTAATTCACCTCCACCATTCTTGTAGCAGAGATAATGAAATCTCCACATGTTGCCAAGATCCACCACATTTCCTGCAACGACCTGATTTTCTGTTTTGCTGGCCCACCGTCCTGTCTCCTCCAACAATGTTCTCACTTCTTTTTCCTCTTCCTTTGTTCATCTCAAGATTAAGGGCTTCATCTGTAGATAGTGTGCTGTTGAGAGCTTTAAGTGGTTTGACTTTATCTTCTTACATTATCAACAATGTAAATTCATGGGGGGTTGTCTTTCAGATGTTTTGGAAAGGGGGGAGAAGAATCAAATTGATGAGTAAACAGGTAACAATCCACGTAGGATCCACACGTCTGTTATTTCTCTGTGTGCTCTGTGTCTATCTGCAGTCTCCACCACACACTGAGACATACTCCAAATACTCACACATAGCTTTTTTATAGTTATGGTTATAGATTCTCTCTCCTTGTTTCTACACTCCTATTTTAAATATGATTTTCTTGAATTAAATTTTTAAAAAAGAATTATGTTTCAACAAGCGTTTTTCTGCCAAGTGTTTAGACAGCAGCAGTAGGTATTGCATATTTAGACTTCAGAGAATTCTTTGGGTCACGATAATTTGGCAAATTGTTATAAAAAAATATGATGTGTGATCGACTTATATAATAAGTAGGGCTCGCCTAAAGAAAATTGACATTCATGTGGTTTGTATTATCAGATTGACTTGATAGTTCCGCTGACTTTAGTGTCTCACTTCGCCCATTTTCTAACTACACCGAAGTAAAAAATCTAACACACACAGTCAGGCAACTTAAGTAACATTAGACAACCACACGAACTAAATTTGTGTGTTCAAATGATTCAAAAATAAAGTTGAGAGTCTTGTAAATTGCAACAGTTTTACAGGCACATAAAGTAGAAACATGTTTTTCACACACAACAAAGACATTCTCTTGAAGTTTGTAATACCCATTGTTCTTACCTGCTTGTTATGAAGTTGAAATTCTCCAAGCCTCTACTGTTGGTGACTGAAGTGCACTCTTTTTAAAAGTGTGCAATGCCCTGTTTATACTGGAAGACAAACATTTGAATTCCTAAGTAGTCTTAAATGATTGAAAAAAAAATACACTCTGTTCTGAACACATCACTCTCAGGCCTTCGATGATTTTAGTGTGAACATTAAACTTAAGGTCACATCTTTTTCAGAGTAACTTATTCAAACCGCACAGGACACTAGGAAATAATCTTTGTTCAACAGTTGGATCCTTAGAGATTATTCTCTAAACCCTGCACTGGAAAAAATATCCTTCACTTCACCTGTGATCACACACTTTAGTTTTCCAGTGCAAAGGAAGCTGGCAGAGGAATGCCCAAGAAAAGAGAAAACTTTACAGAGTTGATTTGTGGCAAACAAAGTTAGCGTTCATATTTTATCACATTTGAATACTATTTAAATTTATAGTTTTGTATGCCTGAATTTTACTTGTAACAATTGCCTTAAGGTACAACTGTAAGTGCCTTTAATCAACAGTTGTTGTGATTTTGGTCTATATAAATGAAATTAATTTGATTTTAATTCAATTATACTTTGTACAACCAAATCAAATATCTGTAATGCAAAAAAACTGAACAATAGCAAATCTAAACCTCCAACCGGTGCTGACCATCATTTAGTAACATTACTGAATCTATGACTGTTCTGTCACTAGTAAGTTTGTTATCAGTTTGACAGTTACAAAATATATAGTTTAATTAAGCTTACCATTATTTTTAAAGTGCTAGTTCACAGCAACAGTTGTCTCAAAAGTCTTTGTATTGTAATCCTAGTTTATGGTCACAGTGGTTAGACAGTGTTTCTAGCCTCTTTGGGGCTAAATGCAGTAACAGAAAGTTACGGATCATTTAGACCATTGTGCATTTAAGTCTTGCCTGTAGTTTAACTGATGTGTGTCATCTGGCTTCATAGATCAGTACAACCGGGTATAGGCTGCATAGTATTGGAAATGTGTGCAGTGTTTGCACAAGGGAACCAGTTACAGTATGAAAAATATTTATTGTACAAAATAATGAACTTTTTTACAAAAGGATGTCACACATTCCATCACAAAGAAACCTTTAACATTTTTCCCTCTCAACTTATTTAACCAGTTCATTTTCATCTAATTGCTATGAACCGTTTTAATTTATTAGTTTTGGTATATTTCTCAAGTTTTACAAACTTTCAAAGATGTCCTACATCCTGTCAATTACAGACACCTCTAGATAAATGACTGGTACATTTATCACGACTGGGTGTACACCCCATGATGGATTATGAACCTCTGTCATCCACAGCGTTCATGGTACCACTGCTGGCAGCTGGACAGATGTGTTTGACAGCTGGTATTTTCAGTTAGGTTCGGCTTACGATGAAATGTTTAATCATTTACTCAGAAAACCTTGTGTTCTTCTTGTGTGGTACAGATTTTTTAACATGTTTAGACAATCTTAGTCAAGTTCGACCTTTTCGCATTTGTCTGTCCTTTTCTCATTTGTAGGGTGGAACAAGTGTTAACACAGTAGAAAATTCATGAGTTTATGATTTTTATGGTAACAGCTACTGGAAGATGGTCAGATTAGATAAGTATGACTTCTTCAGTCTGGTGAAGTCACTTGGATAAGTGATGAAAGGTTTCTCCCACTAAAAGCGCTACATCCAAATGAAAAGAATCAGCTTTTTGGGATTTGCACCTTATACTTTGTACTTCATGGTAGAAAGTATAACCAAAATTAGACTAACCAAAATTAGACTCAGATGCCACATTAACTGATAAAATAGTACCTATTATTTTGAAATTTGACATTGCCTATAATGAGTATTTTATTTTTGCTTCTCTGGATATATTTTGATACTAATTATGATATATTTAAGTAAAATGTTTAATGTGTTTAGATGTAAAAGTGTCTTTTTAAAGATCTGAAAAAACACTGTTGCTCTAGTTTTCAGTTTCACCACATGATGATGAGGCAGTTGTATGACAGACTTTATATCACCCATTTTTAATTTATGTCTTTCCCATAAAATGACTGGATGTAACTGCGTGAATGACAGTGTCATTGTTTTCCCCTGTGCAAACACTCATCAGCACATTCATGCCTAAAGCCTAAGGCATTTACAGTGAAACTAAACCTACACGCTACATGACTACAATAAATAAGACACAGCTGTCAACTAATAGGCTTAGCTGGATGCTGAGCTCTTCAGTACACATATGATTTGAGAGGCAGGGGGCTCAAATAAATGTGTATTACAGTGCCACCGAGCAAAATCTCTGAAAAACCTTTGGCAACATGCAGGAGGATCTTGAGTTTAAACCCAGTCAGGACTGTTCTGTGTGGAGTGTGCATGTTTTCTCCATGCTTGCGTGGGTTGTGTCCAGGAGATCGGGTTTCTCCCACTTTTGGGGAAAAAAATTCCTATAGGCTTTTGTAAGCTCAGGATACACCCACAAAAGAGACTGATTTCATGAGCTTCACTTCCTGGTTAGATAATGTGACATGTGAAAAGTCATCAGGTCATTGAAAAATGATTCTAAATATATTTTGAAATGTGAAAGGACATCTCTTCCTCATGGACACTTCTGGAAACGTCTCAAACAACACTTAAAAACTCGGTGAAAACAAGATATTTCACTGGAAAGAGGCTAATACAGTAAACTCACACTGCAACTCACCATGATATTTATGTATATGTAGATGCACATGGCTGGAATAAACTTTTTTTTATGTGTTTACCTATATATTATCAAATGACATCTAGTAATAGTAGTCTGTGTACCTGGAGTTAAAGTTGGGATCTGCCTGATAAGACAGATAAGAATAAATGGCAATCAAATTCCATTAATCAATTTTCTTCCAAGGCTGGAGCCTATCCAAACTGTCATAGGGCGAGAGGTGGGGTATACCTTGCACAGGTTGCCAGTCTGCTGCAGGGCTAACACCCAGAGAGACAAGCAACCAGTTGCACTCACATTCACACCTGTAGGCTATTTGGAATGACCACTTAACTATCTGGATGTGTTTGGACTGTGGGAGAAAGTCAGAGTTCCTAGAGAGAACCCACACAGACATGGAAAGAGAGGCCACACAGAGAGGCCAGACGGTATATCAAACTCAGAACCTTCTTCCTGTGAGGCAACAGTCCCACCACACCATTATGCTATGTGAAATCAAAATGATCAAATTCTATAAAAGAAAGATTTTTGAATCAGTGACTAGTTGTGATAGAAATAGCTACTAAACTTTCATGATTTTTTACCATTCATACCTCCAGTCAACACAAGGATATTCAGTGGGTAAACATTTTGAAATGAGGATGAATTTAAGAGTTTTTAACAGCATCAAAAGACAAGTGTTGACTTTTCATGTTTCAATCAAATTTAGGCGTAAAGGCATTCATTTTTAAATACCATGAAAGGCCAGACTCATCCCAGATTTAGCTGAATAAAGAGGGACATAATAAGAGCTCATATGACTGAATAGCCCTTCCTGTTGTTATTACCAGTATAGTAGACATAGTCGACAATGTGGTCTGTGGGGACTTGTTGCTCAGTTATAGCCAGACTACCCTGTTAGCTCACACAGCAGCGCCACACCCTTTCATCCCTCTGTGAACACACAAGTGGGCCAGTAGAACTGGTATTCGGATTAGCTAAGCACTCTAAAAGGATATCACTCAGTGTTTCAGGGAGTGGCCTGAAAATGTGTCCAGCCGCTAGCGGTTTGCCATGGCTTTTGCTCCATTATATGGCATCTGCTGAGTGAGGTCAGGCATGATGAATTTTTAGTTATGAGGAGGTCTCACAGCTGCAACCTTCACAGCATGCCGTAGTTCTGTCCTCTCTCGGAAGTAACAATAGCACTACTGTTCCTAATATTTCCCTGGCAGATTAGATAAACAAGACTCCCACACTGTGGAACATAAATACATTTTGTCTGTTTTATTGAAACTCATAAATATTCAGTGAAACATTCAAATCTAAGAATGAAGAATAAGTCTAATGTTATGATGCTAAATTTGACACATTTATAGTCTATGTACATGGTTTACAGAGGTTTAAAAGCACGATGGATGATATATAAATACATTTTCTGCATCCATTTTTTTCCCTTTTGAGGCATAAAGTAAATTTTAGGCAATCTTATAAGTGTATGAAAATGCCATTTTTATGGCAACACAGGGGTAAGTATTTATTGAGCTTAGGACCAAAACTAATTTATGACGTATCTTTTATAGTAAAATCATAATATATACACAACATTATTGTGGATGTGTGCAACTGTGGCTCAAGGAGGTTAATGGTTGAATGTTTGGTTGAATGATTGTGCACATTCCCCAAATAGCAAGTATATCTTTGGACTGTGTGAGAAAGCTAGTATAACCTGGAGAGAACGGATGCACACGCAAGTTGAGGGAGGACACGCAAACACCACACAAAAGGAACTCAGCCAACAGGTGGATTTGACAACATCCTCTTTCTGCGAGGAGACGGAGCTAACTACTGCATCTGCTGTGTCACCAGTTTTATTCATACATCATTTTAATGCTGATTGCTTTCTATATTGTTCTAATTTCTCATCTATTAAAAAAATAATTACAGGTGTGCCATGTTTTTAACTTAAAATACAAAGTATTGAGTGATGACTACAAGAAATGATCTGAAATTAAGTACAAGTGAAAAGTGGCAGCAAGGTACAAATACTTTAAATACTTTGGGCAGCTTCTGTAAGCTTTTGTGTGTATTTGCTGATTAATGAAGATTTCACTACAGAAAAACAGTAAGGAGGGGAGCGCCTGCCGGGGTGACGTCATTGTGATCCACATCCACGGTAGCAGGAGGGGTGAGGTGGCCAGCCGCTGATCCACCGGTATCATGGCTTCCTAACAGGACGGGGGGAAGTGACTGAGTGGAAAAACAAGGATTTTTGTCTAATGTCCAACTGATCATCGCCCTTTCTAGAACCTGAGATTGGGACAGAGGGGCTCGGCCTCCCTTTTCGCCTCTCACGGCCGCCCCTGAGATCCAGTATATACTTTAATTCTTCTCGTGAATTTCCATTCTTGAACCGTGGAAGATGGCCGACCCGGCGGAGTGCACCATCAAAGTGATGTGCCGTTTTAGGCCCCTGAACAGCTCCGAGGTGACCAGGGGCGACAAGTACATTCCCAAGTTTCAAGGGGAAGATACCGTCATTATCGGGGTGAGTTGATTTGTGTTGCTACCTGTTTGACAGAGCCCTCCGGCACTGGCAGCCGTACGCCATTTTTGTCTTTCGTTGACGGCAGTTAGCACCTTAGCCTGGTAGCTAGCGGCGCTAACCTGCTCACGGTTGCGTTGTTTCGCTGGCCCTCGGCTGGCGCCTCGATTCAGTGGCTCACATATAACGTGCTAAGTCTTCAGCTTTAATTTTATATACAGACTCCGGCAGGATTTAATTCCACGTTTCGGAAACAAAGCCCAGTAGTTGTTGTCATAAAAATGTCACCACTCGCGGTTGCCCTGTCATTGCTAGCGAGCTGTCATTCAACAAAGCCACAAACACAGCGACAGGTTAAAATGTCGTCGGCGGCCGCGCGCTTGCCTGCCAGTCCCATCCCTTACAAACTACAATATTATAACGATATAAATTATTCATAGAGTGTGCATCTGTAACGATAACTCTATTATGAACAGTTTTCGTCAGCATAGGGCTTTGGAGCGTAAGCCAGCTTTGATTTGGTAGTGGCTAGCAGGCTAGGCCAGCTGGTAGTTGACAGATTAGCTGGCCTCGGCTAGCTGGCTAGTATTAATACTGTAGCTTAATCAGAGCTAACATCAGATAGCCGACCAACTGGCTGTTGAACCAACCCTTCTGCAGACCATGCAAGTTTATCAGAGTATTGGATATGAGGGTGGGAATGAGGAAGAGGAAACGTGGACACACAATAACTGGGAGTGGAAATGTCCATTATCATGCAGGCCAGTTGTAGTCTGTTGGACTAAAGTGACTGGACACATTGCAGTGCTATCTTATAAAATCCATGTGTTTTCTTTTCAGGATGTTTAAACTAGAGTTTTTTGTCTTTAGTTTAATTACCCCCCTTGCACTTGATAAGGATAAAAGGCTTTGGAACAGTTACCATCACAACAAAAGAAGGAAATGCCTTGCAGTACCACGTTACCTCCATTTTACTAAACCAACAAAGAACTTGACTTGAGAACCATTTGCAAATAATGTGCACTTGATGCTTTGTCATCGCAGGCCTGTAAAGCATGTCTAGAGCAGGAGCTGTTCACACAACTTGATGCCCTGCCATTGCATGCCTCTACACAAAAGGAAGTTACCCAATCTTTATGTATTTCACAGTTACTTGTAATTAAGAAGCAAACAGCCCTAAACCTGAACTGACATATAAATTTTACAGTGTATGCTCAACAGGTGAAAGGGAGTGGCATATTATTTGAAGAAAACGTGGTTAAATATTAGTTTTTCTTGACGGCAAACTGCCTCACTCTTTGTGGACTTTGCTATCTTTATGATATGATCACCAATGGAAATACAGCTTTAAGAGAGATTACAAGGCAATAGAAACTTGTCGTGAATTTGAGTCACGTCTTCTCGAGTAAAACTACTAATTTAGGTGGTGATTGTAGAGTACAACACAGCCATTCATTTCCTGTCATGCAAAAACAGAGATGACCGTTAGAGCTGTGTGCTGAGTTCTTGAATAGTTTTGCTGACAATGACTTCAGGCCTCCAGCTAATAGCAGGCACACTGTCTGTGCAGCTAAGGCATGATGCGGCCCTGCCCAGTTCAGAGTGCCAGTCATAGTGGCAAAATACCAGTGCAGATTTTGAGAGACGCAAGTGTTGCGAGCCAGAAGCGAATAGTCTCTGTTGGTAAATCTGCTTCGAGAAGTACAGGACCGGCAGCAGCTCAGGGATCCTGTGTAATCCCCTGGTGTTTTTCTCTCCTGGTTACCAGCTGTTGGACCAATCAGAGCAAGTGGGCGCTGGGCAACCACTGCGGGTGGGGAGGGTAATTATTATGGTGATGTATTTTGTTTTGCAGATGCTCTTAGCTCATACTTTATGTCCTTTTTGAAACAATTCAGGGCGTGGACTCTGAGCTGGGACTGATACCTCAGCATCAGTGCCCACACTTCCAGCTGTAAAGAGAAGCAGCTAGACCAGTGCAGACCATTTTGATAGTGCTTAATGCTCCTTTTTAGCTTTGATATTTGCTGATTACCAGCACACTTTGTCTTTTCGGAGGAATTCACGCAATACATCAGAGTTCCCCTGTAGCTCACTTTTAGGTACTCCCAGTCTTTTGGCTTGAAAGCGAGAGGTAGATGAAGTTTCCAGATGAGGTGGTATGGGTGTCGTAACTAGCTTGATTTGCCAAGAAAGCTTTGCCATCCTAGTGTGAGTGTGCAGCAGGTGAATTATTCATGCTTGCTTTCGTTCTCCGTCAGTGGTACACAGAAAGATCAGGTCGTCACCCCCTTCCTTTGCTTTTACGTTTGCTATTTTCATACATTAGCCTCAGATGTCCCTCAAGAACAGCTTTGAGGTACTTTTACAAAGTGTAGTACTGCAAAAGCGTGAAAGATAAATGGGAGGAAAATTATGCAAAAGAGGATATAAAAGGAAATGTTGTATAAAAAATTATATGTACTGTATGTACCGTATGTATATGAGTGCATGTGTGGTGGATAAAGAGCTACACACTAGTTTCTCCTCTTGGAATTGTTTGTTTTTCCCAGTGGGAAATAACTAAACATTATAATAAGATGCTTCTCAAGTGAGCTGCTGGTGGCAGTTGGTGGATAGTTCTGCTCCGGAAATATGGCCATGACATGACCACACCTGGTCCTTCACCTGCTGTTAGAGGAACCTTCCAGCTCACATAGAATTTCCAAGGACAGACGCAAGCTGTAGAGTAAGGTGGCAGCACTGAAGTAGGTCCTACGTCCTAGGACTCCTAGACGGCTAGGTGGTTAGCAGCAACTAAACTCTTAAAACGAGAACTTTTTGATTACACATGTAAATGCTAAAATGAGTCGCTAGTATTGTTGGATGGTCTGCCCAAGTAAGATTGATGTGTTTGGTAGGGTTGTCACAATACTAGAATTTGAAACTCTGTACTGATACCTCGGGAAATATTTGATACCATATTGTTTTCACAAAGGGGAAGATTTTGACCCCACCCTGCAACAACCGAAGTGATGGCAAAGTCATCTCTCGAAAACTTGTTAATTTAACCTGTTAATTTTAATTTTTTCTTTCCCAATTTGAAGTTAGAGTTAATAAAATAAGTATTTAGAAGTTTTTACAGAGTATTTGGATCATTTTATCACAGATCATGAAGGTAAAATATGTTTCAGAACCTAGGCACTGATACCTAGGTCACAAACACCAATAATACTTACTCTCTAAATAATTGAATTATTTTATAAGAAGAACAGTATGAAAAAGTTAAGAATAAACACATAGTTAACGTTCATCGTCTATCTGCAGCAGTGTGGTGTGAAGTTGTGAATCGGCTGGAAGAGGCCACTGTTGGTATCGACACTGTTGCAAAGGTGTATTTTAATTCGATATAAATTTTTAGTATCACTTAATACAGGAGTATTGATATTTATGTATATAATTGTGAAAACCCTAGTATGGAGAAACACAGGATAAAAAAAGTGCTTATGCAACATATAAGATGAGATAAATCAGATATACTGTATTTATCCCAAACCATGGGAACTTACTGTGTTCCAGCAGCCAAAACATTAACCATAACAACAAAAAAATCTAAATAACATAAAAAAGCTAAGTAAAATAAAACTGGACAAAACGGCGAAATCAGGTTAAAAAATATGCAAAAGGAGCAAATTGAAACAGAAATGATATGAAATGGTTTGAAGATTTTCTGTCCTTGTGACAGCAGCACTTAAACAGATGACAGAGAAGATTGAAAGCAGTCAACACCTTTTATTTTTTTCTGCCATATGTAAGAAAAATCCAGATTTGGGGAAAAAACCCCATGGCTGTATCATGCTTCGAATATTAAGATGCATTGGGTGTTGGTAGAATAATCTAATTGTAGCTCTATTGTCTAAGATATAACTTAATACTCCTGATAGAAAACCATCAGGAAGCAAGGGGTGTGACAGAGCACTCATAAATACTCTAACAATACATTTCACTGCAGTTACAATTACAGACAGTAATCCCATTAGACATAAGTGCAGGTAACAATGAGGACTTTAAAGTCAAGCTCTGTTGTTTGCTGACAGCGTCTGGCAGTCCTGATAGTGGCTCAGCACTCTTGTTTTGGGTCAGTTTCCGGGATGTGGCTAACTGGAATGAATTACAAATGTCTTAAGATGCTGCCGGTAGGTATTGCACAGAGCTGTGCTTTAGATGCGACCGTCTGTCAGGAGGGGATTATGAGCCGGTGTGCAAATTGAGGACATCTAAGCACAGCTGCAGTCGTCTGAATGATTCCAACACCGGTAAACAGGCTGTTGCGTTTGCTGCCAGGCTATGAAGTATCTGTGACTTCACCTTGAGTAGTGAATGTGTTTGCTTTTATTCCTGGCCTCAAACTAGTAAGCTAGTAAGTGGAGCCTTCAAGGTGACAGCAGTTGCTTGTCGTCATTTTCATCTTCCTAAACAGGTGTTAACGCTGAATCTGACAGTAACTTACCTGCTGCCATGTCTGTTTTTAACCTGGGCTATCACTAATGAGGCTCTCTTGTGCTCAGACTGTTAACACATCACAGCTACGTCCTCGCCTGTACGGCTGAAGACAAGATGAGAGATCCAAACCTTCAGAGATAGCATGCCATCCCAGCTGAACTTCAGATTTGCTTGTAGCATTAGTTTTATCGCCCTGCAGTTCATCATCTTCTTCCTCATCTTGCACTTCGTCATCTTGCCAGCTATTGATTGCTATCTGACTGAAAGTCTACTTTGAAGTTTTGACTAGCCTGTGGGTCAGAGTGAGATACACTTGGCTTTTTTGAAGCAGGATGGCTCTTAAATTAGCACTAAAAGCTCAGGGTATACTTTAGTTTATTTCAAATGCTGGGAGAGAGATGTGGGATGAGAAAAGCTATATTAGATGGGAAATGCAAGCATTTAGAGGTTAACTAGAGTGCAGCTGACAAAGGATGAATTGGGTGGAGAGTAAAAAAATACAACAGTATAAAAGCCGCCAAGGTTTTAGTTTAGGTTTATTTATTTATTTTTT
Organism: Haplochromis burtoni; assembly: GCF_018398535.1. Classification (NCBI taxonomy): domain Eukaryota; kingdom Metazoa; phylum Chordata; class Actinopteri; order Cichliformes; family Cichlidae; genus Haplochromis; species Haplochromis burtoni. Next base: position 1,999,658 of record NW_024582388.1, on the reverse strand, counting down.
CCAACATCAGATGACATCCATCCTATTAAAATACATTTCCTGGTATCTTTCAGTTTTCTCTCTTAAAAAAAAAAGAAAAAAAAAAGGAAAATGTGTTTGGGGAAAAAATGCTTTTAAACACTTAACTGATGAAACACACCTAAAGTACAATTAACAGTGTTTCCCCACACGTAGACTTTACAACCATTAATGATTTTACTGGTGAACAATGCTGCCACTCTTTATTTTTAAGGTTCAGTTACTGCTTACCAGCTAGTCCTTCTGGTGTCATGTTCTGCCATTGGCAGGCTGATCAGAACCATGTACTGGCGAGTCTCTTGTGTCACGATCAGGGGTCCACCCTGACATCACCATCTACCATTATGATGGTAGGCCTTATGTTGTAAGCTAGAAGGCCACAAAAAACAGAACTTTTGCAGCAGGTGGAGAGGCAGTTAGTGGGCTGCTCCACTGTGCTGTGAAAGACTGCAGAAGAAGAACTACCGTCACCAAGTGCAGAACATCTGTAGCAAGAAACTGTTTGGATAAGCAGCTGATTACTCATCTGTTATTTATTGTAACAAAGTATTATTTAGTAATCCAAATAAATAATATTGTGTGGTGGGTCCCCATGTCTATCTTTGAGTTACTGTAGATGAATCTATGCTGCTGCTGCTGGACATTTTTTTAAGTTTGTATAACTTACAGCCTGCTGGACAGCTTCCATCAGGAAACACCTATCTGATTCTGGGTGGGAACATGGTCCGTAGTGAATTCCTATTGTGTCTGTTAGTGAAAGAAACTATTGTACACACATCTGTTTACAAAACACAAGTCGGTTTATTTTTCAGAGATTGCAGATTATTGGCTTTCTTTTTTCTTTTTTCTTTTTTTTACTGTCATTAATACTCCTCCTCCTTTTTTTTTTCTTATTTTTTCCCCCTGCAGGGTAAACCTTACATGTTTGACAGAGTGTTTCAGTCAAATACAACACAAGAACAAGTGTACAACGCCTGCGCCCAAAAGATTGTAAAAGGTGAGGGGTCGTTTTTATTTTTGTAATCATTTTATATTTGTTTGTTTACAGGCATTTACACAGCAGATCAGATGAATCTTTGCTTTACTAAGTTCTGAGTTGTTTTGGGTTTTCTTGTAGATGTTCTCGAGGGTTATAATGGGACAATTTTTGCATATGGGCAGACATCATCTGGTAAAACACACACCATGGAGGTAAGGATGGCCTCCAAGTCTTGTCTTCAATAAAATTTTCATTTGACTTTGAGACATTACAGTAATTTGTTCTGTTTTCCCAGGGGAATCTCCATGACACAGATTCAATGGGAATTATCCCCAGGATAGTGCAAGACATCTTCAACTACATCTATTCCATGGACGAAAACCTAGAGTTTCATATCAAAGTAAGAAGACGGGATGCACAATACAGTGATCCAACAGATAAAAAAAGTTTTTTATAAAAAGTGCAGTTTTTACTCCTTAAAACTGAAGTTACATTTTCAGATATATGGTTAAGATCTGAGACTATGAGTGCAAGAGACAAGCTGCTTAGTTCCTTCTTTTTTTGTAGCCTGCGGTTATTCTGTATTTCTTATGCCTGAGACAATATAAGAGACGGAGAAGGGTGATATGCTTTGAACTGCAATGTCATATTTCCTGCTTGACCCACCTCCTTTGAGCTCTGCTCTTATGTTAAAGCCCTTACTGTGAAACTGTACTAAGTACCAGATTTTAACTGTCTGCTGCTGCTGTATTTGAAGTATGTGTGAAGAAATGAATTAAATCATTTAATCAAAAAGATCCAAGAAACAATTACAAACTACACTCTTCAGACCTTCGCACATCTTTCTCTTAGAGTAAGGCAGATCGATGAGTGTGCATCTGGATTGTTTAGTTTGTTCCTTCAGTTTGGCCCTGCATAATGAGATTGTTTATCTGTTTACAGGTTTCATATTTTGAAATCTACTTAGACAAGATCCGGGACCTTTTGGACGGTAAGTGTCAAACATTTCTCATCTCCTCTAATTGTACCAAACTTTGGTAACACATGTCAAAGGAGAAGTCTGTGAAATGGAAATTAATGAGCAGCAGTTAGAAGCACGGTGTGGCAGTTGTTAGCTGTATATGTACAGAATTGCAAATGTAGGTAATTTTGTAAGTGCAACAATGTATAAAAACATCTAAAAACTAAGCATAGGAGCAGGCTGTTTCAAGAGAAATATTTCTTTTGTTTATTTGTATTTTATTTATCCATGCTTACACATTTTGAGTCATATATGTTTACACTATCAAGTACAACTTTATAAAGTGCTCTATGAATAGTGGGATGATGTATACTTTCTTTACCAAGTCACTGGCATCTTGACTCAAGATAGCAGAAATAGAAAGATGACCAAAGGGAGGGGCGGTTTTTAGTTGGTTGCATGAGGATGCAGAGTCAGGACAAGTGATTTTACTGATGCTTACTGAGGTCTAGCAAGCTTGTTAACATGTGAGTTTGTGGCCTTGTTTTACGTATCTTGAATTGCCATCTTCACTGTCTCAGTGAAAATTGCAGGTAAAGGTAAAGAAAGAAACTTGCCATCTTTAATTCAAGATGCACTGTATTATCAAAAATCACTACTACACAAGTCCGTAGCATGCGTGTTATGCTAACAGTACAAGTACACACTATATATTCATATCAAAATGAGCTGCAGAAGCTGATCCTCGGTGTTTTGTTGTGTCAGTTGTGCTGTGCCTTAAATCTCTCACAGTACCAGTTCTTATATTGCCCTACATTGCATAATAAGGTTTTGTTGTCATTTTTTAATAAACTACGTGTTTTATTATTAATTGTAAAAAAGTTACAGGTCGTCATATTTCTTGCTGATTGGGTTTTTCTGGCTTTGTTTGTTGTAAACGATCTAAAAGGAAATGGTTTAGAAGTCCAAGACAGTGAAGATAGATGTAGAAATGGCAGAAGACTGAACACACATGAAGATATGAATAATAAAACTTTCTGGTCGGATAAAGGGCCTTTATATGGCCAGTGCAGGAACAGCGAGTATAATGGGTCCATAAGTTTCAATACATCTACAAGTCTCGCCACTTGGCAGCATTGTGAAATGCCACAGGGCACTAATTTAGACAGTAATTTTGAAATGTTATCTAAATTTAATTTAATTTGACTGGTCACTGGAATGTACATATACAGAGAAACTAGTCAAATATTGACAAAACAAAAAGCACTTGTTTGCTGTTTTATGGTTTTAAAGGCTTTTTCCCTGCCATTTCTGTTGCATCTATAGATTTCATTTCAGGATTCTTTCTAATGTCATGGCTTTGTCTTTTATAATGCCTTTGAATTAAATGTTTATAGTTCAAAATTAGTTTGTAAGGCTGATTTATTCCAATTTACTTCCAGTGTCAAAGACCAATTTGTCAGTGCACGAAGACAAAAACAGAGTACCTTATGTCAAGGTGAGACCTACTCATATATATCAGATTTCAACAAACTGGTAAAACCTGCTGGAAAGAGAAGACCAAGAGTCTAACCTCATGTTTTCCTTTTGTAAAGGGCTGCACTGAGAGATTTGTCTGCAGCCCAGAGGAGGTCATGGATACAATTGATGAAGGAAAAGCTAACAGACATGTAGCAGTTACAAGTAAGATACCACCCTCTGTCATGAATCTATTTACTGTAGATTTTGTATTTTATAGGCTGATGATGTCTGACCCAATGTCGCCTCTCCCTCAGACATGAACGAGCACAGCTCCAGGAGTCACAGTATTTTCCTGATCAACGTTAAACAGGAGAATACTCAAACAGAGCAGAAGCTCAGTGGAAAGCTCTACCTGGTAGATCTGGCTGGTAGTGAAAAGGTAAGCTGGAACATTTGTTACATATTGGCCTCAGTGGTATTTATTCTGCTCTAGCAGTAACTTAGTGATAAATTATTGTAATATAAATTGTTCCTTTGTTTTTTTTGTGTTTTTTTTTCATGTAGTGGCAAATAATTCAGGCTACAATCCATTCTTTTTGTTGACTATTGAACTTTATTTATTCTGTGATTCTCAGGTCAGTAAAACAGGTGCTGAGGGAGCAGTGCTGGATGAAGCCAAGAACATCAACAAGTCCCTGTCATCCCTGGGAAATGTCATCTCTGCATTGGCTGAAGGAACGGTCAGTACTACTTTGTTATAGATTTTAGACTCTTACTGTGATTCAGCAGTGTAAAACAAAGGAGTATTTTTTTTTCTTCCATTTAAACTTGAACGTCCCACCATCCTAACACGTGCAAATGCAGCTGATGTCAAAGAATGTAGTAGTCACCTCACAAATTACTGAAGAACTACAAACTTGCAAAAACTACCTAAAAAAACAAAGCATTTGAGGCATTTACTAAAAGTTCCCTTGTGGCCCTCAATCATATACCGGCTCCCTAAATGCTATGAAAAGCCCCGCTTTTAAGAATGCTTCAAATGTGTGCCAATTTCTCCTTTTTAAGAGGTCTGTTTATGAGTATTTTTTGATAGTGTCTAGGATTTTTATTATTTATTTTGGATGAATAATTATCCATTTGGTAAAGGTGTTTTATATTTGAGGTCTGTCTTTGGTTCAAAACATTATGAAAAATAATTTGGTTTTCACAGCATAATGTGGTGTATTCAGCATAATAAGCATTAAATCTGTTATAACCTCAGGCTATGCTCTTTTGCCTCATGCTTCTGTTGCATTTTGAAGCAGACAGGCATTACTGTTATTGTAGTAAACAGAAGCAAAGTCGGTACAGACCAGCTGCACAACCCCAGGCTTGGTGTGCTTGTTGAAAAACCACAGTCCTTTTCTGTGGTCTTGATGTGAAAGTAACATTTTCAGCCTTCTACAGGTTCTTTGTGCTGCAGTAACACTTACGCAGATTAAAAAAAAAAAAAAGCAAAAACATTTCTCCCAGCAATTTTCATTCTGATTTCACCCTTTTCATTTTGATCAACGATTGGTCTGATGTAGAGACTCTTGGCTTTGTAAACAACCTGAGGCGGGCAGTGGTGTAAAACAAATGAGCTATTGTCCACAGATGTCTTGCTTACCGTTACTGTGTGTAGGAGTGTGATGTATAGGAGGCCGTTTCAGCTTAGCCATTTGGATAAATGTGAATCATATATCAAGTTATTATTTAAATGTCCGTTTTTTCTAAACTTGTGAGACCTGTAATATAGGCGGATAAAGGTTTTTAACCCTCAGCTGTAAAAGGCTGATGGGGTATTGTCGTCAACAGCGATGCCTCTAGCCTAAACCATGCCTCATGACCAAAAAAATATACCCAACTTGTCCACATTTCAAGCATTCAATATGTCTTTTAGTGGTTAGCTTTGTCATTGCTAACCATTAAAAGACATATTGACATCCAGTTGATTCTTTTAAAAATAACCTATCAAAACCAAGTGGTAGAAGTTGCTCAGGCAGGTCAAGTTAATGTCAGTGCTGGTTCCAGAACAATATAAGGACTCAAAATGCCCTACCAAATGGTTGAGCAGAACATTAAAGGGTTGATGTTTTATTCAATATGACTCAAACCGACTCACTGCCTCGGCTAAATGGAGAGGGGATTTCAGAAGGGCCAGGGCACAGGCATGGACCTATTTCAGCTGTAAGGGAGGCAAGAGCAAGGTGATTTGAGTGACTGAGCCCAGAAACTTGTAGGATTGGTCGCGATCTTTGTGTGTGATGAGATCAGGCAGGAAGAAAAGAGGAAGACCTGAGAGGTTTGGTGTGACAGACGAGAGTGTTAGGGATAGGCTGAGTAAGTAGGTGATCTACTGTGGCCATACCTAATAAGAGAGGGGCCGAAAGAATAAGAAATTTTACCTAGTTAGTATTGTTAATATACGCTGTAAATTTGTAGGTAAATCATATTGAAAAAAGCTGACTTCCAGGCCTTTTAATGTTTCTTCACTTTTTATTGGTTGTTTAATTTCTGGTAAATATATTAATTGACTGCGCCTGTCCTTCAAAAGTGTCCTCTGTCAAAAAGGAGGTTGAGTATCTCTGTTGACAATGCCACCTTCTCTGAGAACCTGATGCATGTCTTATCCTGTCACTGATATTAGTCACTAATGTCAGTGACTACACATGTGCTGTGGTTTAAAAAAAAAAAAAGCTTTTCTTTTTCTCTAAAGCTTTTATTTATTAATTTTATTTCAGGGAATTGAGCTATATGTGATGACTATAAAACATTTAGTTATTATTAATCCTAATTTCATATTTATGGGATTAATTGCAGAGCTGATGTTTTACTTGTGTTTGAATACAAGTGTGCTTTTCTGTCATTGAATTTTATGTTTTTTGTTGCCCATTTCAAGGCTTACATCCCTTACCGAGACAGCAAGATGACCCGTATCCTGCAGGACTCGCTGGGCGGTAACTGTCGAACCACCATTGTCATCTGCTGCTCACCTTCCTCCTTTAATGAGGCTGAAACCAAAACCACCCTAATGTTCGGGCAGAGGTCAGTAGGCTGATGGAAAATTTTCAACTGTGTTGGTTTTGTCAAAACAAATCAGCTTCATGTCCCACTTTGACATTACAGAAAATGTTTTCATATAAATTAAGCAACTACATTAGAAAATGTAATTATAAATATCAGATTTACAACAAAGCAGAATATAAAGTTATAAAAAAAATACTTGTTAAGTCCCAGATGGTGCATTTATGTGCTATTTTCCTTGTAATGAATAATGATGCATGAGGTTTTTCTCTGGTGGAAAACAAAAATGTATTTCTTCATAATCCAGAGCAAAGACCATCAAGAACACAGTGACAGTGAACATTGAGCTGACAGCAGAGCAGTGGAAGCAGAAGTATGAGAGAGAGAAGGAGAAGAACAAGACCCTGAGGAACACCATCACGTGGCTGGAGAATGAGCTGAACCGCTGGAGAAATGGTGAGGCTGTCTTCTAATCCTTTCTCAGTGCCGTTTATGTGCGCATGAAAGAAACAACTCTTCTTCCATCTACTGAACACACGTTTTCCTGCTGCTCCTCAGGTGAGAGCGTGCCAGTGGAGGAGCAGTTTGATAAGGAGAAAGCCAACGCCGAGGTGCTGGCCCTGGATAATGTTATAAACGAAAAGGCGGCCTCAACGCCCAACGTGCCCGGCGTTCGGCTCACTGACGTGGAGAAGGACAAGTGTGAAGCAGAGCTGGCCAAACTCTATAAACAGCTGGATGATAAGGTGCGTTTGTCAACCTGTGTGTGACAGGTTTTAAACAATTACTACTTAGTAAATGTGAAAATGCGACAACAGTTAAGTTATACCAGTAACTAAAGATTGATTCCCGTCAGACTTTATTCTGCTTCCTTTTCATTGGGAAGTAGAAGTCTGTGTCTTCTTTTGAAAATCTTCAGTTATTAAATGAGAAAAATGTTCCTTTAATCATCCAGACCATTCTTTGTTTAACCAGTGGTCTTTCACCTTGTAATTGTCTACTTGTGGTGTTTGGCCTGGCGTAAATGCTGATGTTGCTGTCTGTCTTTACCCTTTACAGGATGAGGAAATCAACCAGCAGAGCCAGCTGGCTGAGAAGCTGAAGCAACAGATGCTGGACCAGGAGGAGGTGAGTACTGGAGGTCTAACAGGTGGCGTGGAGGCACAGATGCAGAGTGAACTCGTGATCTTTGTAGCTTCACAGGAGCGAGGAAAAACGTGAAGCTGTCACATCACTATGAAAAATGTTTTTATTGGACTTAAAATGCAGTCAGCTTTCCTTATTGTTGCAATGACACGTTTAAAAGAATAAAACAAAGTTAAGCTGCTTTTCCTTCATCCAGCTTCTAGCCTCTTCCCGCCGTGATCATGAGAACCTCCAGACAGAGCTGAACCGCCTCCAGGCGGAAAACGAAGCCTCAAAGGAGGAGGTGAAGGAGGTGCTGCAGGCTCTGGAAGAGCTGGCTGTCAATTATGACCAGAAGAGCCAAGAGGTGGAGGATAAAACCAAGGAGTTTGAGACCATCAGCGAGGAGCTCAGCCAGAAATCGGTGAGCCCGGAACAGATATCAGCATGCTCATAGACTCAGTGATACTTTAATTTCATTCAGGTGCCTTTTACGTGTCCTTTATAGTGGCCATGTTAATATGCAACACACAGACACAGCGCTATAATTAAAGCCTTTAAAACCTGCGGGGATTAAAAACTAGAACTGACACATTCACCCGGCAAACATGTGCATATTAATTGGTGCTGCAGAACCTTTATTTCTGTAAGTAACTGAACCATGTTCCATAAAGTGGAGAAGTACTTGGCAGATTGACTAAATGCCTTCATTCTTATTACGTGCCTCAAGGCAAAAACATTAATTTATGATTTTACAAAGGTAATTACACCCTCAAATAAGTCTCAATGCCTGTTTACAAGAACGTATTGAAAAAGCAGCAGAGGAGTGAGGGAGCAATGCCAGTAGTAGTAGTAGTAGCCTTTTGCCACATAAGTTGTCGTGTGCAGGGTCAGAGAATGTGGAGGAAACTTTAATTGGCATGCATTGATCCAGTTTTTTCCGCTTGCGGACTGGAAATCATTCTTGTCTGTACAGCAGAATCCGTCTGGATATTGCTTCCCTGACCTTTTTTTTTTTTTTTTTTTTTTTAAAATCTAACAGACACATATAAAAAATAACATAAGTTTATGGAATTTATATCTATCAGTATGCTAATTAGATCAAAATGCATAGAATAAATAACATAAACATAAATAACATGCTTCTCTCATTTTAGCTCAGTGTGAGCGTCAGTAGGTCACTAGTTGCTGTTATTAATTATAGGTTCACCTGCTCACATACAGCTGAAATAATATTAATTGCACAAGTTTTACTTGCAAGTGCAATAAAATATTCCCAGCATGTGCTATACTTGAACACAGTGATAGAGAGATGCCGGACAGGGAAAGATGAACACGCATGCACCAGTACACCGGTTGTATTGTTGTATTATAGAGAATAGCACTGAATTAAATTCAAATATTGGTAAGAAGCAAGAGGGACAGCTCAGGCTGAAGAGCTTGGAGACAGTTGTGAATATATTGGACAAAGGAATATTGAAGATGGAGCAGATAGGAAGGAGGAAAAGAGGAAGACCACAGAATGTATAGATGTAGTGAAGGAGGAAGTGCAGATGGTTGGTGTTGGGCTGGGATAGGGTGAGATGGAAGTCGTTTATCTGCAGTGACCCCTAAAAGGGATCAGCCAAGAGAAGAAAAGGAGGAGCAGTGACAGCGTTAGTGCTGAATAGTTCAATAGCAGTTAACTTTGTATTAATACTTTCTCTTTTCTTGCAGTCCATCCTGTCATCTCTGGACTCTGAGCTTCAGAAGCTGAAGGAGATGTCCAACCACCAGAAGAAGAGGGTGACTGAGATGATGTCATCACTGCTTAAAGACCTAACTGAGATTGGCATCGCTGTAGGCAGCAATGACATTAAGGTACTGAGCTGATTTCTGCACTTTCTGGTTCAGCTTCTATCCATCTTTTCCAGTTTTTGTTCCTCTTTTTCTCATTTCTTTTCCCACTATGTGGTCTTAACGTCGTTTTTTCATTTCAGCAACATGACGGTGGCAGTGGTCTGATTGATGAGGAGTTTACAGTGGCCCGTCTGTACATCAGCAAGATGAAGTCAGAAGTGAAGACGATGGTGAAACGCTGCAAGCAGCTAGAGGGAACCCAGGCAGAAAGCAACAAGAAGATGGATGAGAACGAGAAGGAACTGGCTGCCTGCCAGCTGCGCATCTCCCAGGTATGTGGAAACGAACCAAAAACGGCACAGTGAATCACGGCTTTCACTGGCACCTATGTATTTACATGTGCCTCTTTCCTCTGTCCAAAGCATGAGGCTAAAATCAAGTCCTTGACTGAGTACCTGCAAAATGTGGAGCAGAAGAAGAGGCAGTTGGAGGAAAATGTGGATGCTCTCAATGAGGAACTTGTCAAGCTCAATGCTCAAGGTACGTCACTCTATGAGGGAAGGGCAGGAATTAAAGCACCGACACTGGAACTCACTCAAAGTCTGCTTTAACCTCCTAAGACCTGAACTCTTCCACGGCATGGATTTTTAATTTCTCTTTGATATTTGGTCATATTGGGGCCCGATGAATGTAAAAACAAAGAATTAACAGATTTATTTTTTTTACCTTATTTTTGTTTTTAAGAAAAATAAGAGCCGGATATGAGGACAGTATAATGTCCTTGTAAGTGGATATCAGGCCCTTGTAGAGCAAAATTCAGTATTTTGGTCTAAATAACCCAAAATGTGATGTCCACATATGTGGACGCCAGGTCCTAGGAGGTTAAGACGACGTGCAGTCTAGCAGAAATAAACAAGCTTTCACGGCTGGTTAAACTCAGTGCGGTTTCCTACAGAAAATAATGAGTTTACTTTGAGGATCTTTTGTACAATGCATTCAGCACTTTGTCCTTTTGATGTCAGTGAATAATGGGGAATTGTTTTCTGTTATGCAGAGAAAGTCCATGCTATGGAGAAAGAGAACGAGATCCAGACTGCCAATGAAGTCAAGGTGTGTTCCTCATTCCCAATAAACAGGATGTTAAAAAACAAACAAACATCAGTTTTATTTTAGGGAAGTATTTTATTATTGACAGGAAAATTACACACTCACGTATTTTATTTTTAATTTCTGTTTCTTAATTTTATTGTCTTATTTCTGTGTTGGTGTGTGTTTTTACCTTTATTGGGCTGGCTGTTTCACATCAGCTGATGACGGCCAGAAGAGACATTAAGAACAAGTGGTCCTTTGAGTCTCATTTTGTCCTGCCATATAATAGTGTGAGATCAATTGTGGGTACATAAAATGCTACATAAAATGTTCTCAGTGGCGGCCTTTGGCTGACTATTGTTACTAAAATATGTCACTCCCATGCTAATGCTAAATGTCATCCTGGTAATTTTTTGTATCCCATTATCATTTTGCTTGTTTATTAGTCAGTGAAACTTTCCTTTGAATCTGATTATCTGTTTATGTCTGTGTTCAGGAAGCAGTGGAGAAGCAGATCCACTCCCATCGTGAAGCTCATCAGAAACAGATCAGCAGCCTGAGAGACGAGCTGGACAACAAGGAGAAGCTCATCACCGAGCTGCAGGAGTAAGGCTTTACAATGTCCGGCTGCCTTTGTCGTCAGTCTTTGTCTGTGCACATAGATGCAGTAGTGGGACATGGAAACCCACAGTCGAACAAATATTTATGCAAAGTTTAAGTGAAACTGCATGGAGGTTCATGAGAAGAGTAGAAAAAGTGCACTCAGGACTTGGATATGTTGACTGAGACATACTGATTATGATTTTATTTTGCTTCTTCTAGTCTGAATCAGAAGATCATGCTGGAGCAGGAGAGACTCAGAGTGGAGCATGAGAAGCTCAAATCCACCGATCAGGAGAAGAGCCGCAAGCTGCACGAGCTCACGTATGTTTACTGTCCACTGGCTGCCATTTTCTGTTTGTTTTTCTCTTCACTTTCAAGATGCAACAAAAAACAACTCTGTCAACGCACAGTTTTGTTATAGTTTTTTAGAATTTCATATGTGATGTATTATTGTTCTTTTGTTCTTCTTCAGGGTGATGCAGGACAGGAGGGAGCAGGCCAGACAGGACCTGAAGGGTCTGGAAGAGACAGTGGTGAGTTCATTGAAATTGACTGATAAATGAAGTACACGGGTTTGAACAGTCTGACCAGGTGTCTTTGACTACTCAGCTTAGTATTCTTTTTAATCCCAGGAGAAGGATGCCATCTGCTTTTATATTTAACTCCCTTGATCTTATTTTGAAACTTTGGCAGTCTAGTCCCCGTTTCCTCTTCCACTGGCTCGCTGTAGTGGTCGTCATTGTTATTCTGTTTTACCAAAGTCCAACTCACAGTGTTGGACTGCAGCACTCGGTAGTCTTTGTTCAGCTCTGGAAGTCCTCTGAAAGCTAGTGCGCCACTCTAATCAGAACATACAACAGATGGAGAGCTGTGCTTTGCTGAGGTCTCTCCGAGGCTGAGGAGCAGAAGCCTGTGTCCAGTCCACAGTCCAGTACTGTGGAGTTGAAGATGACTTGTGGTGCAGAAGAAACATTGGGCAGCCGATTCTATTACTGCATGATTAATTTATCACAAAATGCTCTGCTGTTAAAATATTTTGAGAGGAGCATGTTATGAACAGCATTATTTGGCATGCTTGTGTCTTACTTTTGCATACATACACACTACCATTAAAAATGGGATTCACCTTTGTAGGAAACACGCTGTGTTTGTTTCATTATTCCTGCAAATGAGTTTAGAATACACTTTTCTGTTTTTATTTCAGGCTAAAGAGCTGCAGACTCTGCACAACCTGAGGAAACTCTTTGTCCAGGACCTGGCCACCCGAGTAAAGAAGGTGAGCATTCACAGGATGACGGGCAGCTGACCAAGAAATATTTATGTCTGTAGAGAAGAACTTTGAGTTTAAAAAGAGAGAGAGCACACCAAAAATCACATGCAGCAATAAACAAGGATGTGGTGACAGATGGGAGGCGTGTATATTAATCTCTGTTCATGAGTCACATCTGTATGTTTTTTTTATTTTGTGCAGAGCGCTGAGATGGACTCAGATGACACAGGTGGGAGTGCAGCTCAGAAACAGAAAATTTCCTTTCTTGAGAACAATCTTGAACAGCTCACCAAGGTTCACAAACAGGTACAAGACAGATGTGCACACCAACGTTTTTCTTTTGTTTTTGTTTTGTTTTTTTTGTTCATGCCATATTTTTGTTTGCCTGTTGTAGCGCAACTCATCTTCCCTTGTTGGCACTTATGTGTGAAGCTAAAATGACTAAATGATTTCCACGTTTTCACGCAAATTGTCCCACAGCTGGTGCGTGATAATGCAGACCTGCGCTGTGAGCTTCCTAAACTGGAAAAGCGTCTTCGAGCTACGGCTGAGCGGGTCAAGGCCTTGGAGTCTGCTTTGAAGGAAGCCAAGGAGAACGCCGCCCGCGATCGCAAGCGCTACCAGCAGGAAGTGGACCGCATCAAAGAGGCCGTCAGAGCCAAGAACATGGCCAGGAGGGGACATTCAGCCCAGATTGGTTAGTAGGAATGAACAGGGCGAGGAACACCCCTCACCATTCTTCCTTTTAATTACGACAGAAAGTCAACATTTTAATTTGATGGTGGCTCAAAGGAGAACATCGTGTTGCTGTTTTGCAGAAGATTTTGCTAACCTGTATATGAATATCGTTTAAATAGAAAGCTGAATTTACTTTGGGAAAAAAAATACACCAGCTTTGTGTTGGTGTATTTTTTTTTTTTTTATATCTACTGGATTTCTCAATTATTTGATACCAAATATGAGTATTTATTTTTTTATCTCTTTAGATTATATGTGTTGAAAGGTACTTTAATGGGAACCTGTTAGGCTTATGTCTCTGCTTTTTCCCCCTGAAGTTCTCTAAGATTAGCTTTGTATGATTGACAGTTCAAAATAATCCACATTCATCTTATACCAGGCCTCGGTGCATTCCTGCTGTTTTGGCTCCACTGTAGCTTTTGTCTGATTGGCTGCCTGTCATAAAGCAAACGGTCGTCTTCTAAAGGTAACTTGTCTTCCTCTTCTTCTCAGCCAAACCCATCAGGCCTGGGCAGCAGCCAGTAGCATCCCCCACCCACCCCAACATTAACCGCAGTGGAGGAGGCTTCTACCAGAACAGCCAGACGGTGTCCATCAGAGGAGGGGGCAGCAGCAAGCCTGACAAGAAGTAAGTAGTTTGTAGTTGTTAGGTTTTTTTTTTGTTTTTGTTTTGTTTTTTCTCACACAGCAATTCTTAAAAGTACACAATAATGCATCAAAAGCCAGGCATGGTAGACTTTCATTAATATCCAGGAGTACTGAAGATATCCTGTTAAAAATCATTTTTATTTATTGTACAACTGAAAACTTAAGTTAAATGAAAGTAGTCTTCACTAATGCACTTCACTAATTTTTTTTTTTTTTATATATATGTTTTTATTATGTAGCTGAAGAGCAGCAGAACAGAAGGACGACACCACAGAAGAAGCCAATATCACCCCCCGCCCACCCCGACAGCCTGTCATTCCATTACAGCGAACAGACTCCTCGTCGCTGCTTTGGAACCACGAAGGAGTTTCTGAAATATAAATATATATATATAAATATTCCCAGCTTGTACAGCTCCAGCCCCCCCCACCATCACACCTCCACCTACCCACCCCCCTCTCCCCGACGTTCTAATCATGACTTATCTCTTTTTCTCTTACTGGATATAATAAAAGAAAGAAGACAACCGTTTTAATTTACAAAAAGCCAAGATAATATTCTTATTCAGGCAACCAAACGCAGTCTTGAGCGAAGCCTCGGCGAGCGAAGCCTCGGCGAGCGAAGCCTCGGCGAGCGAAACCGCAGCGCAACTCGAATGTGTAACTTCGGGTTTGTTGATTTTATTTAGTTTTTTTCTTTTTCGTTTTGCACAGTCTGTCGTCATCTGTCGTCGTGCGAGTAGTTCTGCACTGTGCCAAGCTGAATGTAACGGTCGAAAGATCCAAAAAATTCATAGAAATAAACGCCTAATACTAAAAAAGACCAAAAAAAACGAAGAGGAGACCCTACAGTGAGAAACAGCTTGACCCTATAAAGCTAACCTCTGTACAGTTCATTGTTATTATTATTATAATTATTATTATTATTATCATTGGCTGTTAACCACACTTTTCTCTGGGTAGATTTTACATGCTTCTTTACGGGAAAAACAAAAAGTACAAAAAAATGTTTTGAATTGACTAGATGGCGTCGAGCACTACTGTTCTGTCTGATCTTGTTGTACAGTTGTAAAATTGGCACTACTGCACACGTTTCCCTGGAGAGACGAGGCTAAACACAAGGATTAAACTAAAGCCAAGAAGACGTGCAACAGTGTACCGTAGGTGTATTTACCTAAATACCTGTGGAGGCCAACTGTTTTTAATATTAAGTTAAAAAAAAAAAAACTATACTCGTTAATGGTGGCTTCATGAGAAGGATGCAAAGAATGTAGAATGAAGGGAAAAGAGAGGAGGAGGATCCGGTTAACACAACAGACTTCCACCTTTTAGCATAGCCTATGCTACGTAGCTAAATGTACTGTTTTTACTTCTCTCAGTGGTTAATAATGACGTGTTAATGGAAGCTGTTTAATATCTCTCTGCACATTGGAGCACATAGATTGCAAGTGTATAGATGGAAATAGTACACAAAGCTCGTCCTGTCCTCGCTGGGTCCCTGTCGGTAACTCATCTCCTTTCACTCGTGTATTCAGGACCTCTTCTTTTTTGGTTCTTGTTACTAGTTTGACTGTTGAATCCCTACAGTGTCATGTTTTCTTTTTCAAGGGTGCCTCGCTTCTTCCGTCTTCCCTCCCCACACCTTATAGATTAAAAGACCCGTAACTGTATGCGCCCCCTTTCGGTTATAAATTAGCAGAGTGTCATGCTGGGTTTTATGTACTGTATCTCTTTCTTTGTTCCATAGATGGTGTAGATTTCTATTTCAAAATGGGGGGTAATGATGGGCGGGTGGAGTGGGATCGTTCAGTTGATGGGTTAAACCTTCGCCGCTGATCAGCCAGTCAGGGAGAGCGGGGTCTATAATTGCACAATGATCTTCTGTTATCATCTGGAGGAAGGGTCTATTTAACTAAATCTAACCAGGGGTGTAGATTTTTTGTGTTTTTGTTTTTTGTTGTTTTTTTTTTAGTGGGTTTTTTTAAATTGTTATTAATTTCCCATCACATCTTTATTTTAACCCTGTGAAGCCCCACTGCATTTGGCAAAGAGCTTGTTGTGATTGTAATCCCAGCATGAGAACACTAACATCTTGTGCAAGTGCAATATACTGTAAAATACACTGTATATCAGTCGGCCGGCAGGTGTGATCAGGGTGTGGTTGCAGTGGTAGTACCTGCCCAATCCTCCTTTTTGTGTTGCGTTTACTTTCACTGGTGTCAAGTCCTCGGTGTGTGCTCTCTTTCTTTGATCACTCTTTCTGAAAAGCTGAGACATGTTGCAGATCTTTTGTTTTGTTGTTTTATATAAACCTCATATTCTATATCAAATCTACTGCAGCTGCTGTAATGGAAAGTTAACAAAAGTGCACAGATTGTATAAAAAATCACATATGACCCAAAGTTTTGAGTTTGAAGCTTTTTAGGAAGACTGGTCAAAGAAACTTCTACTGAAAAAGGATACGTTTTGAGACTGGTGGAACGAATGTAGCTGGAAAACAAAAGGAGGGGAAATGATTTTGACTAAAACCTGTTATCTCCATACAGGAAAGCTGGGTGTAAAACAGCACTTCTTTAGCTGCACTCAGATAAAAACACTCCACATGTGGCTGTTTTTGAGTGGAGGAGGGGAAGAAAAGTTTTGACAACTGCTTGTTGTCGCTGAAGTGTATTCAGTTGTAATAATTACGCTCTGCAAGATGCAGGGAGGAGTAGCTCCCTGCATCTATGACAGGACAGTGTTTGGTGTCTTATGGAGACGGTTTATACCCTCTGTGTAACCTTCTAGATTTAGCTGAGACATTGCAGCGTGGACCTCAAGATGTTCATCCTTTGACCTCCCACCAAAACTGGACACGAAATGGGGAATAAATACAGCAAAAAGATAAATACGTGTGTTTACCTAAATTAAATTTTGCATTAATTCTAAATTAAAAGTGTAGCCACTTTTTTTTTATTACTGTGTAATAGTTGGTCAGTTTTTAAAAGGACAGTTTTGGGGCTCCATCAGTGGACAAGGTACTGGATCATTCCTGGAGAACTGGGGCACAAATGGCTGGGCTCTGATACGGACGGAGACGGGACGTTAATGAGATCAGTTTTGGATTGACTGCATGATGTAAATGTATGTGTGATTAAATAATTATGAGGAAAAAACTGCCCCCTCTGTGTTCTGTCATTTGACTCTTGTGAATGTGGAGATGGGTTTCACGTGGCTGTTTCCCTTTTACGTACATACACTGGTCGACTGTTTCTTTTTTTTTTTTGGTTTGTGGCTTTGTTCTGAGAACTCTCCTGGAATTAGAGATGGGGTCTTCTTTCATGCTTTAACACAGTCACTTCAAGCAAATCCAGGTACATATAAAATATTTCCCCAGTCTTAAGTGGAAGGATTTGCCACTGAGTGGCATCAGCCCACTAGATGGTTTTACAAAGTGTGAAAATTGCTGTGAGGAAAGCTGCAGTTAGCTAACACAGAAAGACAGCAACTCACACCTACAGCCATTTTAGAATCACCAATAAATCCAATTTACAGTCATGGCAAAAAGAAAGTACACCCTCTGTCAGTTCAGGTTTTACATATAATTAAAGAAGGGCGTAAAATTTGGTGAATACGACCTCAGATGAATGAAATACATGACGTATTGCATGAAGATGAAGCCAAAGTGCAGAAGCAGTACACCTTACTGCTTCATCGTGAATTAAGAGGACAAGTAGCATATGATCATTTGCAAGTGTGAGTGCCTTGACTAAAGCAAAGGTCTTGGCAGTTTGCTGGTCTGAAGCATTTAGGTGTGTGTAAACACAAGGCCAAGGAAGGAGGGACCAGCAGTGGTCTTAGAGAAGCAACTTGCTGCCCATTATATTTAAGAACTGACAGGGGATATACTAGCTGTCCTGATGACTGAACCCATCTTTGAAAAGTTTGCAAACACAGAAAAGTGCCAGTCGGCTGGTGGATTCAAACCTGTGTGCAGTGTGTCGCCCAGCACAACAACTAAAACAAGTGAAAATATAGGACATTTTCTCAGTATGCCGGGGATGTCCCAGCCACAGTGGGACACCTGATTCCCCCAGACTCAGGATGTTAAAGTTGTAAATAGTAAAATTCTATTGTTTCTTGGCCATTGATCAGTGGTCATGACAGTCTGCATGTTAATGATCATGAAACTGACCTCATGACCCCATTGTTAATCAGTGGTGCTAGGTTTGGTCTTTATGCAAATGTACTGTTTATAAAGTCGGGGAAACCTGCAGTCGGCTGAGACTAAAGAAGTCACTTTGATGAGTAATGAAACATTTCTCCCACTGAAAACACAATGTCCAGATCAGCAGAATCAACTTTCTGCGATACTGTATCTTTACAAAACCTTTGCAGTTTTTGTGCTTTTGTAGAGCCGCTGTGATCCATGCATACTAACAAACCTGTAATAACTCCTGAGGGAATACTGATGCTTTTTTCTTTTTAAATAGATGGTTCATTAAAGGCTCATTTGAAGTAAAATCTTGGCCAAATATGCCTCATAAACATCAATGACTTTGATTTCTGTTGTTGCCTCAAGCGATGGGTGTCAAACATGCAGCCTGGGGTCCAAAATGGCCCACTAAAGGGTTCAAACTGGCCAACTGGATGAGTTTGTCTTTATAGTGTTTATAAAAATAAGACAAAGTTAAAAGTAGTGTAAAACTTTTGATGTAGAACAGTGCAGCTTTTGGTCCCATTTGTAGATGGGCTGTGAATTGTAACACACAGGGAAAGGAATGGGCATTTTGTAAACCGTAAAATGATAGTTGATTGATTGTTCATTTGCTGGTCACTCACTTGACAGCACATTGGGCTGATTAGCACATTGTATGTGTGCCATGAACTAAAAGTTGACACAATTTCTTTTTCGTTTTAAAAGCAGACACAATTACGCACAATGTATTTGTAGTTCGCGGTCATCACCGCCAGGTTGCGCTAAATCCCCTTTTGTGTCCGGAACACCTGAAAGTTCGAACCATGTGTATAACTCACAAACAAGAGAAGAGGTCTCACTACGATAGCTAGTGATTAGTCATTAGCCACTTACAACTACAGCATTGCCTGATAAAATAGTGCTAAGTTTAATTAGTTTGTTAAATGTGCATGTACAAGACCGGTGACTATGGTAACTTACAATTAGTTAAACCGGAAAGTTTTATTTTTGTGTTTTCCGGAAAATATATAGAATAGCACGTCTTGTCTGCATAGACGATCTTTGCTTGAAGGTAGTTGCGAAGTTCTCGGGGCAAGCGACTCCACGGGAGCGAGCACTGCTGTAGATTACACACCGGCTAGGGAAGAGCAGGACGGACTGGAACGCCGCTCTCCGACAAACCTGACAAGTAGGGAAATAGTTTCACACGGTGGCCGGTCGACGGCGAAGTTTACTGGGAGTTTGACTACACCCGGGAGCACCGTCGTGTCGGTGTGTTCCCCCCTGGGAGCCAGCGGAGGAGGTAGGTGAAGGTGCGTATCTGTGCCTCAGTGCGGGACACTGAGGAATGCTGTAGCCCTGAAAGCTAATTAGCTAGCTAACGTTAGAGGGCAGATTAAAGCAAGACCGAGGAGACCTGCGAGCTGAAACTGAGAGTTAAGACCACAAAACGTGACGTTAAGGTGAAGGTTAAAGCTCTGTACCCACAAAAGAGCCCAAAGCTACTTTCAGACCTAATATATATAAAAAAAAAAAAATCAGAGAAACTTGAATCCTTTTGGGAATACCTTCTAAATTAGCGTTAAGAAAGCGCAGAAATCAGTGTTTACTTTTCTAAGGAGTGTCTTAAACAGATGTGTTATAGTACTTTTTGACTGGCAGGGTTAACCTTATTACCTGAGAGCAGTGAAATGGATCTACCATAGAGCAGAAATCCTCCCGCTCACACTTTTTTAAATATATGAAATAGTGATAAATGGCTTTTTAAAGTTGATCTGATCCTCGTGGTTTGAAAGCTGCCGTTTAAATCACAGTAGAACCTATAATCATCACCTCAACGACACAGTCCTATCATGAATATCATGAAAAGAACCTTTAATTGTTTCAAAAATGTTAATTCTCTTAAGTTTTGAGGTGATTTAGAAGCAGATGTGTCTATGCCATTAATGAAAGTCTTTCTGACCTTAAAACTAAACTTGTACTTTTTAAAGGGCATACGTGAGTGTCAGTTGAGCAAGTAGTTAGTTATTAGTTATTTGAGAGTTTGGATAATCTCCTCCAAATCTGCAATTTATGAAAATAAAGCAATATTTGTTTATGAAGTGAAAAAGCAACCAATTTAAAGAGACTGTTAAAGCATTTTTATTTTATTTACTTTATTTTTGTAATGATGGGCTTGAGAAAACCTTGCTGGTGACAGAGCTTCACGTGGTGAACAGAAGAGAGATTTTCTATAAAACCTCTTGGTCTTATTGTGGCCAGCATGCCTTTAACATGTTCTTTATTTGTGTTTTGCTTAAAATGTGTACTCTGATTTCTTTCTTTCTCGATTGAGGGAGCTGCAGCTGGCCGTAGTTGGTCGAAGTGGTTCAGGCTGTGGCTTTAACAGTGATAGGGTGGGGGGATGCCGTGGGGAGCTGATTTTGATTTCTCTAGAAGAAAATTATGGTGAGAGCCAGTGTCAAAGTAGGACAGCCAGTGCTGGATCCAGGCTGTTTGAGGCAGCTTGGGCCTATATTTGGTGGCTTCTTTGTGCACGGGGCACAGTGCACTGCTTTTGCTTGTTACAAATAGATACATCAAGAATTAGTTTTACACGTTAAATGGTCTATTTTATATCCTCACTTTTCTCCCACTCTGAAACTATTCTGACTTTTGTTTGTGAGCTGTTTGCTGGTAACTGTGTTTTTTCTGCTCCAAACAAGTGAAAAGCAAAATATAGATATGGGCAGTATAAACATAACATTGACACATAAATCTGGACACAAACAATTGCTTATTTGATAGAATTATGGTTCATTTGGAGATGTGTTTGTGGTCCTCTGGTGAATGTAACGCCAATATTTTTGGTTCCTACCGACTCCTGAGGGAAATGTTTGGCTCTGTAGCGAATAACATTTTTACTACTTTTTGTCCTACTGGGTTGCTTTGTGTGTCTGTGAGTTTGTTTTTCTTTTTGTGTTTTGTTTTTTGTTTTTTTTTGCTGCAGGTCAGTTAATGTGTGTGAGTTTTAGAGGGTTTTTTTTAAGCTGTTTGCAGTGGCCTGAAATGGGACATTTAAGAGCCAGAAAGCTAAACAAAGGGCTTGACAAGTAAGAGGAACCACATACATCATTTAGATGATAATTTAGATGATTAAAAAAAAAACATGATCGCAGTAAAGATCACATCCCAGGCAGATCACATCCCAGCAAACTAAATGTGGAGCAAAGAGTATGCTTGCATGAGACAAGTAACTGATGCTGAGAGTTCATTGGCAGTTTTTATATCATGCAGAAATGTGGATGATTCGTACGCATTTGTAACCCTTTCGATACATACAAGTGTAAATGACCCCCGTGTGGGGGTTGTGAGACAAAATTCATGCTGCCAGCTTTGCAGCTCCACAAATGTAAGCTGTGTCCATCATCTGGGCTTCCTCCTTATTCCTTCCTTAATATGTTAGCCTGCTGTTATTGTACAATGGTAAAATTAACATCAACACAACCACAGTGTTTCCACATCTGCAGCTGAGCACTCACTGACTTTCCCCAGCAGAAAAACATTTCAGGATGCAGCAGCAGCTTATTTGATTCATCGAAGCACGTGCTTGTGAGTCCTCAAACATTACACACAAATCACTGCACACATTTGTTAATCTTAGCGTACGCTGGTGGATAATGTCGTATGCATTTGTAACCCTTATGAGACATATTTCTCTCCATATTATATATCCAACTTAAAAACCACAAACAAGATGGTTTGTTATAATCAGTATTTTTTTATTTTAATGTATATTTCTCACATTTCCCCTTCCATTTATTAAGGATAAATGGAAGCTCTGATTTGTTTTCATGGCCTCATTCATGCCCATTTTTCCTCCTCCAGTGACTGTTAAAACTCTTAAAGTTGTTCATTTTCATAGTGTAGAATACACCCGTTATTACCACATCTTTTTGAGCCACACGATGCTTGTGAGGCTGACGGGATAATGATAATGATATTTCTTTGTTCATTAATAAGAGAAAAGCAAATGACCAAAGCTATAAAAATAAATGTCCAACAGCAAAGACTTGAATTGAATTGAACACACATTACTTAAGATGTGGGTTGAAGCTCTGGCTTATTACACCTACCTTTTTTTTTATATACAGCATAGTCTAAATGGCAAGTCATTTATAGCAAGATTTCATCTCTAAAAGAGCAAAGAAAACATATTGAAAGTAAATGTGTTGGCTTTTGTTTAAATATAAAAGATCAGGGGGAGGGGGGGGGTGCACAGTCACCCTAATCATATTTAAAGGCATGGAAGCAGAAACATTATCACACACAACTTGCTGTCAGAAGTTTAGACCATGATGCTGAATAAATTGAGTAACTTATGTTTCTGAAAAGTTCATGTTCTCAGCCTGTATTAGTGCTTAAATGAGGAAAGCGCGGCTGATTGCCATCTCTCCCCAACCCCGTTCCCTTTAAATACCTCCACAATGGGAATTTGCTTTCTCTGATGAAAATAACTTAAACTAATCACCAGTGGCCCGGCTCTGAATCAACAGTCTGAACTTGGCTAACAAGAGTCATGTGAGACTCGATGCAGAGGAATTTCGCCGCTGCTGCTGCTGCTGCTGCTGCTGCTGGTGCTGCTGCTGGTGCTGCTGCTGGTGCTGCTGCTGGTGCTGCTGCTGGTGCTTCACTCGTCCCTGTTTCAGTTGAAATATTTAATGTGCTCACAATGAGAGAGTATTTGCAGTGTGCTGATTTCTGTTTTGCTGAGGCAAGAGAAACTGTGAGGGTGTGTTTCCTGCATGTGCTGACAGCAGCGGATTTTTAAACATACATATCAGTTCCAACACTTCCACACACTTCAGCCAAGGTCCTGCTTTCATGGGACCCACCCATCCACTCTGTCTCCCACTGCAAATCTTATTACCATCACTCTGAATTAAGGGTCGTCTTCTGATTTTGCTGATTGGACTCTGAGAAGATTTGTTTGCTAAATAGCAGCACTGAAGCTGTAGCTTAATCTTAGTGGGGGATAAGTGAAAGAGACAACAACCCCCAGGTACTTAATCTTCCAAAGACCTTTCCATATGACGAATTGGAGCATTAAGTTGATTGTCTGTTTTGTTTGTAGTCTTCCTCATTTTAATTCAAAGGGTATTTTCAGAATCAACATGCCAGACTCTCTCATAGAGGGATTGCATTTTTGACACCTTTTTCATAATTAATCATCACTTTTTTTAAAGCTACATGTTAAAAAGGAACCCACAAACTTTAAATGATTTGTTGGTTTTTACATGTTTAGCATTGTATGACTTGAGGTTTACCTAACTTAGTAATTAATAGCTGTACTCTAGTTTAAAATCAGTCTTAAATTTAAAAACAGTGAGAAGGAAACATTCAAAGGTATGTTTTTTCTGAATCAAAATTGTTCTTTCAAGGGTCACTTGGCATATAAGGCCTCAGTGCCACAGGCATAGAGACTGATTAATGAACCTGTTGCAATCTCTGGTTTCTACAGAATTGCTGAGGTCATCTTTAGTTTCCACGGAAGATGGCGACTCTTCAACTACCCACCTAGCAGTAGTGAAGCTTGAAAAAGTGTGATGCAAACTGGAAATGGAGGTGGTTTGCCTTCAGAGTCAAATTTGTGTCCTAAAGCTGCATCAAGGGTGTTTCAAAAGGCAAAACTTTTACTCTGAAGGTGAATGGTCTCCATTTTTGGTTTGTGTTGCACTTTTACAAGTTTCACTACTGCTTGTTGAGTAGTTGACAAGCTTTGCGGACAAAATAGCGTCTTCTACGCAAGAGGTACTTTTTTGGTACCTTGGCTGAGGTTCCAAGTGAGCCGAGTCATGAGAACGACTTCTTCTCAAAACTCAAACTGCCATTTTCAAAACCTAGCAACGAGGGAAATGGCTGCACAAAAACCAACACCGTGGTCTCTGAGTCTGACAAAAAGCCACAGAAAGCGCAGCAGGTATACCACTGCCACGACGTCATGGGACTTTTGGTCACATTGCTACAATGACCCCAAGCACATTAAGGTGGTACTCAGTTGTAATGGAATAAGACCAAAACCAAGTCGAGTAGAGTAAAATCTGAGTAGGTACTAGTGGAAAACAAGCATTTGACTGGTTCACATATATAAGACAAAGAGTCTGTTGTCTAAATTTGTTCCTGTTATTTCTGGCTGATTATGAGCAAAAATGTGTTTCATGCTTGAGTAAATTAAACCTCACATTGGAAAAACAAACTGGTTGAGATTAGATTTTTATGACCCATGTGGTTTTTCTTTGAGGGAAGACCAAAACCCTGCAAGGGGTGGAGGGATGGCAGGAAATTAAATCTCATCTCACTGTCTTGAGTCCCCAAACCTTCCAGCCACTGTGATTATTTCACTGGGCAAACGATGCTTGTAGAGCCCCTTAATATTAGCAGGTTAGGCACGCCATTTGCTCAGTTATTCCCAGAAAGGCGGTCGTGCATCTGAACTCTGTGCAGACTACAGAGTTTGTTTTTTTTTATCTGACTCCTGTTTATTGTTGACTGTTTATTGTTCTTTCTTTTTTTTTTTCTTCCTCTCCACTCTCTCCAGCCATAACTGGTTGTGCCAGGTTGACTGCCCACCCTGAGTTTGTTTTTTTTCCCTTCACCACTATCACCAAAGGCTTGCCCATTAAGGAATTCTTAGCTACACTATATATACTCTGGGTTTTTCCAGCAAATCTTGACTTTCCCCCAAAGAGTTTTTGACCTTCCCCCAAGGAAAAATCTTCAGCATTGTAATAAAAATATTTTGTTAGCAGTTAATTTAAGTGGGTTTTTATTATTAAAATCCATATTTTTGGACCCAAATGACAGGAAAATGCATAGATTTATGATAAGTATGTTAACAAAGACACTTTGTAAACCTACAAAAGACCATTTTGAGCTGGGAAAAGCTCTCAAAAACTAATGGACAAAAGCACTGTTAAGCTTCCTGCCTTTTGATTTCCTTATTAAAGAAATAGGTTTAAATTAAATACTTTTAAAACTATATTTTTATTAGTGTTCTACCACATTTGGTTTCATCATATTTTTCCTTGACTACAAGCACTGTTTCTTATTTAAAAAATAAAATAGAAAATAGTGATATAAAGAATTTCTAGCCACTCGACTCCATGCCTTCAGCATGAGGGTTGAGGATGTTAACAAGGAAAGCTGCCACTACTACTCATGCTATAACCATCACACAGTCTTATTCCTCGCTACTCTGCTGTTATTCAGTGAATAGCTGTGAATTAGCACCAGATGCAGTGTTTTATTTTCATTTGGCTAATGGACTTTCTGTTCAGCTGATAGATTCGGTGAGATTTCCCTCAGTACTTGTTAGCCTGAACCCTCGAGTTAATCTGTGGCGATATTATCCCACCAGTCACTGCATCAGCAGTAATCCCAGCACTGCTCGCCTAATCACAGATATTTATTAAGCTAATGCACGACCAAAGGTAAACAGAAGCGCAATGCTATTATTAGGTAATAGCTGCCAACCGCGCATTTAATGTTCAGCTGCAGCTTTAATGGTGACACCCAGTGGAAACTACTTTTTGATTAATCAAGTGGTTTTAAAATAGCGTAGCTCATGCTGGTTAATGTGTGTGGGGATATGCTCATTAAGCATTCTCAGGACACTCGTACAACCACAACAGTCTTCACAGTGACCACTATTTGTTGTGCGCTTTGTCTGGTGCCCACTCCAATGTTTTCACAGAATTCGTGGGGTTATATCACCAGCTGCAGATGGTGGCCTCGCTATAGTTTCATGGATCATGGGTGTCTCTTAAGTGAATCTGCATGTGTTGTGCAGCGATGCTCATCATTCATCATGAACTCAAGACGAGAGGAAACACACAGAGGTGTGTTGGTTACTATCGTAGAGATGCAAATTTCTCCCCACCTTCTTTTTTTCTTGGTATGTATGTGTGCTTTTTGTTTTTCTTTTGTGAGTGTGTGTGTGTGTGTGCGCGCGCATGTGTTTGTGGAGGTTGCCGTTAGTTTAACGACATTTCCTTAACTGCCCCAGTGGCTTACATGGACCATAGGACTTTGATATTGAAGAGAAATTAGTGCTGCTGGGTTAAAAAAATAGCAACAATGCACTCTTTGTCTTTGGAGGCATATTCTTGGTTTGATAATGATGTAACTCACTGATAATTTTGTAGGATTGCAGTTATGACTGTCATTGTAATATCCTGCTGCTCATTCTGCAGTAGCCTGTATCGTCGTCAAGTGAGTCTGCTTGACTATCGCACTTTGTTTGAAATTGTTTCACGGCTGACATTACAGGTCCTTTAACCACCTCGTGGTTTTGGATGCCTGGGGACAGTAGACTAATTTGATTTGGACTATTTCATTAAACAGGAAGGAATGAGTTGCGATGATTTTTTTTCATACTTTATTTAATACTGCAAATATAAACACTGAGGTCCCAGTGGCTTTAGTATTTTAATTATTACCAGAGATACAACTGATTGGTATCTTGTTTCTTTTCATCAGTTACCAAGCTCAGGCTTAGTTTATGTGCAGATCTAAAGTTTCAAAAGCAAAAAAAAAAAGTTGGAGTTTTAAAAATAAAATCTATATTCCTTTTCTTTCAAGTGTTAGTTTTGTGTAAGTGACTGGCATTTTTGCTTAAAATATAAAGAAAATTACAAAAAGAATAGATCGTCTTTCTTCTCATAAAAGAACTGCGTGTTAGTCTAATTGATGGTGAATGGTTGTCTGTCTTACAGTGATAGATTGGCGACCTGTCCAGGGCGTACCCCGGTCGTTGTCCCGTGGCAGCTGGGATAGCTTAAAGTTTATAGGTCTCTAAATGTCTCTTTGCTTTATCAAGTTTGCCAACATTTGAGAAACATTATACCCAGTTGAATATTTGTGACCTAGTAAATTTGTGCAGTCTGCAACAATTTGTCATTGTAGTTATTGCATTTTTACATTGTACATATGAGGCATTCAGCTGACACTTGTCTCCTAAAGTGACTAGTCAGAACTTTAGAAGTCATTTTTGTCATGTACCGGAGGCAGAAAGAGAGAGCTGAGACTAAATCTCTTTTTGTAGTGAGAGTTGACTTGAGGGCAGCCTAAGATTGTAGTTTCTTTGAACTATTAAACTTATTTGATCATAATATATTTATTTTCCTGTTAATTTGAAAATCTAAACAGCTGAGGTACCTCTTTCTATCAAAATAGGCCATGCTCAGTCGTACCCTGAAGCAGTAAAGTCCAACCAGGAAACACTAATTTTATTTAATCTAATAGTTTTGGTGTATTATTGTTTAACTCAAGGTTGGCCACGAAGTTCACTATTGATAAGATGTTTCTTTTAATATAAGCCTTGACTCCATTAAATAAGTCATATTGGCGTTGGTGATGTTTTTGTCTTTGTTGTTGTTTTTTAAAAAGTGTACTACAGCATCACATCATTGTGTAAGAGAGTGTGCGCACATGCGTGTGACTTCAACAGGAAACTATGTGTGTGACTTAGCTAATCCAAGATGCCCTAATAGCTGCTGGACAAGCTGTCCTTAGTAAGGAGGAAGAAATAGAGTAAGAGATAAAAACACAGTAAGTGGGAGAAAGCAGCGTGACTCATGTTACTGTCTCCACTTCTTCCGTCTTATCTTACGTGCGGCTTTGAAGCTCTGAGCTGGACGGTACATTCACCCTTGAAGAGGATTAAATCTTCTCAGTTTATATCTTATTTGTTTGTTCTGATTGGGTTAGCATGTGAGTGTCAGGCTTTCAATGGCTTTCTTATTTTTGTCTTTATTTTGATTAAATGAGAGGAGAAGGGAATAAGTATTTTCTGACTTAACTATACCTCAAGATTTTTTTTTTAATGGTTTTAATGTTCATTGTTAGTTTTGATTTAAGCTTATTTCTTCAAGTTATTTTCTCTCATACATAAAAACACAACTTTTTTCATTTTTCCTTAAAATTGTTAGTTGAAAACATGTTGTTTTAATGACAATTTAAAAAGAAATTCATACGATACCTTTAGTTAGAAAGCCATTCAAAGTTTTTATTCATTTTATTGTTTCAAAGGTTACTAATACAGAAAAAGTAAGTAATAAGAAGAGCGTTTCTCTATACATACACTTTAATTAGGTGGCACAATCAGGAATATTTAGGTATGCCACATTATATTTGGTGAGAAAGTCTACCACCTCTGCGGGCAGGTCCCTGTAATGGTGGTCCCAGAAAGTGTTTGGCTGCCTCTCCAGAAAGACTTAAGTCTAACTCCACCACCTTGGACTATAGCTGCTAGTTGCTGCCACATAGACTTTGTTAAGCTGCAGTCCAAGAGAGTGGACAGAGTACATTTTCAGGAAAAAAAACTCACTAATGAGACAACTGAGATTATGATTATATTACTCCATTTAAAGGTTATAAAGTATTTTGCAGAGATGATCCTTATTGACATTGTTATTTAATAATTAATTTCAATCTTTGGGGAAAAATGGAAAAACTTCACAGGTGATAACTTAGTTAGATGTTATACATACTGGAACATTAGAACATTGTGGCACCCGAGGTGTATATATAATAAGTACAATAGCAGAGTTATTCACACTGAAATTAAATGTGTATTTAATATATTCTCTTTGTTTTTTCAAAGGTCTACTGATGAAGACATGGTAATAAATATTTTTCTTTTGGGGTGAACAGCCTGGTGGATAGTAAGAGGCATCATGGCAGATCTGCCTATTGCCCCGGGCCAGATCTACATCGAGGTAGAATACGACTATGAGTATAAGTTTAAAGACCGGCTCATTAAGATCCAGCAGGGGGAATGCTACATGCTAGTCAAGAAAAGTAATGAGGATTGGTGGCAGGTGAAAAAAGAGGAGGCGTCTAAAGCTTTTTATGTACCTGCTCAATATGTCCGAGAAGTCCGCAAAGCACTCATGCCACCCCCTAAACCAATCCTCCATCTTCCGAGTGCTACTGGTAATCCATCTTCACAAAGTGCAGGTGCACGCTGGGTAAAACCAAACAATCTGGATCTGGGACTCAACAATCATCCCGCTGAGAACCTTCACAGAAATGAGTCCAACTATCAGCGCTCCCCTTCAGCACAAACTGGAAACACGGCTAAATTCACTCCCCCGATTCAGCGCAGGGACAATAACCACCATCATGCCCCCACCTTTCCCACTGACCATGACAAAGCTCTCGCTGAAGCTCTCCATGGTGGTGTCCCACCACCCCCTTACAAAGGTGGGTCCAGCACCCTGCCGCGCAGTCGAGCCAGATCCCCAGAACTGGTCAGAGCGCCACTGGACGTGGACACCACCCAGTACTGTGACTCTGCGGGTGAAGATAGACGTACAAATGACTCTGAGTCTGGAGACGAACTGAGCAGCTCTTCCACTGAACATCTCCAGGTAACATCAAAGCTTTTTGTGTGTGTGTGTGTGTGTGTGTGTGTGTGTGTGTGTGTGTGTTAATGTTGGCGGTGATGTATACAAGAATTTTGGGGGGGACGACATTGTGGAATAGGACTTTTGTTTCACTTTTATTAAATTATAGCCAATACTCACATATTGGATATATCAGATCCAGAGCAACTTTTGTTTCTTGTTCCTTGATTACGGCCTTAGAACGAATGTAGCAACTATTTTTGTTATTTTAGGTGTTTGTGAAACTTTTCACATCAAGTGTTTAATATATGCAGACTATTTCTGAGCAGATGCTATTAGGTTTGCTAGTATATCAATTATCCTACTTTCTTCATAAAGTGTTATGAAGAACTTGAAAAGGGAACCTGAACCTGCCACACCCTGCTACAGAGCAGTATCTGAGCCCTCGTTTATACTCTGTTGTGGACATAGACACGGGCAGCTGGCGACATAATGGCTAAGTAGGCATTCCTGTTATTTTCCACTTCAAGCACAAAAACAAAGCAACGTGTATTGGTGCACTGCAGTGCAACGTCACATGATAACAAAAAACTGGCTGGCACTTGGACGTTGTCACAGACCTTCTTGGTCACTGTCCAAAGTGTGATGAATTTACATCACTCTGACCCGAGTGGACTTGTGGTCGCAGAAAGTTTAAATGCCTAAATGATTCATATGCAGCACAGAGATTCGGTTTTCAGATAAAAAATCAGACCAGTATTCTGTTAAACAGAAATGGGTCATAAAGTGTTTTAGTTTTAAACTGTTGGTATGCCCAAATGACTAACATTAACATTAATTTGTTCAGTGTCAGCTGATTTTTGCCTCTAAACTTTATTTTGGATAACCTAATAATCTTTACCTGTCCTGGATTACTTAAACTTGTTCAAAACCTTTAATGTGTTCTGATAGCTTCAAAGATTAAAGACAAAGCCAAGTCCCAAAAGAAAATTTTGCCCTCTTTTTTT